>NW_023458556.1:47197543-47231458 GCF_013731165.1 Rhagoletis pomonella | reverse complement strand
ATCAGATCAGATCAGATCAGATCAGATCAGATCAGATCAGATCAGATGAGGTGAGATGAGATGAGATGAGATGAGATGAGATGAGATGAGGTGAACTGAGTTCATCTCAATTTTTGTCTCTATTCTTTTTAACCGTTATATTTTTATTTTTTTTTTAGCGCATAACTTTGGGCCATGTTAAGTGATTTTTATAATTTTTTTTTAAAGAAAAGGTGTTACCTAAGAGGTAACATACAAATTTGGTTTAGAGCTGATCATTATATCATGAAGAAATTAACCATAATCTTAAATTTTTATATGCGAATCGAATGCGATGTTTTTTTTGCTCAAAAATTACTTTTTGTTTTATCTTTTCTCTTGAACTTTGTTCTTATCTTTATTTCTAGCTTTATTTTCTTCTTTATTTTTATTCTTTACTCTATCTGTATACTCACTTTCACCTTTATTCTTGAATAATGTATTTTAATTTACCTTCACAGACATATTTGTCTTTACATATCTTAATTTTTCTCCCTATTTTCATCATAAGCCTTTAATCCTTTCCTTCATCTGCATTTTTCATACTTATCTTTATCCTTATACTAATCGTAATCTATCCATAAACTGCTGCTTAAGACGTTTCTTTCCTTTAGTATCAAGATTAAAGCATACATTTAGATGCCATTTCGCTCCCCAGAAATCCAACAAGTTTAAATACTTTCGCCGCTAAAAACGTTTCATTTCAAGAACAAAAAATTTACGAAATGACTTAGGATTCACAATTTTATATGGGAAAGCTTTCATTTAATTTATTCTAACAAAAAATAAAAAATAAAAATCTAAAAATAAATCTCGCGAAATAAGAACAGCCTTTATGCACATATAAGATTGCGTACATATGAAGAAATATATGCGCTTATATATAAATGACGAATTACTTATGTGAATACTTGAGTGTATGTACATACATATATGCTAGAAAGACAAATTGGCTGCTGAGCAAGAAGTAGGTGAAGCAAACACAATCAGAGATGTTTTATGTAGAGTACACCACAGCGTATACGTAACCACTTTAAATGGTAGGCCGCCGAAGTGCTGATGCTCAGACTTGCTATGTTTATATGTACCTACTACGTACACAAAAGCACACACACACACACACACACACACACATGTGTACAGCTTACTTGCACAGCAAATGGCTAAAATTTCTACCATCTAGAGGAGAAAGTTGTCGAAAGGGTTAAATACAACAATCACTTCAGGCCAGTGTGTTGTATAAGTGGATCGTATGGATGTTGGTGATTTCGTCGGTTAAGTACATAAGTGCAAGGGGCATTCGAAGGGATGACGGTAGATATGTAACGGCATACTTTAGAGTAAATGTCGCATAATTCATTTAAAGCCAAAGCCACACCAAAATACGCACAGCTTGTGAGATGATTTTATTGCCGATGAACATACGTACATATGAACGTAGCAGCGTACGTATGCACGAGCACGAGCAAGTATCCATGCCCAAGCACAAGAACGAATATGCGTACGTTTTTCACACACTTTAACAATGCAACGAACTTCATATCATGTATATATGTATTTTTGTGTGACTAAATGCTTACGAGCATCAACTGAAATTGCTATCCTGGATTTAGTCAAAATCTTGTATATCTCAGCAAAGTCTAAAATAAAATTTTCATCTAAGAACGTTGCAATTGAGTCATAGAAAATGGAATATAGCAGAAAAGAGAAATGCAAAAATAGTACTCGTACATTATGGTGTCATGGAAAATGCAGCGAAGCACGCCGCTTTTGGCACGTCACTTAGAGGCGCAGTCATGGTAAAGGTGCACACATACATGCATACATACATATAAACTTGCACCAAAGACCGAAATGCCAACTAAATGAGATGTCCAAATATAAAGGCGCCTATGTATGTGTAAAAGAAATGTTAAAGCAGCACATGTAGCTCTCATTCTAAAATATGCTTGGAATTCTTTTGAGCACTTGTCATTTGATTGCTAAAAGAAAAAGTCACCAAAGCGTGGAGCTGAAGTTTTTATGTACTCATACAGTTAGTACAGTGCGATATTGGACATTTTACACGTTCACTTTATTATGATTATAGCGCTTACTATAACACTTTCTTGCCATGTCAAGCGTATTTCCAGCAGTGAGTTTGTGGAAGCAATAATTCGCTGGCATATGCAAAAATCAAAATTAGAATTTAGATAAGAAGTTAGCAAGTGTTTGAAGCGCAAATGAAGTCATCTCAGCGGTTTGTGAGTTCGCCAAATTGAGTGATAAAAGAAAATCTGACGTGCTGAAAACTTGTTATATATAAACAGCTTTTATTAAGGGTTTAAATATTTACTCCGTCAAACTGGTTGCTTCACATATATTAGCGCGGGCCAAAAATCCCCTTTTTTATAATTTCTATTGCAAATAACGAAAATTCGGTTTATTATACTCTAAAAAAATCTAAGCGAAAGATTAAAAAGGTTGGTCGATATCTTAGGCTCGCCCAGGACCATTACAGATAAATGGGATAAAAAAAAATTCTTAGATAGATTTTTATCGGGAGAAATTAAATTTCTTATATAATTAGTAATTTATAAATTATTTTTCACCCATAAATGAAAGGTAAAAAAAAACTTATAAATAAATTAATAATTTTTTTTATTAAAATTACCTTATCTTCGAAAGTATTAGACCTACATAATTTGTTGTAATGCCTTTTTTGTATAGCATTAAGTTTGCGATCGAATAAGCTAAGGAAAAAATTGTTTAAACACATTGAACTTAGATGGACTTGGACAAGCCTAAGATGTGTACCAAAAGTTTTCATCTTTCGCACAGCTTTTTTTTAAAACATAATGAACCATAATTTTGTTATTAGCAATAAAACGCTAACATATATGTAGAGGAAAATACGAGGTATGTGGACCACGTGCGGCTTCTATCATCAGAATGGTGATAGCTTTAATAAAAGATTGCCCTCGAATATCTATTGCACATTTTTATAATCTTCTGTAAACAAAAATATTTACTTGGCACTGTCAAATATTTTAATACAAGTAGTTAAGCAAATAAAATGGCAACAAGTGAACAGTTTGATAACATTTTGTACTATTTTTAGTATAACCTATTTGCAAACAATTTTAGAACACCATATTCTTATTGAATAGCCTACATTTAGCTTTCTGCAGCGATGCAGTCGGTTTGACCACACCTCAATTGCAGTACGCACCCCATACAATGGGAAATGTCCCAATGCTCGGACAGGGACGCAGTTCAAATACACAGTATTAGAATGTCGAATAGTGGAAGCCATAGCCTCCAAAATGGATCAAAATTTATAGTCCAATCGACTGAGTTCAGGGCTACATGATAACCAACCAGCCGTGGAAATTATGTTCGGAGCATAGTTGTGTGTGGCAACTTAGCCTTATGAGCAGGAGCGGAGTCTTGTTGAAACTTTCACAGAAC
Organism: Rhagoletis pomonella; assembly: GCF_013731165.1. Taxonomy (NCBI): domain Eukaryota; kingdom Metazoa; phylum Arthropoda; class Insecta; order Diptera; family Tephritidae; genus Rhagoletis; species Rhagoletis pomonella. The sequence continues at coordinate 47,227,990 of NW_023458556.1, read as the reverse complement.
AATTTCGGATGTAGGTGGGAGCATACTTGCTACCATTTTCATAATATTCATTTCCCGGGAAACAATCCTTGGATTGCAATTCCCTATGGATTAAATCGCTTTTGACATATTTCGCCGTTTCCATAGCTGCAGTTTTGAAGTCTACTTACGACAACACGAATTTCGAACGAACCTCATTCCATGATTGGAAACAAGTTACGAGGGAGGCTGAATATTTTTGAGCCTAAGAAATTCAAATAGCTGATATAAATGTATAAAAAAATTTATTTTTCTTAGTAATCTCCGTCTACTTCAATGTACTTCTTACATTCATCAAAAGGGCTTTTAACCCAATGAGAAATGATTCGTCGCCTTTGTCTTCGAATTGCTCATCTACTGCCGCCTTCATTTCTTCTTCACTTGAAAATTTTTGTCCTCCGAGATTTTTCTTTGAATTGAAGAACAGCAAGTAATCGAGAAGGGTTAATTCTATGCTGTTTGGCGGGCGGTTTATTTTTTCAAATCCAATATCGGCCGAGGCACGCCTTGCTACTTGCATTGTATTGCAAAAACAGGACTCCTTTGCTCTCTCCGTTTCTTGACAATCACTTTACACACTTTTATCAACAATGTGGCATGATAGTCTCCGTTTTTCTTATCCTCCATTACAAGGAATATTAACAGTAAGTTTAAATCTGCACGCAGCATCTCACTACGGCTAAGTAAACGGCAAGAATTCGGCATATTATATGCGGAATTGATATTAAGCTCGTCAAGGTGGTATGCTTCTCTTCAACTCACGTGATTTGTAATTGATTGAACACCTTAACGGGAAATCTTGCACAAGATGTACGGTCAGCATCTAGAGGGATCCGATGGATTAATACTTCTATTAAATGGAACAATTTAAGGTGGTGGGGTTGTCTCAATGAAAAACGCGGGAAACCTAGCAACGAAGCTTCGCGACCATTTACTGGCTCATAAAAAATCGATACTTGTATGACACAATGTGGAGTGATGCAAATTTTTTTGCAGGCAGAGAGCTATGAGGAAGTTTTCTTACCTTTGCTGAGGGCACACTATGTACATTCCTGATATTCCGGAGGCAAAGTGCTGTACCACTCTTATTACTGAAGCCGGTCTTAAGCATTGTAGAATATTTACTGAAGGCAACACAAATCGCATGGGAGCAGGATATAAATTCTATATTGGAAGCTAATCAGAAACACGGAGGCCCCTGATAGCCACGCTGAATTTAAGGAATTGAAAAGCCATCTAACTGATTGCAAACTAGTTCGGTAATGCAGGCCCAGCTGAGTAGCTGCTGTCATTGCGCAGACGGAAGCACAAACGATTTCTTAGATTTATAGTTGGTCACTTTCCGTGACTATCTCTCCGTCTTCTCTGCCTCTTTCCTTAGTGTTTTTTTAGTGTGTTCAGAAGTTTTTACTTAGGTCTCAGTGCATTCCATTTAAACCTCACATATCATAATCTCCTGTTCAAGTACTGAGTTGATTAATTGCATGTGTATGAACACTTATGTAAATGTGAAAACCACTCTACACAGCAAATTTTCCGATTGTCTTTGCTTTTCTGCAAAGGTAAAGTAAAAGTTTCTCAAACAAAGAATTACGAACTTTTTAGCCTTTATTTGGAGTTCCTAATGCGTGTCTCTGTTAATATTCAGTCTGTTTTATTTCTTTAAATAGAACAAAAGCTTAAAACCGCTTGAGTCAATTAATATCCCAGAGCACCAAGCTGACAGCGAACATCTGCGATTTTCCAGTGAATATTTCTAATCAGTATATGCAGCGTTTTAGACAACAAAGCTAATTTACTTATGCTAACGAAGACAATTTCACTACGCACTTTCGCCTCAGCGACCCTGCGCACTAATAGAACTTTTCAAAACGAAACCAAAAAAAAAAATTAAATTTTACAAATTTATGCAAAAACTCGAAAAAGACTTACCCCACAGCATCATGCTAAAATTTTTTGCAGAAAGTTTGTTAACTGTTTTCAATTTCACAATTCAATGCACACGCTTCGCACGCATCAAAATTCGGGAAGTAGAGGAAACTTCGTTCGGTGCCTTCGATTTAATACAACTGAGGCAAACTTTTATTTCACACCAGAGACTAAATTCAATGCATAAACTCTTGCGAAATTGCTTCCAGGCACATATGGCACTGCTGCGGTTGCAGCGATTTTAGTCGAGTATATGTAGAAGAAACTTATTGCATATTTTCGAAAATACGAAAGGAATTAGAGAAACTAATATTATCTCTAATGATCTTGAAAGTTCGTAAGTAAACTTAGTTGGATTTTTTTAGTTAAATCTGTGTTTGAAACTTTTAGTTTTTTTTTTTGTATAGCGAACGAAATAGAGAGCGAATGCTGTGACTCACTTAAGGCTGTATGTTATTTCTTTGTACGAAGAGCTTTTAAGAGCATTGTTTTGCTTTCATTGCCTTCAAGATTTCAACTATGCAATACCTACTTAGAGCTGTAATCACTTGTTTTTGCTAAAACTATTTGCGGTGGTTGATATTTCATCAAAAGGAATAGAACTAACGATAAAATTTTAAATTCTCCTTGTCTTGATCTAAGTTGATCGCTTACATTTAGTTTGAAAAGAAAAAAAATATATAATTGAAAAAGGCATTACTTGAAGCACGATTTGTCAGTTTACAAGGAAATTTCAGCTACTGGCTCCACCTGATTAATTCCACAATGGGAAAATCCTAATTTCTATTCGAAAATTCAAATGACAACTAAATAAGACGCCTTACCGAATTTTTGTCGAATACTGAACTTGTAGAAGTTCTGGCACAAATATTGTAATTTGAAATTCTACAGTAGCAGATACATATTTAACAACAGATGAATATCAAACTAAGCTACCCAGTCGGAACTGTAGTAATGCATTACATGCGTGATAAATAATAAAATGTTTTTATGAGTTCTCGATTATATTATTGCTAACTATGTAATAAGCATTCTAATGTATTCAAAAAGTTCCAAAAATTTCACATAAAACACATTCATTTCTCGATACTAGGTAATGCAAAATTGAATGCCCCACTTTTCTTAGGGCATCGCCCTGGGAAAAAAAAAAGCATTTTCGAATGTGAAAAGGGTTGTTTTACTGATTATTTTTTCGATTACTATACATTACATTTTTCCATTTGGTACATACACATACATTTAGCCAAAACGTACCATGAAGCTAGTATTGCATATAACTTCGTCGTTAACAAGGCAACACAAAATTTTATTTTTTCTTATTATTTGTGAAACTACGCATGCTTTGAATTTGCTTGCTTTTGATAACGATATATATGTATATACATATATGGTCCTAGGTGTGTACGTATCATGCTTATACATATGAAAAGTCATACCAATTTCCATCTATGACCCAGCTTTTCACGTACGAATACTACAAATCTACAAATTCTTTTCCATGTCAACACTGAGCATTTTTAATCCTTTACAATAGCTAAAACTTGCATACGATTTCTTAGTTAAACATGCATGCGCTCATGTACTACATAGATACATATCTACATATATATACTCGTACATGCTACATATGGTTACAAGTACTTGCTACATAGAAATGAAATTTAACTGAATTCATTCTCTTTGTACGCTTGTACGAGTACAATATGTATATCCTCTTAACTAAATACGCCGATGATTGCTTGAGTTATCACATGTCAGTGGCTGACTTTTAGGCTTTATCACAAATTTATCTATGTTGCAAACGTATTAAGTATTTCATTGTTTTCCAAGTATATACATTAGGGTGGTCCAAAAATGCATTTGAAAAAGTAAAGTCGGAATTTTTATGCTCTCACGGCCTAGGAGTGTTCTATACCGAAAAAAAGTATACCCTTATTTTTTATTTTGAAATTAAAAAAATATTTAGAGGTCGCTCAAAGCGCACCAAGTTTTCCATGTATTTTATATGGGGAGAAAACAACTTTTCGTAGAATAGTTAAAAATCAATATTTTTCTACCAGAAAACTCTGTTTTTTCACCGCAACTATAATTTATAGGTCAGCCAAAAGCCCACAAAAACACCGAAAAATACTATGGGGCGACCAATAAAAAATCGTTAGTATTAAAAAATTGTTAAATAAATAATTGGGTATTATTATATGAAAGAATGCTGAAGAGAACCAGAAAAATATTGATTTTCAAGAATTCTATACCATTTCTACGAAAAATTTTTTTTTCCCATATAAAAATACATGGAAAACTTTGAGCGCTTTGAGCGACCTCTAAATATTTTTTGATTTCAAAATAACAAAATAGGGGTATACTTTTTTCGATATAGAACAATCCTAGGGGTGAGAGCATTACAATTCCGACTTTGCTGTTTTTGGACCACCCCAATGTACATATATAGTAGATGTAGGTATGAATGTGTGCATGTTAGACATCACATGTTTGTCATCTATACATGTCTGTCCAACATTGTTGCTCGACATCTACTTTGCAGGCTGTCGTAAACTGTAACAATGTACTAGAAATCAGCTTTCACTTAAATTGCATCTTATTCGTAGAGCGACTAACAGTTTATGACTTCGATTTGATTACAAAGAGAAGCAAAAATAAATATACCGTAGACCGGGTATGATTCTTATTTGTGAATGATTAGTTAAGGGACATATGGCTGATTCTATTTCAATTCATGCAGGGTGAATGGGTTCAAAATTCGAAATCAAGTCTAATATGATTTTTCATGTTTTTTAGGGCAAATAAAGAGACACGTGTTTTTTTGTTCTGCGAAAAAAAATCCCTGACTAAAACTATGTTCACATTACAGCATAAATTACTTTGTTTCGATCAAATTACTTTACATAAACCAAGTACATTCACATTTTCTTTCATAATTTCTATAGCACGCGTACGTAGGTACGTGTGGTTTGTAGTTGATCTCAAAAAACAAATGGTTGCATACTTTTAGGCATTTTTTCAAACTTCCTCAACAGTGGGGGTTAAATAAATGAAAAATCTTTTTTTTTTCTTCAGTTGGTTCTTGATTTATGATAAATTAGCTCATTTCTATTTAATTTGTTGACAGATTTTACAAAGCGAAATTTCTTGGTTTCAGCATGATTCGCTTAATTAATTACAAATGAGCCGTAATTACGATAATGTGAATATGCTTTTACGAGCATTGGAAAATTTTAGGGCAAACTGTGGTTTTAGAGAAAAACGGCTGACAATTTTTTTTCAAATCTCTCTAGTTTGTTCAAAAATCAAATTTCTTCAATTCGGTTTTATTGATCGTAGAAGTGCTTTTGAAGCTCTATATTTGCATACTCACCCTGCATGAATTGAAATAGAATCATCCATATGTATGTTGTTCCACCAAAAAAAAAAAACCTTTATTTTCTATCAAGAAGTATTTTTCCGACTTCCAGGGAGCTGTAGATGGCATAAGCTGTGTTCTCATTATTAGAGTCTATAAGCTTCGAAGCAGTTTTCGATCCTATCTAGGCCAAATTTTCCTGCAAATCACACGTGTCGCATCTAGAATCGCTCACCTCCTCCACTCACTATGCCATTAAGTTCGGAATTATTGCTACCAGGTGGAGTGCAATAACTTTTCACCTACTTCCGGGAAACCTCCTAAGAGAAATTTTATGCAAAACCTAAGTTTGAATACACAGCACCGTGCTGTCCGGTAAAAAATTTAGATTTGTGCAGAATAAAAGCGTGTCTCGGCTCCCATTGAGATGAGTCTTTTCAAAGCGTCATTTGAAGGTGATATTGGATGAAGATTGGTCGCTTCAATAAGGTCAGACCGCCGTACCTTCATATCGGATAACTGGTTTAATAACCGCTGTGTAAATCCAGCGGCAAATTCTTGGCTTCCTCCTTCCAGCTCAGTTTCTGATCTAGGATAATATCTCAGAATTAATTTTTGTTTTAGGCTTGTCTATCTCCGGTGGAGTGTTCGATTTTTAGGACGTGTCAAAAAGTCGTTGATGCGTTTATCGACATGTTAATCTATATTATTATCAATATTTTAATCGATATTATTATCAATACGTTTATTATTTATCGATGTTACTTTTGATTTTTTTTTTATATCTCTGTCTATATCCATATGTATTTACAGACACACATATTTACAGATATGTTACTTGAATAATATTTCGACGGTTTTTCTAGTTTTTAAGAGCCTTGGAGAGGTATTCTAACCTAGCACGTGGTTTAACTTCTAAGGTACAAAATAACTTACCGGAAAATCTCCTGGTCCTTTTAGTTCCAAAACCAAAACGTGATTAAAATTTTTTTTTACTTTGGAGGTCTTTGAAGAACTTTGTCAGCACTTGGAATATATTCGATATATTCCAGTTTGTCGATTAATAAACATTGATAGTTCGATGAATCTCAAAAACACTAAAATCCGATAACCCAACTTATTTCGATAACTGCACGTTTCGATGGCTCGATAAGTTTCGATAACTCAAAAATTTATACATCTTGATATAATCGATAATTCTATAAACTTTGGATGCCTCTATAAATTTCAATAGTTCGGTTAATTTTGGTAGCTCCATATTTTTGGAGAGCTATTGATAAATTTCGATAACTCGTTAAACTTTGGTAACTTGATAAAATCCGATAAGCAGTGATATCTCAATAAGCCTATATAACCTTGAAATTTCGGAAACTAGTTGTTTTTGATAATTGCAAAAACTTCGAATCGATAAATCAACAAATCTCCAATTACTCAATAAATTGAAAGAACTCGATGCATTATGATAACTAGATAAATTTTGTTAACTCTATAAATAATGATAATTCAATAAATATCAATAACTTGATAAATTTTGTTAACTTGACAAATTTCCACAATCTAATATGTACATTTTTTAGCTCGACAACTATGTTTCTATGTCTAGACATTTCTACAACTCAATAAACATTGATCAATATGAATAATTCGACACGTTCCATAACTCAATAAACATGGATAACTCGATACATTTCCATAACTATAAATTTCGATGGTTCGATAAATAACTTTCGATAAATAAATTTTGTATGACTTTTCTTACCCTTTCAGTTACCCTAATTCTTATGTATTTCTTATCCTTTTCATTTTCATCTTTATCTTCAACTTTGCCTTCACTTTTTTTGTCTTAATCGTTTTCATCATTTGTAAAGTTTAATTTCAAATATGAAGTAAAACAAAGTGCGAAAACAACTAAAACTTTACAGGTTGCAACAACAACTATACACAAATACAGAGATCTTTAAACGACGAGTTTGGACGTAATTATCCACCAATTTTGAAACCATAAAAACTCTCCTCATCTACAGAAAAATAACTTTCCAATGGTGGTGGTGGTGTGAAATCGGTTCGGTAGAACCGCCAAACGAAGGGGGATTTAGATTTAAGAAGTTAAGATCGCTATGTGATTTGGACTCACGTGCGTTACTCTATTTTCCATTCTATTTTCTGTCTTCATATAAAACTACCTAATGCGTGCGAATCGTGTAAACTTGCATTATAAAGTAAGTAAATAGAAAAAATACAAAAGCCGTAGGCTTATACCCAGAACCCATCTTTACGGTATAAAGCAATCACTTTCTATTTTGCACTATCAATGCAATCTACTTAACTGCTGAGGCTCAATAAATTCAGGTGTTAAGTACAAAAACAACTACGTATAACTGCAGCAGTAAAAGCTTCAGTGAAATCAGCGTCGACAATCCCTGCAGCCAGGGGCGCATACAGAATATTTTTATTTTTCAAAGTTAAAGTTTCAACTAAGTCACAGCTCTAGTATGGCCTTATAACAATAAGCATTACAATGATCGCTGGAATGAGCTTTATGAAATTTACAAACTATCAAAAGGAAAGTGATGAAGAGCAGGGTACAGAACTTGCAACTTGATAGTAACTAGATAGCCACAAGAACTCAATCGCTTCGAAAAAATGTATGCAAAATATTTTATTAGATGCCTACGTCACTTAAAGTTTTTAATTTAATTTTACGCTATGCGTTTTAAAAATTGTCGGGGAGTTTCAACCCTAAAGCCAAACTTCCTCCCCCTTGTATGCGCCCATAACTGCAGCTAAAAGGACAACTGCAATGACCTGCAAATGCAACCGGCATTAGGTCATTTGTCTAAGAGTATTTGTAGAAATTCATGTGCATGAATACACAACAGATATGTACAACGGTAAATGTGTTTAACAAATCAAGATATGGATGTATTTTGCTTAACTGCATTTCACTGGGTCAAAGTGGCATATGCTTTTACTGGTATCAATATGTTTTTTCACATATACATACGTACGCTCACCTTCAACCTTCTCCGCTACCAGCAGAGACCTACGAGGCCGGGCGTTGGCTGCAGACATATTTACTACTGCATACAGCTACATATATGCAGCTGACTTTATTTTCATGCATAATTCAAGAAAGTGCTGCAGCTTTCACTTAACGAAATGCCATTGCAATCATTACAAGCAAAACAATAACAATCAATGCGTTGCGTTTGTAAAATGTACTAGGATGTTATGCATATGTACTAGGGATGTTAATCCCGGGATCCCGGCCTTTGTTAGGTGCCGAAAATCCCGGGATTTTCGGGATTTGTAATTTGCGCTGATGGCAATAATAGAAACTCCCTTTCTTGACCAGTATTGGCTATATTTATTTTTCTTTATTTAGTAATTAATATTTTTTTATAAATGTTTAATACATTATACATACAACAACCTGCGATTGTCAATTTTACACAAAAAAATCAATATATTCGCGAAACCATGGGCCAAATATAGTAAAATTGCGTTTTTAGTTTAGTTTTAGTAGTTAGTCAGTAATTCAAAAATTATTTAAAAAATTCAGTGAAATGTGCTTAGAGAATAAGTATGGATATCAAATTAAAGAGGAAATACTTTAGAATTTAAACTGATTTAAGCTTTTGGTGCAGAAGGACTGGTAAGTATTGAAAATGTCCTTTTAAAATTTATCCTTGAAATTTCGCAATATTTGTTTTTGAAAAAATTATATGTTAAGAACTTATATAAACTCAATAACATCCTCAAATCTCACCCTTCTAACTTTATCAGCTTAAAAAATTACCTATTCTTCCTTGTGAATCCAAAAAAATTTAGTTTTCTTAAATTATAAAGAAATTTCCTCTTTCATTTGGTACCCATTTTTTTATTCTACATTGCATTGACTTTTTGAAATGATTTTTGGAATTAATCATATCTTTGAAATTACAAAGTCCTTTAAAATAAATCCTGACGTCAGAGAAAAAAAAAAATAAAAACGCCACTTTAAATAAAAAAGTAGGTTTCAAACACATTAATTTATTATTTATTTTATGGTAGGAGAGATAGAAGCAATTTTTTCGATTTAAGTTGTTGAAAAGTAATGAATATCTAAATCCCGGGATCGTAAAAACCGAAAAAATTAACATCCCTATATGTACACATTTATTTCCAGGAAACATTGATTACAACGATTTTATTGGAATCTCTGTGGCAATGCGTATGAAGCAAGCAATAAAAATGAAATAATAATTAAAAATACTTGCATGAATTAACTCTCTGCAAATTCCAAAACATCAATTAGTTCAACACAAAAATTGCTTAAAAACTGCGTTGGCATGGTTCTCTTCTTACTTACAGAGTGATTCATCGTAAAGATCGTTGCTGTTCTGATTTCTTAGTTTCAATTACGAAAATAGTAGCGTGTCGTAAAATTTCTTAAACGTTCAATGCTATTTAGCAGCCATATCTTCCTACATTTATTATATTGCAGCAGTCAAGCATGCAACATTTGCAACTTATTTGTATCGAATTGTTATAACTTTCGCTGTGTATCGGGTGTGTGTGTGTGTGTGTTAGTGCGCTTGCCATGTTTGAGTTATTGTTTAATTTCTGCTATGCATCCTGTTTGCACTGAAGTTGGTATTCAATTTAATTTCTTGCCATTCTTCTTTCACAAATTGCAGCACCGTCACCAGCGACAGAGACCCCAGCTGATACAGCGCAACGTTGTAATACGGACGAGTGTCAATTGCCATATTGCTTCTGCTCGAAGGATGGCACACAAATTCCAGGTGGTCTAGAGGCGGAAAAGGTAAGTGAAATAAATAAAAGTAGACAAGATATAGCAGAGATATGCAACTAAAAAATATGTGCTGACTAAATATATTAAGAGAGATGTATGTATGTAGATGTCGGATAATGCCAACTGTGCAGCATATTCATATTAACAACTTGACAGCGTTTACGCCAACAGGTGAAATATGGCAGCTTGAAAAATAGAAAAAGAGAAAAGGGTTGAACGTCCTCAAAATTTTATTTCCTGTCCTGAACCAAACGATTCAATTTGATTTTATTTTTCGTTTCGAGCTTTTGTAGTGAGTTCAACATATTGTCCATAAGGGATGTTTATAGAAAGCGCTGATATTCAAAATAGTCTGAAGGAAATCTAAAAGTCAAAAGATTGCTTTTTTACTTCCGGCTTTCAAAATTGATTTGGTTTCCTTTCATTTAGTTTATGAATATTATGCAATTCAGTAAAGTAATGTCCGCTCGAAAATGCACAAAAACAAATTTAAGCCATATTTGTATCAAGGTGAAATTAAAAGCATGCGCTCAGCTTTCAAAAGTAATAAAAAATTAAATAAAAAATGTTATTAAAAACAAATTAATTGTTTTTGATACTCTTTTTATAATGTTATGGCCTTTGTGAATTAAGGTAACGATATGTAAGTCGTTATGCAATTAAATTTCTCACGCCCTACACCGTGACCTTCAGTTTATCCCACCGTGTAATCATGAACTGAAATTATGTTTTAAAGACTTTTCAAAACAGAAATTGGGAGCAGATATTCTTAAACTCTTACTCATTCGAACGAATATTATATTTCTTTACACTGTTCGGCAGTTGGCTGGGGAATTGAGGAAACCAAGTTTTTCTTAAAGTTTGTAGTGTATATAGAAAAGTAACTTCTAGGCTTTCCCAGGTTGGCGATTTTAAGCGTTTACATATTTTAAATTTGAAGTTGGTGGTCGTATAAAGCATTTAAACAATTAAACGTGATTAAAGAGCAAATATTTTTACCGTCAAAAGAAAAAAGTTAAAATGTCGTACAGTGTTATTTTTTATACTAGCGCCCAGCGGTTGAACCGCTAAAATTAAGGAGAGTTCGGTGAAGTGAATTGAAGCGAAGTGGGTTCAGGTGAGAGGAGATTTGACAAGTTAAGGTGAATTGAGCTGCGGTGAAGTGATTTGAAATGAGCTCTGATGAGTTGAGGTGAATTGCGTTGAACAATATAACATAACAAAACATAACAAAGCATATTATGCTATGCATAATATAACACATAACATAACATCACATAACGTAACATAACATATCATACTATAGCAAAACAAAGCATAATATAACAAAACGCACATAATATAACATAACATTACGTAGCATAACACTACATAACATAACATAATAAAACACAACATTACATAACATATCTTAACATAACATAACAAAGCATACAAAATATGACATAACATAACATTATACAACATATCGTAACATAACATAACATAACATAGCATAACACAACATATCGTAATATAACATAACATACCATAACACAACATACCGTAACATAACATAACATAACATAGCATAACACAACATATCGTAACATAACATAACACAACATAATCTTTATCTTCATCTGTATATTCATCCATACAATTTTCATTATATTCTTCTTCAAATTTACCTTCCTCTTTGTCTTTACATTTAGGTTTCTTTGCTTTTATTTTAATCTTTGCCTTTATCCATATCTTCATCTACATATGCAACCTTACCATCGTCCTTGCATTACTCTTAATTTAAATCTTTTGCTTACGCAGCTAAGCACTTTTCATTAACTCAGTACCAATATTAAAGCATACATTTAGGAGGCATTTGCACCCCAACCATGTACTTGCACGGTATTCATATTGGTGTTACTTTTGAATTGATTCTTGCGCTTTATTTTTAACTAATTTCAATTGCTCTCTGCACATCAGCATCAAAATACCTTTCTAGTGATACATACAGTATTGGCCAATACAATAGCACCCCGATTTCAAAGTCATATTGTTTGCCACTCATGTTTATTTATTTATTTTTAAGAATTTTCAATTAAAATACAGTTCATTCTCTCACAAAACTCACATAAACTCAAGTTTAAAACTTTTTAAAAGACCGCAAAAAAGTGCAACAAATTTTCACCCAAATTTCAAACTTTTTTCTCAGAAGCGGTAGAATTTTTTTGAATACACAGTTTTATAGCCCATTCAATTTTAGTCTAATAATGTGCAAGTTTCAAGTGGCTAAAAACTACCGTTGATTTTTTAGAATTTTTTTCGCCGAGGATGTTGCGGGTTTCTGCCATATAAAAATAAATTGTGTTTAGTCGTTATATGGAAGCAAATGAGACAAAAAAAAATTCTAAAAAATCAACGGTAATCTTTAGCGACTTGAAACTTGCACATTATTGACTAAAATTGAATGCGCTATAAAACTGTGTACTCAAAAAAATTCTAGAGCTTCTGATAAAAAAGTTTGAAATTTAAGGGAAAGTTTGTTGCGCTTTTTTGCGGTCTTTTAAAAAGTATAAAACATGGGTTTATATGGGTTATGTTAGAGAATGATCTGTATTTTAATTGAAAATTCTTAAAAACAAATAACTAAACATAAGTGGCAAACAATATCGCTTTGAAAGGGGGGGCTATAGATATGTCCAATACTGTATATAATACATATACACAAGATATATATACAAGATATGACATCTAACTTTATCAACACTCCCTTACATTTGCATGTTGTGTTCTTCCCTATTTTTACTGAAGCCTGATCCAAGTGTGTTTTGTTGAAAATGTTTTAAAATCTGATTTTAAATCATACTTTGCTTTTTGTCAAAGCGTAATCTAACAAACGCCTGTAACTATGTATTTTGAACAAACACAAATATATGTACATATGTAAATATAAACCCATTTAAACCCTCAAATTTTCCTTCGTTGAAGCTACAAGCTTTACTTTCATCAAAATTATGGTGAACACTTTTAAAAATCAATCTTGGTTTTCACCCTTAGCAATTATGAAACCGAAGCAATTAAATTTATTGCCCCATGTACTTTATCTATCCCAGCGATTAAGTAGTTATGTATCTTTATTGCTTTTAATATATTACTTAATTATTCTTGACAAAAACCTATAATCATAACTCAATTATACCTAGGCACATGCTTACATGTATGAACGTAAATATGTATGTATGTATGTATGTATGCACTGTGTGGAAGTTGTAAAGATAAATAGCCGGCAGCATAGATTTTCAAAGATACTGACGGATATGTTCGATGTAGGTATAACCTTAATCGCTTATTTGCGGATAATTGAGTTATAATTAATTAGCTGCATCTAAAGGCAGCCACCACATGAACAACTTTGCTTCGGTTAATATATCAACACAACAACAACAAAACCCCTATGTACATATGTATGTAAGCAACGCAATATAGTTGCGACCTACACGGCGTATGAGTAATGTTCTCATAACTTCACGACGACTGAATGTTATTTGCGTGTGTGTGGGTGGCTAAACGATGACAGATGTTTGTGCTAATACATGCTACCCACCATATAATTTGTTATGTATGTACATATATATGAATATATGTGTGTGTGTGCGTGAGCCTCATCTTGGCATAATTATTGCTACCGCGCTGTATACTCGTAAGTACGTAAGGAAATATGAGCATCGTTTGTCGGAAGTTGTAGGCTGTCGTTTAATTTGCGGCATACAGCAGTTCAGCAGTTCAGGTTTACAAATGCAACTACTTGATGCATTACGCTACGCTACACTTAATTACTTTTGGCTGAAATTTGCGCAAAATAATCGCTACTTCGTGCGAGAGGTTTCGTGTACTTATGAAAATTAAGATTCGCCTACAACATTGCGTATTTGGGTACTCAAATGGTTTATACTTTCGACAGTTTTATAAAATATGCAAAGGTTATTTAATATACGCATGTACTGCGTTCAATCATAATGAGTATTCTGAGCGTTATTTGCTTTAATAAAGAGCACTCATATTAATTTTTCTTTAATATCTATGTATAGTGTACAGACATCGGCCTGTTACAATTTTATTATCTTATATATAAATAGGCAATCATGATTCCTTTACATTCCTTTTACGGCTAAACTATACTTCTAAGGTATAAACAGATATACATCCTCAGAAATGTATTTTGATGCTGATGTGTATTATGTTGTGTTGTTTGGTATTGTGTTGTATTGGATTGGTTATTTTGTGTTATGTTATGTTATGTTATGTTAAGTTGTTTTATGCTATGTTAAGTTATGTTATGTTGTGTTATGTTATGATGTTGTGCTACTTTACTACTTGCTATGTTATATTCTGTTATGTTATGTAATGTTATGTTATGTTATGATGTTATGTTATGTTATGTTGTATTATGGTATGTATGTTATGCTGTTATGATGTTATGTTATGTTGGGTTGTGTTATGTTTTGTTGTGTTGTGTTATATTATGTTAATTTATGTTATGTTATGTTATATTCCGTTATGTGGTTCAACGCATTTCATCTCAATTCATTTCAATACTCAACTGAACTCAACTCGGCTCAGCTCAGCCCACCTCAACTGCCTTTAATTTAAGATATGGGCGAACACTAGTATGTATAGATTTGCATTGCCATTCGAGCGACGTATATCTTAAAGTTCAGTTTAACAATACGAAGTAGTATGTATAGCAAATGAAAGGTAAAAAATTCCCCCAAATTGCGGTATACATAATGTGACCAACTATTTCATAGCTAAAAGAAGTATACGTTAGGTTGGATTAAGTTAACGCCGCGAGCCGACTGCAAAATTTCGACCCCTGAGAGCTCAGTGTTCTTTCAGAAGTGCGAGGATCAGTTGAAATTCCTAGTCTCACCGCATCAATACCAATCGCAGAATGGCCTGCCAGAACCCCCACCACTAACCCTTGAGAGGTAACGTGTTTTAAAGTGGCCTGTGAAAACATTTGCTGCAGAAGATAAACGTCTTCTTTTCTTTTTTTATGTCACAAAAGGACCCGGTTTCCCTTAGTCTAATAGCAGTTCGTGCAGCGACAATTCTGTCTGCAATATCCGCTGGTGCAGTGTTCGACATATGTATGCTAAGCACCAATGTAGGTGTGGTTCCTAATGCTCTGCTAATTCGTATTTTAAAAGTGTAGCCTTCTCAAGTGGGTTACACCAGACAAGGGCTCTTTGAAACAATATAGGCTGTAATCTGGTTTCCCAGAGCTAATGAATTAATTTAAGCGAGAGACCTCACCTTTTACCGATAGCTCCCCTACACCATTGTTACCTTACCGCAATGTTAGGCCTCCACGACAACCGCCGTTGATCGCTCACCTACCTGTTTCAGGTAATCTTTAGCCAGTTAAAAAAGGGTGTCTACATAGGTGATCAACCGATCAGAGCAGGGGGGAGAGAACACCACCTTGTGGAGTGCTCCTAATGACTCTGCACTGAGTGCAGGCGCGTCTCCACTGCACTGCGACAGTTCTGTCCGCGGTAGTATGCTTTATATAAGCCTTATAAGGTTGGTTTCAACCCCTAGATTATTAATATACCTGATTATTTCCTCTAGTGTCACATTGTTGAAGGCCCCCTCGATATCGAAGAAGGCCCCTACTGCATAATCTTTATGCGTGTAGGGTTCCTCTTACCATTTTACCAATGTATGCAGGGTGATATTCACCGACCATTTCTTAAAATAATATCTTGAAAGACAGTCCCGAGGAATCGCGTTTCTTATGTACAGGTCTATCAGTTTGTCTAGCGTTTTTAGCAAACACCTAGGGGAAACATGTGGGCATTTTCCGGCCTTCGGCTGAAAGCAACACTGACTACCCTCTAAGTATTGGGGATGTACCCGGCCCTCACGAAGATCACATAAATAAGATCCAACGAATTTCACGACACCTTCAGGGCCCTTTGCAACTGCGCAGGTATGATGCCATCGGTATCCGGCGACTTTAATGGTTTGAACGAATTTATCGCCCAGGCCATGTGAGGATCGTCCAGAAGATCGTGGAAGTACAGGACCCGGGGGAAGATTCTAAAACCAGTTAGCGACAATTTTTTGATCACTATCGTACTTTTTGACTCAAGGAGGGGTACAGGACCCCCCCTTCTATAGCCGCTGGTTCTGGGCGAACTTTTTGAAAAGCCCAAAGGCAATAGATTTTATGCATATGGTAATACAGATGACCTATGACCAGACAGCCCTGAATTAATTCATCTTCAAAGTTAGTCAAAGATTCCAACCGTTGGCGTAGCACAGCATATCCAGCTAGGTTGCTGTGCTAGGGAGAAATTGTACTTGTACTTATTCTTTCCAGAAGAAAAAGCCGAGAAGCGATCTATAGCACTAGGCTTTATGGTGAACTTTAGATTGAGTGTTAGGCTGTGCAGCCATCCACAAAAGGAAAAACGATTATTAAAGGTAGAAAAACGCTGGATCTCATTATGAAGTTCCACAAACAGCTGATGTCCACTATAGAGAGTTCCTCTGAAGCAGTTACGAAGTACGATCCCAGATGTTTGCACCCTTTTCCATTACTGATAACAACAATAACAGCACACATAGGCCACGAAATGAAGGCCCGTTGTGATACTACGACTAAGAGTTTTCACTCCCCCTTCCTAAACCTTTTTGATTCATTGACGAAACTCGCCAGGCATCTAGGGTTTAAATATCCCAATTTGTTAAGGTCACTAAAGAAAGGAGACCCCAGAATGCGCTGTCTACTTCTCGATAATGCCGGGCATTTACAGAGAAGGTGAAGAACTGTCTCCTCCTCCTCATAATTCTTGCAACATCTGCAGCATATATGGTAAGGCACTCCGAGTCATTCTGCTTGTCTGCCTATAAGACAGTGACCCGTTAGAGCACCGATTGTATGAGATATATCCTCCCTCCTTAGAGAGTATAAGCTTCGAGAGATTTTTCGATCCCACCTAGGTCAAGTTTGCCTAGAAATTCGACAGGTCGTAGTTTACATCCATCTCTTGCTCACGCGAGCATAGATAAATTCACTTAAAAGCAGCTTGCGAGTGCGAGGGCATGCCCATGCGTTCTTTATCCGGAATAATCTGCTTGGTCGTGCCCCCTCCCCCCCTCTCAAGTTCGTTCGCCATGCAGTTACCCTCAATGTCCTTATAACCGGGTACCCAAATTAGGTTTAGACTGTTCTGCACAGTTCTCTGCAACAGATCGGCGGCAGTCCAGCACAATTTTTGATTTAATTGTGACGGAGCTAACAGCTTTAATTGCTACCCGGCTGTCACTAAAGGACACCTCTTTACCTTTTAAATCAGTACGAAGTTCATTTACAGCCTCCAGGCTCAGGGCAGGGCTTCGGGAAAAAAAACCTCAACCCCCTCCCACTCCGCCGCTCATTTTTGAACCGGTTCTAAAAATTACTATACTACCGAGTGGGGTATAGTAGTTTTATTCCCATTCCTCTCTGCTTGGGGTTTTCATGACCAAGTTTCTATACGGAACCAGAGTTTCTACACAACGGTCTGTACAGCCCGGAAGAAAGCTATATTTTTTCAGAATGCAAGAGTGACCCAGCAATCCCGATTCCCATTGCCCTGTCTCTCTTAACCAAAGCAAGAGGAAACCTCTTAAAAAAAAGTATCAACACCATATTGCCTTCTAAAATCGATTAATGTATCACCACTAACCAAACAAAACGAGCACAGACTAAGGGGATCAAACGAAAAATAGAGCATTAACAATAGGAAAATTTAACGGTAATGTGTTACATCTTTCCATCTCCTTTCTATTGAACGGCAATGGAAGGCTATAAAAAATTAAATCCCTTGAAATTGCAACATCTACTTCCTTGAATATATCAAATCTTTCACTCGCTAAGTATTATTCTGCTGCTTTACGCAAACCACTTTATTTTCACTAACACCAGAAATCGTTTACAAGTTCAATCTCCAACCAAAGCCAAGCGACAATCCACAAAAAGAATAGCACCACGCGAAAATTGCGCGCGCAATTGCGTATAGTAAGTATATATGTATATGTATCGACTACGTACGTATATCCGTTCGGCCATTAAATATTGCAAGTTGGTTGTGCAGTCAGTGCAAAAGCAACAAACACAAGGTGACGCCACAAGTAACGATTAATGACAACGCCGCCTGTGGAGTGTGTGCTACAATTCACACTATTATCGGCTACAGAATAGAAAGAAGTACCGCAATTTCTATGCTTCAATGTTTTCCTTCGATTTTCTTTTCATTCTTTTTCAATTTTTCTTTTTTTTCTTTTGTTATTGCACTTCCATTTGCGCTTCGGTTGACAGTTGCACGTCGCTAAGTGCAACACAAATCTTTTATACCATTTTGTTCTACAGCCATTCATACATATGCTATAGACGTAGATTTGTACATACAAAAGCAAAAGCTTCCTCATTTTCATTGCATACTTAACGGCGGACGACAATCAGCCAGATACCAACCAGCCAAGCAACCAAACACTTGCTAACGAATTGAACTGGTTATATGCTGATGGCGCGCTTTATTTGTCCTGAATTTTGCATAATATTGAATGGCATATTTCAACGCGAACTTCCGTCTCGAGAATAAATCACGTTGGGGGGGAAAAAAACGAACAAGAAAATCATAAAAATAATAGGGGTATTCTCTGAGTCTTGCAAAGCCCTTGCACGGTGCACGGATTGCACGGTTTTCAAAGCTGTCCCATACGAAAACCGGTTTTTACCGTGCAATTCGTGCAGTCTGTGCACCATGCAAGGGCTTTGCAAGACTCAGAGAATACCCCTAATGATTGTGTGTGATGAACGCGAAACGAGTAGCAAAGAAAAGTAGATACTTACTCGTACTATAAAAACCACAGGAAATGCATGAAATCATCAATGCGTTTTATTTGTGTGCGGGCGATTCTTAAGCAATCCCTTATCATAACTCACTTACTTTTTGCAATATTTCTTTGTGTACTCTCTGCATTATGGTCAGCTGGTGAATAATGCATTATTGCTGCATTATAAGCGCTGATTACATTTATGAAAAAGCTATTGAAAAACGCAAAGCAGCTGAGTTACGCCGACCACAGTTTGTGGATTTCGATTGTCGTTGAATTGAGCGATTTACGAGAGCTTTCCATTTCATAAAAATACATATGTACATAAGTATATATGTATGTATGTAAGTTGGTGGATAGTGTTAATGCTATTTACTTAGCTCTTCGTAATGAATGGAAATGTGAATTTTTTTAAGCAAACATGCGTTTATTGGCGTGTCATTAGTAATGTCTTTGGATAGAGAGGAAAAGAGAGAGCGCGAGCAAATAAGTTTGAAAAGTGCTTGTCTGGCCCTCGTCGTATTAAATAATCAATCTCACGTCCATATAACTTCACCTCTAAAATACAACAAATACAAGCTTACATTTTCTTCTTGTTGCTGGATATATCGATATTGATTTGCAAACATTTGGTACATTTCTCCCCATCATATATTTTACTTTGAGCATGACTTCAAAGCTCGAAATCTGTCTGTGATACTCCTTTGTCAATCCCAAGTGGACTAGATAACTAAAGTGGCCTCAAAACTTATTTTGTTGCTGTTGTTAATGTGATGTTTTGACGGGGTCGGTCCAGAGAGAAGGGACGTTAGTTGAGTTGGATTGAGTGGACATACAAAGAGGTGGTTGGTATGGTGGGCGGAATCTGCGCATGCTGGCCACTCGTTAAGGATTTTGAGTTCTACATAGTATCGATAGGAAACTCTTTGGACGCCTACAATATCCAGACCGTAATTGGGCCAAAGTAATGGGGATCTTTCGCGGCAATCGAAGCTCACTCTTGTCCACATGTAGCATTTGGACATCGATGACGACATTCACAGGGCGGGAGTCTGTATAGGCGGTAACACACCTCGTCCTTCCCCTCACAGTGCAGTCTTCTGAGATGCCTGTGTGAGCGCTCCGCATCGAGCAAGTGTCTGTTCGGGTGCTCACTTTTGTAGCACCCTGCTAAGAACCGCTTACAGAGAATAATAAATATTTTACCTCTTAATTGGGATCGGTTGGGCCTCACTGTGATGTAATGTTCAAGCGCCATCAGAAGGCATCCTGTTATTGTCCGAAGTATTGTCTTGTGGCACGTGTGAAGCTGCGTCATACTTTTCTCCGGCGACCACATTGGCATTGCATAGTTTTTAACCGATTGACCAATTGCCTTGTATGTTGGCAATAGCGTTTCTTTGGCTTTCCGCTGACGGCGAGCCATTGGAAGACTTTGTTGCTGCTCTGTACTTTTTTGACTATTGCGATGGTTACTCGGTGAATTTTCAGGTTATTTACCATCGAAATTAGTTCGCCGCCGACGTGAATAACCTTCTGTAGCTTGAACCTTTCGGCCAAGAGCGAGGTAAAAATGGTTGCCGAGGGTTTTTTAGGGGAGAAAGTTAGGCTAGAAAGTTCGGAAGGATAACCGTTTGCATGTGAACACAGGTCATCACTTACATCACCAGACGCCAATATCACCATTGTTGGCGCGCTAAAATTGAAAAAGGGCACGGTGTGCGTCTTCAGCCGCATCGCTGCTCTTGTCTTGCTCCATCCAGCGGTGATCTCAGCCTTTGTCATTTCGAAGACATCAGCCAGCCGGGCATACCCACTTTCCCTATTGCCATTGTCAAGAGGCTTTGTTTTCCTTTTCATTGCCACATTGTTTTACATGGCAAGTCCTAAGCGCAGCCACAGCCTAGAATCTAGGAGAGTTTTTTGAGTACACCTTTTATATAAGGAATCGCTTGCTCCAAGACAGGCGCCCACTTGCGTGCGCAACCACTGGTGAACAGGCGCTGCCAAATAAGTCGTACTGGCCACACCGAAACTTTCTTTCTTTGCAATTTAATTGAGGTTTATTATATAAAACCTTACACGCTCTTTTGGCTGCGGTGCCTTTGATTGAAAACTCAGGACTCGACTATTGAAAAATAGTACAAACAAAAATAAAGCTTAAATATCTATTTATATCATAACCTTCCTTCGTGGTATTGTCTACATGTCTCAAACTTTTTCCAAAGCCAACGACAACAAATAACTAAGCAATGGCTTAAGTTCAATTCCAATTTAAAGTACTACAACCACAACAGCAGCCGGTCTCCCTCAATTCACTCACTCATTCATTGAACTCGTTTTGATTTTTTTCTTTTCGTTTTTTTTTTTTCAAAAGTTCTTGGTCGTATTGGTAAATAAAAAATGTGCTCATATATATCTGTTATGTATTAAGCGAAATTGATATTTTACCATTTCCGATCAGCGCAATTCATTTTCTCTTACATTTCCGCACTTTCGCTTACCAGTCGTGCGGACGTTGCCACATTCCTCGTCTTGCGGTATGTACATTACTACTCGTACTTTACTCTAGCAAATTGTTGTCGTGCTCCTGTCGTACTTTAAACTTTTACAACGCAATGCTATGCGGTCAGGCTGTAGACTCCCAAAAGGACAACCGACTAACCACCACAAGCGGCACAGCAGCACAACGCGCAGACAGTGGTGTGGTGAGGGATGAGGAGTGTGACTGCCATGAAGTCTGCGCGTACTCCACGCGCGCGCACCGAAACTAGATTCGTCGCTTACATACATACAAACGCACCGACAAGCGAGCAATAAATTATGTTGTGCTGATTATTTTAAAATTACTTGCAATTGATGTGACTTCTTTTTATAAATTTCTTTTCTTCTTATACATACTGCTTTTTTTATATTTTATAGTTCCTTCTTGGCGGTCTCACTTTTTGCAGTGTTATATACAGTTAAACTTTTTTTTTCGTTTTTAAGCGCGCCACATTTCTGTCTGCTTCTTTTTCTTTTTTGCGTTTTGTCACACTTTCTTGTCCTGCATTCGCCACTACTGCTTGCTCAGCAAAAACTACCAACTAAGCGAACATCTAATTAAGTAAGTCCGAGGGCTATAAATGTTACAAAGCAGTGTATTCATTCGTTCAAATGTCGGTGTAGCGTTCTGTTTTCCAACTGATTGATTCTGTAATTTTTATTTTTTTTTTGCATAGCAGGCGAAGCGCAGAATAACTTTTTTAATTACCATCATTTTCATTGTAATTACCGTTTCTTTATGCAATCCTGTTGTAATTTTTCTGCATTACAGATTCCTCAAATAATCATGCTGACATTCGATGGTGCTGTTAATTTGAATAACTATGATCATTACTTAAAAATCTTCAATGGAAAGCGAAAAAATCCAAATGGTTGCACAATTCGTGGTACATTCTTCATGTCGCATGAATATAGGTGAGTACAAGATTTTAAATATACATATGTATATGTATGCATACGAAAGGAATTTTGACGTATTTTGGGGGTAATTAGAAAAAAGGAAAAATCCAGAAAAAAATTTATAATATTTCCTTTTGGTTCGTAATCCAAAAAAAAAAACAAAAAAAGTTGGCCATCGAGACACATATTTTTAAATTGTAAGGACAGTTGAAGAGGAGAAAACTTAGATACGGTTTTTTTTGTTGGTTTTGTAGCGGCACTACTAAGCCCTGCCTACTCGGCTGGTCAATCAACCGTTGTTATCCAGCTCAACTCGTTAAAGAAAGAGAGGTGTTAGCTGAGTGGGTAGGTGAGGTAGGAACCTTCAAAAGCTGGACATAATTTTGGTATGTCGGGGTCGAGTCTGTAAATTTAAGTATTCAGTCGGATACAGTGTTCAGACCTTAGTATGCTGAAGCTCTTGGTCTGCGATGATGATGAATGAGATTGGGCTCCATTTAGGACATGCGAGGGGCGAGATCATCTGAAGCAGATAAAAAAACACACTATGAATGTCGTTTATGGCCTGTGGGTGCATTATGAGGTGCATTAGTTGGGCTAAGTATATCTGGATATCATCCTTGATTTCGTGGAGATACCTTCTGACATGATTGACGTTTGAATACTTCTTGCGTTAGCGACCGACCAGAAAGTGCTTCTCTTCTTCTTCTTCTTTGGCGCTCTAACCGCCTAAGCGATTTTGGCCGAGTTCAGCAAAGCACGCCAGTCGTTTCTCCTCTGTGCCAACTGACGCCAATTGGAAACGCCAAGTGAAGCCAAGTCCTTCTCCACCTGATCTTTCCATCGCAGTGGGGGCCTCCCTCTTCCTCTGCTAACACCAGCGGGTTCCGAGTTGAATACTTTCAGAGCTGGAGCGTCGGTGTCCATTCGAACGACATGACCAAGCCAGCGGAGCCGCTGTATTTTAATTCGCTGCACTATGCCCATATCGTTGTAAAGCTCATACAGCTCATCGTTCCATCGTCTGCGGTACTCGCCGTCGCCAACGCGTAAAGGACCGTAAATCTTCCGCAAAATCTTTCTCTCAAACACCCCAAGAGCCGCCTCATCGGATGTTGTCATTGTCCATGCTTCTGCGCCATATACCAGCACGGGCATGATGAGTGACTTATAGAGCGTGGTTTTCGTACGTCGAGAGAGGACTTTACTCCTGAATTGCCTACTCAGTCCAAAGTAGCACTTGTTGGCAAGAGTGATTCTACGTTGGATTTCAATGCTGACATTATTGTCGGTGTTAATGCTGGTTCCCAAGTAAACGAAATTCTTTACTTTCTCGAAATTGTAACTGTCAACAGTGACGTGGGTGCCAAGGCGCGAATGTGCTGACTGTTTGTTTGATGACAGGAGATACTTCGTCTTGTCCTCGTTTACCACCAGACCCATGCGCTTTGCTTCCCTATCCAACTTGGAAAAGGCAGAACAGACTTCGCGGTTTTTGTTACCGATAATGTCGATGTCATCGGCATAACCCAGCAATTGCACGCTCTTGTAGTAAATTGTTCCTGAGCGGTTCAGTTCTGCAGCTCTTATTATCTTCTCCAACATCAGATTAAAGAAGTCACATGAAAGGGAGTCGCCCTGTCTGAAACCCCGTTTTGTGGCGAACGGCTCGGAGAGGTCTTTTCCAATTCTGACGGAGCTGGTGGTATTGCTCAACGTCATTTTACACAGCCGTATGAGTTTTGAGGGGATGCCAAATTCAGACATAGCGGTGTATAGGCAACTCCTTTTAGTGCTGTCAAAAGCGGCTTTAAAGTCGACAAATAGGTGGTGAGTGTCGATCCTTTTCTCGCGGGTCTTTTCCAAGATTTGGCGTATTGTGAATACCTGGTCTATGGTGGATTTGCCAGGTCTAAAGCCACACTGATAAGGCCCAATCAGTTCATTGACGGTGGGCTTCAGTCTTTCACACAATACGCTCGATAAGACCTTGTAACCTATGCTTAGAAGGCTGATCCCGCGGTAGTTGGCGCGAATGGCGGGGTCACCTTTCTTGTGGATTGGGCAGAGCACACTTAAATTCCAGTCGTCGGGCATGCGTTCATCTGACCATATTCTGCACAAGAGTTGATGCATGCACCTTATCAACTCCTCGCCGCCGTACTTGAATAGCTCAGCTGGCAGGCTGTTAGCTCCAGCGGCTTTGTTGTTTTTCAGCCGCGTTATTGCTATACGTACCTCGTCATAGTCAGGCGGTGGAATGTCGACTCCGTCATCATCGACTGCGGGCTCGGGTTCTTCTTCTCCACAACTTTCCGTGCTGCTACCATTTAGTAGGGCGGAAAAGTGTTCCCTTCATAATTTAAGTACGCTCTGGACATCAGTTACTAGGTCGCCATTATTGTTCTTACAGGAGTGCGCCCCGGTCTTTAAACCTTCCGTAAGTCGCCTAACTCTCTGGTAAAATTTTCGGGCATTCCTCCTGTCGGCCAGCATTTCAAGCTCTTCGCACTCACGTATTTCGGCCTCTCTCTTCTTGTTGCGGCAAATACGTCTCGCTTCCCCCTTCAGATCCCTATAGCGGTCCCACATAGCGCGCGTTGCGCCCGATCGCAGCGTGGCCCTGTAGGCGGCATCTTTTTTCTCTGCAGCTTCCTGACACTCCTCATCGTACCAGTTGTTCTTTCGGGCTCGCTGAAATCCGACTACTTCTTCGGCGGCGGTACTTAATGAGCGGTAAATGTGGTTCCATTGCTCGCATATGTCGGTTTGTTGAAGAGTGCTCTCTGAGAGCAGGTGTGAGAGTCGAGTAGCGAAAGCGCTGGCTGTCTGTTGTAATGGCAGCTTTTCGACGTTAAGCTTTCCTTGCATATTTGGGCGCACATTTTTTGCTGCACATAGGCGGGTGCGTATCTTGGCTGCAACAAGATAGTGGTCCGAGTCGATGTTTGGGCCTCGGAGTGTGCGTACGTCTAAAACACTGGAAGCGTGCCTTCCGTCTATCACAACATGATCGATTTGGTTTCTCGTTTTTCGATCCGGAGACATCCAGGTATCCTGATGGATCTTTTTATGCTTGAACCTAGTACTGCATACTACCATGTTTCGGGCCCCGGCGAAGTCGATCAGCCTCAATCCGTTGTCGGACGTTTCGTCGTGGAGGCTGAATTTTCCGACGGTGGTTCCAAAGATTCCTTCTTTGCCCACCCTGGCATTGAAGTCACCAAGCACGATTTTGATATCATGACGGGGGCAGCGCTCGTACGTGCGCTCCAAGCGCTCATAGAAGAGATCCTTGGATGCCTCATCCTTCTCTTCCGTCGGGGCATGGGCGCAGATGAGCGAGATGTTGAAGAATCTCGCTTTGATGCGGATTGTGGCTAGACGCTCGTCCACCGGGGTGAACGACAGTACTCGGCGACGGAGTCTCTCTCCCAACACAAATCCAACTCCGAATCTGCGCTCCTTTACATGACAGCTGTAGTAGACGTCGCAAAGCCCTATACATTGTTTGCCTTGCCCCGTCCAACGCATTTCTTGGATGGCGGTGATGTCAGCTTTTGTCCTTACGAGGACATCAACCAGCCGGGCAGAGGCACCTTCCCCATTAAGGGTCCGGACATTCCAGGTGCATGCCCTCAAATCGTAGTCCTTTAAACGTTTGCCGTGGTCGTCATCATAAAGGGGGTCTCATCCGAGGCTTTGCCTTGCTTCTTCACTGGAAGTGGTTTTTACTGACGACTGTCGACCTCTCAGGTATTTCGCCTTCCACCGTTTTAGTGCCGGTGGTAGAGATGATGCCTAAACGTTCTCCAGCAGCGTGCAAAGGCAAACGGTGTCAAACGCCTTTCAGAAATTCCTCACTACCAAGACAGTTCTCTCGTTCGGAAGATTGAGGCAAAAATATCGAATCACTTGGGATTAAGTGCTACGGTAGTAATATACACTTAATGCAAGCCATGTTGATGCTTCCATTAGGCCACTGATCACTCGGTGCTTGGCTCTGGTCACCGCAAGATACGTTTTTAATTGCTCTCGCATCGCTTCGGGTCCGATGACGCGTGATCGCCGAATAAACTGAAGTTAAGATAGGTTAGGATTTAGCATTTTATTACAATCCCTTTAAAGTACTCCTAATCAGATGGTCAGCTCAAGTATGCCCGACTTATTAATGCACTCCATCACCAGTTATGATGTTACCAGATGAGATCAAAGGGCCTTATTAGCAGGGCCGAAGAAAATAAGCACAAAACAATCCATTTTAAGCGCTTAGGTAAGCACACATTGAACACATTGATAAATATGCTTGCAAATATGCTCGCAAAACAAAAAAATAAGTACAGTTTAACGTTTTGTTTTTTTATTCAGTTTATTTCAAGGATTGAATAATTTCAATGAACATACAAGTGTTGCTTGATATTCTCAAATAATGGGGATCTGCATTGGTCGTTTTTATTTTTTTTTAATATTCGCTATTCTCCTTCCCGTAGGGACGAACCATTGGTTTTAAATTTTTGTATCCAAGCAAAAATGCAATTGAAGTTACGGATAAATAAAAACCAGATTTGTTTTTATGTTATTATTTTTAATCATTTCTTTAGTTCGACGAATAAAAAAATCCCAAGAAAAATTTATTGAGCCAAATTTTCTTAAGCAGTAAGGTATGCTAAAGTTTGTTTGTTTTCTTGTTTTCAACAAAATTTATGCCCGTTCCATTATTTCGTAAGGAAAGAGTGAGATATCAGAACAGAAGTCAAAACTCCTTGGACACTACTATTCATACACAGAAATTAATAGAAATTTATTTCTTGACCCTTTACTTAAAAGGTCTTCACTTAGCTTCATACATTGAAATAAGCAAAATAAGCATGATCGTTAAAACTAAGCCTGGAAATCCTGAATAAGCTGAATAAGCAATTTCAAGCAAAAGCTTAAAGCCCTGCTTATTAGCCACCTGGCTGTTCATAAAGGTTTGTACATTCCGCGTATCTCATTCTTGCGGGGTCATCCTCGAATTAAATTCAATAAATAATCAATGGGATCATCAGGTATTATTATTTTTTAAATAAGAACACCTCCTGTCGTGATCGTTCGCGCTCTAGCGCCCTTTTTTCTGTGAATTTTAAAAGTACCTTTCGATGTCATGGATTTCTACGGTTCCATTCTGCTCATCTGAGCAATTTCTTTGCATATTATTTTTCAGGCCGGCTTTGAGCTCATCATATTTTTAGGACATAGCTTGTCTTGACATTTCGATGCTGTTTTCCTTCTTTTTGTACTGAAGTACTGGCAGACAAAATTTACATGATTGGTATCAGATGAAGACGAACTTAACCAGAGTAGGCAGTCTTCATGAGCAAAGCGGGAGGGATACCTTCTATAACATCCATGCTCTCTTAGAATTAGGTCTAGGTGGAAATGGAGCTCTCTGCGAGTTCGGTTTCGACATATTTTGTTATTTCCAATAATGACATACATATTTCCGTTAGACTGTGTAAAATAAAACGACTATAGTTTTTCTTTTAGCGCCATATGAAAATTGCATAGCAGGTCACAGAAAAATGGCTAAATTCCAGCGCTTGCAAAATTAGAATTTTCAATGAAACAAATTTTTCCCACAAAACCTTATAGCCCGTTCAATTTTAGCAATAAATTGCAATTTTTTGTTTTGTTGGACGGTGTTACTCTTTTACTTTCATACAAAGTGTGTTCGATTATTTTTATATCGAAAAAATTGGCGACTTTTCAATAAAAAAAAACTTCCAAAAATCAACAGTAAGTCCCACCTACTGCAAACCTGAACTTTTCTAATAAAATCGGGTGGGCATTTGTATTTTTTGTTTGTTTATAAAAAATGTAGCGGAAAATTTTTCATTGAGAGTTCTGATTTTTCCTAACGCCATCTGAGAGGGCTGAAATTTAGCCTATTTTTTTATTTTTTTTTCGTTTTATTTTAAACAGTCTAAGATGAATTCTCCCAGCGCTCTTGCTATTTCCAGGTTTATTAACTTTTGCCTGTCGTCTTCAAGTTCTTCTCTTCATTCCTCGAACTTAGCTCTTTCTTCAGACAAAAAAGCGTGCAAAGTCATTCCTGCGTTGACTATTGCCGCATCATCTGAGGTCGTTCTGTAGGCACAGATCACTCTTAACGCATATGTATCATGTGCAAACATATACTTGCATAAGTATGTATATGTATCTAAAGCACCCACACAGAAGCACACATTCGCTAAAACCACGTACTGCTCTAGTGTTTAACTAGTAATGCAAGTGAGTGCAAATCGTTCACGACGTCAATTGAAGTACGCGAGTGCCAACAAACTGCATAACTTTTTCCCACATCGCTCACATAGCGGGAAAAAAATGCAAAAGTTACGCATACGCCCTGGAGTCCCTTCAATGCGAACACTGTCAAACATATGGCAAACGCCTTGAGTATTCCAGTCTGATAAATGAGCGAACTTCAAGTCCTATGCAACATTTTGCAGCAACCGCAGCAACAACAAGTACAAACACAATCAAATGAACTTAAAAGGCTGCAAGCGAGCGCGAATTATTTCTAGTGAAGTATTTAGAAAAAAATAAAATTTAAAAAAAATATCGCATCCATAGCCATAAACCAACTTGGAAATTTAATTTCTAAACATCAGAAAGTTCTGGCGAATGACGAACGGAAAACATAGTGCAGCAGTCTAAGTTAAAAAAAACGCTAAGTGTGTTTGTGGAAAGTTGGTCTCACACTTACGCTTTTATTTTTTATTTTTTCATGAACTGTAACATATTCACCACACTTGCCACAATTGAGTTACAAGAATTCTAAATTAAATATTTTATGCACACATAAACTAAAAAAAAAAACAGACTATTGCAACTAATGTGACATTTTTGCGTGCTGGCTTTTGCGTACGTGTATATGCAATAAACACTTGTCGAAATACATATGCACATATACATATACATATTTACATACGCTTATGACACATACGCTACCACAAATTTTCACAAAATTCAATTTCACTTATCTAACAGTAGTTTGAATTTTCTTTGAAGTTCCTTATGCCAGCGTGCTAACATTTGGCCGTATCCCCATATTTGTATACATATAGATGCGTATCACCATACACAAGTATATACAAATGTCAAATTTACTCTACCACATTTTGATGTGTGTAAGCTGCTTTGAAAGCACTTTGCTTTAACTGCTGAAATGTTCTGAAAATTCGTCGAAAAAAGTGTGTATGATTTAATGCGGTTGCTTTTCAAATTGTTTCAAGTTGTTTCGCTTTGCGTTGATATGAGTATTGCATATTTTTCTTTCTCTTGCTGGCGACATAAAATATGACATACCACTCATCTTTTTTCCCCTCGTTTTTCTCCAATTTTTTATTTTGGCTTTTGGCCTCTACATGCAATAGCCGCAAACGGTTTTGAAGAGCTTTTCGCCCATTTTAAAATAAAAAATTTAAACAAGAAGATTTATTTGATATTTCAAGTGTAACTCGACTTTTACTGCACGAATATGGCGCAAGTTTGTACAGTCTATGTATATACATACATTAGAGTGGTCCAATTTTTGTATGGGGAAAAAAAATTTTCATCCTGGAAAACGGGCCACCACCCCCTTAGTTTTTTCCTTTTGATATTTGTAACATCTATACCAACATTCAGTTTTCTACTGCAACCAATGACCTTGAACTGCGCTGCTGGATCGCTATGAAGCTGGAAAAAATATTGGTGATTTTTTATAAAAAGCGACTGCTGCCATGACAACTGAAGCTTGTGATATTTTTTTTAGATAGTTTAAATTTGAAATATTCTTAGGTTACTTAACCAATTTTTTTTATTAATATGTGAACACAATACTTCTAGAGTAAAGTATGAGCATCCTCTAAATTTATACTTAGAAACGTAAAGTTTGGTACCAGCACCTCTTTCGGGAAAAGGAACAATTTTGGAAGGTGCCCCAAACCCTGTCTCGGAAAATATTTTTTTTGGACCACTCTAATATATGTACATGCATGTATGACACCCT
>NW_023458556.1:47193505-47197443 GCF_013731165.1 Rhagoletis pomonella | reverse complement strand
GGGAAGTGTATCAAGCCACGATCTAAAGCATAAACTCCATAAATTTTACTGTATTAACTACAAAATAACTAATTGTATGTTGGATAATTGCAAGCACAATAAGAACCACACACAATAAAGTTGCTAAAAACAAAAAAGGTGTAAGCTAAATATAACCAAATCTACCACAAAATTGAACACTACACACTTGAATTCATTGAGTAAAAAGTTAAAATGCGAGTAATACCGAGTACGGCGATCGCTATTGTTGCATAGACAACAATAGATGCAGAAAATAGAAATGAAATTTGCAAACTTTTTTGGTTGGATTAGATTACTTCTTTACAATGCAAACGCAAAACAAAAGCCACATAAAACCAAAAATAAGAAGACAAAAAATGAAAAACAAAAGCAGGATATCTGTACAAAATAAGTGCGCATGGATTCACACTCATACATATGTATTATTTAAGTATACAATATACGTACATACACCCCCAAATTCACGCTGGCATGTGTGGAGGAGAAAGAGTGCAATTTGAATTTGCTAAAAAACCTTGCCATGTTGTATTGTTTTGATTTTATTGACGTACAAATCCGGTTTGCAAACAGCATTTACAAAAGCCACCGCCACCACATGCACACATACTATATGTGTATGTACATTTGTATGTACATATATTAGGCTGGGTCGATTTTGTATGGGGAAAAATAATAGGCATTTGAGCGTATTGTAATAGTAATATTATGATGTCTTAGGTCTAAGCCAATTGTTATTGGCCACGAAAGATTAATTTAAAACTTATCTTTAGCCCGCGCAATTGAATCAAAGTGCATGAATTTTGATAATGAAACTTTGGCTTGTAATATCTATGGAATGTGTTAATTGTTATAAATAGGACGATATATCAAATTAAGGGTTATTAAATTAAGTACCTCACCTTCATTTATCATTTCTTAATATTTGGAATGGTTTCATTAGTCACCTAAGAAGCACATTTTTAGCGGTTTCTAAATTTGCCGTTATATGAAAGTAGGGGACGCGCAATAAGTGTTTAGATATACATAAATATTTTAGTTGATTCCATTATGTGAAAAAGTTACTCCAATTGGACGATATTGCTTTGCATTCAGCTTTAACGAAGAAAGTCACACTTTATGTAATCCGATTCTTCCATTTAATGGTTATTTGTACAATTGAAGAGACATTTTTTAATAAAAAAACTGGAGATCCCTTTTGAGCTTTTCGATGCGTAATAATTAGCAAATAGAAGGCGAGACTTATTGTTACTGATTTATGAAAATAATATGATGAAAATCGGTCAGATTATAAACGAATTGTTTTAAAATATAAAAAAATGTTGAACAAAATTTTTTGTGATTTTCATATATTTGCAATTTTTATATTGTATGCATAAACATAAGTAAACTAGTTAGTGTTTCTAGAAGTTGTGCCTGTTCAGTGGTCCCATATTCATTTGCATAAACAAAATTTGTCCACGATGATGGCAAATAATGGCTTTTCTATTAGAGCTAATATTAAAAATATATTGGAATATTATGCACACCAGCAATATAAATTCTGTTCTTTACTTCTTTTGACTATAGGCCAGTGCATTTATCAAGAGAACAGTTAAACTTTTATTGAAAACAGATAATTTTGAGATAAACGATAAGCTAAAGGGCTTCAAGAAATTGTATTTAACTTTATCTTTTATCTAATAATATGCGCCAAACCTTTTTGCTGAACCCAAAATTTGTAACAAAAAATGGTCTTATTCGACTATTGTGCTGTGGGTCACTTGGCAGTCGATGCGCGGGCTCTTATAATGAAAATAAAAGACTAATATTTTGCAGGCTTGTTGCTGACTTCATGATACAATATATTTTTGCTGTTACCAAGGGATTTGAGAAAAATTATATTTTCGACCCGCCCTAATGTATTTGTACTAGTAGACTTTATTGTTTTATGAGCTCTATATATGTATTTACATACATATGTATAAGTTTACCGTAGATGGTAATAAATAATAAATCATTGTTTAGATATTTATTTGCGAACAGCCACCACACACATACATATGTATGTACGTGTGTATACTTCTATATTAGTTATAGAAATTCGATTATTTTATTGCTTTGTAATACTTGTAATTTTGAAATGCTACTGTTGTAGTAACAAAAACAACCAAAGCTCGAGTTTGAAGTTTATCTTAGATTAAGCTGGAGCACAAACTTCAAAGGCTTAAAGTTCGTTGTTGTCGTAAATTCAATAATAAATCACTGACTAGCTATCAAATGTTTCAGTTGCTCCTCAATTTGTTATAGCGAATGCTATAGAATTATACGCTGTTAACTTTTATGCTCTTACTCAGATAGTTATCTTAATCAAGCCAGTATCGATATTTTCCTTTCTTAGGAATCAATCTAAAATTATTATTATTTTTCGAGTTTAACCAGTAAAAATTCAAAATAATTAATATTTGAGTTTTATTTTTTCGCTCAAAAGAAATTATTTTTACTTAATCCTTATTTGACTTATTTGACGATCGATAGGAACAATAAAAACGGAAAAATAAAACTCAATAACAATTTTTATCTCGGACAAAAAGAATAAAATCATCGAAAAAGATAAAAAAAAATAATAAAATGATCGAAAAAAACAATAATAATTATTATTTTTGAGCAAAATAAATAAAAATCATAAAATAATAATTTTATTATTTTACTTATGGCATTATAACGTCCCTGTTTAAATTTTAATTAAAATTGAATGCAAAAAGTTGAGTTATATAAATTTTTGAAATGTGGCAACTCTCTTACACAATACTTTCAAAATAACTTGGTATGAATACATACATACATATCTGTGGCATTTTGATAAAACAACTTAAGGAACTTTAGAAGGTTTGACCTTGAATTAAAAAATAATAAGTTTCTAAAAAAAAAAAGTTTAAAAAATAATAAGTTTTACGTTTTTATTAAGTTTTTATTAAAATAGCATTTTTAACTACGCCTATGGCATAGTTAAATATGGGTTTTGGAAACCCAATGAAATATTTCTTTAAAGAGAAAATAGCCTTACCTGAGGTAAGTGGTTTTATCGAAATGTCACAGATATGTAATAGTTATATGTCCCTCGACATAACATTTCAATTATCTTATAAACTAAGTTAAATTTGGCTTTAAAACAGATATCACCACTCTTCAAAAATATTTTGGAGAAAAACTTACTTTCACTTCATTCGTTTGACACCCGTATTGTAATTTTTCATTTATCCTCTCATTATCTTCAAAAATATTTTCGAAATGATTTTCTAAACACGTGGCAACTCTCGTTTTCCTATTTCGTTTGACAATTACATCAATTAATTTATATGTATTAACTTTTAAACTATATGTATTGTAAACTAGCGAAAGGTGTGAATGGTAACAAAAAAGCAGTGCAGAAGAGTAACAGAAAAGATGATGCATCTTTGACTCCGTTAGAATACCTACCATGTGGAATATATGATACTTACTCAGAGAATATGGCCTGTTGCAAGCCCACCTAGACATCTCCTGCTTATATGGCAACAGGCCAGCACGATTTTTCAGTTTAGTGTACGGAGCCAACAGCAACACATCCTTATCAATTGGATTGGTTCTTCTAAGTTTATTTATAGCATTCATAATATTTAATTGAAATCTCAGCCTGATAAACACAAACTTACGGGCGAGGCTTAGGGAAAAAACTATGATATCCTCCTATCCATTTGGCTTGCTTACAATCTCCATAGAGAAATATCCATACGCAACCAAACTTTGACCATGCTGGTTGGTGCTGCCAGGAAGAAAATGAAATTTGTTCAGAATACAAGACAATTTCCCGGGAGTCTTAAAGGAAGAACAGCAAGAACTGCCACTTGCTGCTCCACTAAATTCAGTAACAGATGATCCAAAAACATATTTAAAGCAAC
>NW_023458556.1:47188963-47193405 GCF_013731165.1 Rhagoletis pomonella | reverse complement strand
GTTGCTTTAAATATGTTTTTGGATCATCTGTTACTGAATTTAGTGGATCAGCAAGTGGCAGTTCTTCCTTTAAGACTCCCGGGAAATTGTCTTGTATTCTGAACAAATTTCATTTTCTTCCTGGCAGCACCAACCAGCATGTTCAAAGTTTGGTTGCGTATGGATATTTCTCTATGGAGATTGTAAGCAGCAAATGGATAGGAGGATATCATAGTTTTCCCTCTAAGCCTCGCCCGTAAGTTAGTGTTTATCAAGCTGAGATTTCAATTAAATATTATGAATGCTATAAATAAACTCAGAAGAACCAATCCAATTGATAAGGATGTGTTGCTGTTGGCTCCGTACACTAAACTGAAAAATCGTGCTGGCCTGTTCCCATATAAGCAGGAGATGGCTAGGTGGGCTTGCAACAGGCCATATTCTCTGAGTAAGTATCATATATTCCACATAGTAGGTATTCTAACGGAGTGAAAGATGCATCATCTTTTCTGTTACTCTTCTGCACTGCTTTTTTTGTTACCATTCACACCTTTCGCTAGTTTACAATACATATAGTTTAAAAGTTAATACATATAAATTAATTGATACGTTAAATAAAATATTATAACAATGTAATTGTCAAACGAAATAGGAAAACGAGAGTTTCCACGTATTTAGAAAATCATTTCGAAAGCATTTTTGAAAATGAGAGAGGATAAATGAAAAATTACAATACCGGTGTCAAACGAATGAAGTGAAAGTAAGCTTTTTCTCCAAAATATTTTTGATGAGTGTTGATACCTGTTTCAAAGTCAAATATAACTTAGTTGATTAGTTAATTGAAATGCTATGTCGAGGGACATATAACTATTACATATCTGTGACATTTCGATAAAACCACTTATCTCGAGTAAGGACATTTTCTCTTTATTTATTTATTTTATTTATTTCTTTGGGTCTCCAAAACTATTATGCCATAGGCGTAGTTAAAACTGCTATTTTAATAAAAACTTAATAAAAACGTAACTTTTTGAAGAGAAACTTATTATTTTTTAATTCAAGGTCAAACCTTCTAAAGTTCCTTAAGTTGTTTTATCAAAATGCCACAGATATGTATGTATGTATTCATACCAAATTATTTTGAAAGTATTTTAAAAGAGAGTTGCCACATTTCAAAAATTTATATAACTCAACTTTTTGCATTCATTTTTAATTAAAATTTAAACAGGGACGTTATAATGCCATAAGTAAAATAATTAAATCATTATTTTATGATTTTTATTTATTTTGCTCAAAAATAATAATTATTATTGTTTTTTTCGATCATTTTATTATTTTTTTTTTATCTTTTTCGATGATTTTATTCTTTTGGTCAGAGATAAAAATTGTTATTGAGTTTTATTTTTCCGCTTACAAAAAATGATTATTTATAAAATTTAAAAGGCCATACAGACGCAACCAACTGCAATTTTTACCCAACAGTTCTGGTGTTGCTACGCCGGTTTAGCTTTTGAGTTTTTTGAGCAATAAAACTCGATAATAATTATTATCTTTGAGCAAAAAGTACAAATAATAAATTAATCGTTCCTATCGATCGTCAAATAAGTCAAATAAGGATTAAGTAAAAATAATTTCTTTTGAGCGAAAAAATAAAACTCAAATATTAATTATTTTGAATTTTTACTGGTTAAACTCGAAAAATAATAATAATTTTAGATTGATTCCTAAGAAAGGAAAATATCGATACTGGCTTGATTAAGAGAACCATCTGAGTAAGAGCATAAAAGTTAACAGCGTATAATTCTATAGCATTCGCTATAACAAATTGAGGAGCAACTGAAACATTTGATAGCTAGTCAGTGATGTATTATTGAATTTACGACGACAACGAACCTTAAGCCTTTGAAGTTTGTGCTCAAGCTTAATCTAAGATAAACTTCAAACTCGAGCTTTGGTTGTTTTTGCTACTACAACAGTAGCATTTCAAAATTACAAGTATTACAAAGCAATAAAATAATCGAATTTCTATAACTAATACACACGTACATACATATGTATGTGTGTGGTGGCTGCTCGCAAATAAATATCTAAACAATGATTTATTATTTATTACCATCTACGGTAAACTTATACATTTGTATGTAAATACATATATAGAGCTCATAAAACAATAAAGTCGACTAGTACAAATACATTAGGGCGGGTCGAAAATATAATTTTTCTCAAATCCCTTGGTAATAGCAAAAATATATTGTATCATCAAGTCAGCAACAAGCCTGCAAAATATTAGTCTTTTATTTTAATTATAAGAGCCCGCGCATCGACTGCCAAGTGACCCACAGCACAATAGTCGAATAAGACCATTTTTTGTTACAATTACAATTTCTTGAAGCCCTTTAGCTTATCGTTTATCTCAAAATTATCTGTTTTCAATAAAAGTTTAACTGTTCTCTTGATGAATGCACTGGCCTATAGTCAAAAGAAGTAAAGAACAGAATTTATATTGCTGGTGTGCATTTAGGTAGCTGGTTTCAAATATTCCAATCTTTTTTTAATATTAGCTCTAATAGAAAAGCCATTATTTTCCATCATCGTGGACAAATTTTGTTTATGCAAATGAATATGGGAACACTGAAGAGGCACAACTTCTAGAAACACTAATTAGTTTACTTATGTTTATGCATACAATATAAAAATTGCAAATATATGAAAATCACAAAACATTTTGTTCAACAATTTTTTATATTTTAAAATAATTCGTTTATAATCTGACCGATTTTCATCATATTATTATCAAAAACAGTAACAGTAGGTCTCGCCTTCAATTTGGTAATTATTACGTACCGATCGAGTAAAATTTACCAAAGTTATACGAAAAACCTAAGTGGATCTCCAGTTTTATTTAAAAAAAATTTCTTTTCAATTGTATAAATAACTTTTAAATAAAAGAACCGTTCAAGCTGAGTACAAAGCAATATCGTCCAATTGGAGAGTCCTCAAAAGGATTTCCCAGGATATGTTAAACACTATTGCATTTACCTACAGTCACTTTTTCACATAATAGAATTAACTAAAATATTTATGTATATCTAAACACTTAATGTACGTCCCCTACTTTCATATAACGGCAAATTTAGAAACCGCGAAAAATGTGCTTCTTCGGTGACTAATGAAACCATTTTGCATCAATTTTCAAGACTGCATAATTGGACTCACCCTAATTGTATTATGTTAACGTATGTAAATACTTATATGCTTGAAACTATTAACTTATCTAACGATTCCTAATCTTTGACAGTACATGTTTGACTTCATTCACCACGATCTTGAAAACTGACCAAATCGGCGTGACCAAGTCCATGGTTCTTTTAATATTATATAAACATCCGAAAACATTAAAACGTTTGAAATAAATCTCGTCTCATTTGTTTGTAATTTTCACTTGGTTGCTGAAGTAATGACGAAATCAAAATTCATAAAGGAAAATTATAGTTTTTATAAGTTTTATCTTAATATCTTAAAAACATGTAGACTTATTAAGAAATGATAATTGAACGTGAGGTACTAAATTTAATAACCCTTAATTTGATATGTCGTCCTATTTATAACAATTAACACATTCCATCGATATTACAAGCCAAAGTTTCATTTTCAAAATTCATGCACTTTGATTCAATTGCGCGGGCTAAAGATAAGTTTTAAATTAATCTTTCGTGGCCAATAGCAATTGGCTTAGACCTAAGACATCATAATGTTACTACTACAATACGCTCAAATGCCTTTTATTTTTCCCCATACAAAATCGACCCAGCCTAATATACATACAAATGTACACACATACATACATATGTGTGCATGTGGTGGCGGTGGCTTTTGTAAATGCTGTATGCAAACCGGATTTGTACGTCAATAAAATCAAAACAATACAACATGGCAAGGTTTTAGCAAATTCAAATTGCACTCTTTTTCCGCCACACATGTTAGCGTGTATGTACGTATATTGTATACTTAAATACTACATATGTACATATGTGTGTGAATCCATGCGCTCTTATTTTGTACAGATATCCTGCTTTTGTTTTTAATTTTTTGTCTTCTTATTTTTGGTTTTATGTGGCTTTTGTTTTGCCTTTGCATTGTAAAGAAGTAATCTAATCCAACCAAAAAAGTTTGCAAATTTAATTTCTATTTTCTGCATCTATTGTTGTCTATGCAACAATAGCGATCGCCGTACTCGGTATTGCTCGCATTTTAACTTTTTACTCAATGAATTCAAGTGTGTAGTGTTCAATTTTGTGGTAGATTTAGTTATATTTAGCTTACACCTTTTTTGTTTTTAGCAACTTTATTGTGTGTGGTTTTTCTTGTGCTTGCAATTATCCAACATACAATTAGTTATTTTGTAGTTAATACAGAAAAATTTATGGAGTTTATGCTTTAGATCGTGGCTTGATACACTTCCC
>NW_023458556.1:47188577-47188863 GCF_013731165.1 Rhagoletis pomonella | reverse complement strand
AAAAAAAAAATTATAAACTTACGGTGCAATTTGCTATCTCAACTGCTGCGGATGCTACGTTTATTTGCAAAAGCCAAATGCCTATAAGAAGCTCATAGCTGACGGGGATGTAATGCAAATTAACTAGTAACAGTAAAGATTTTGAATTCATAATGCCAATTGCAGATGAGCAGTTACTGAAACTTAGATTAGCTTTGTATAAAATCAAACTGGTAATTATTTACGTAGAACCGGTTAATTATGCAAAGCAATTGTATGAAAGAAAACAGGCTTCATCGGCATGTGG
>NW_023458556.1:47184881-47188567 GCF_013731165.1 Rhagoletis pomonella | reverse complement strand
TTTTTTTTGGACCACTCTAATATATGTACATGCATGTATGACACCCTAAGTCTCACATTTTAACATAACGTTTTGTCAGCGGAATCAAAATATTGACATATTTTTAAATCGATACAGCTCATCTATATTTTTACATTTTTCCGAAAAATTATGCAAAAATAAAATATATTTTTTTTTCTCTGGCGGTTGATGCACCCTAATATACATACATAGGTATGTATGTGCGTATACCAAATAATACAACACGCACTCTTAGAGATGATGTGAAGCATTTAGTTAAATTGTAGAGATTTTTGAGAACTTTTCAACTTGATATCGTCTATGTGTATACTTAAGAGTTAATAAATTGCGAGTTTTTAAGAAATTTTCAAAGGTTTCAAGCAAAATTTCGTAACAGCTTCATTTAAACAAAAAAAAAAAACTGTACTTCAATCAATTAATCAAATTCCGCGAAATACAGTTCGATACAAACTTTTCAATTAGTAATTCTTACAAAAAATTTAACTTTTAAATGAATATAATAATTAAAACACAATTTATATGCTTATGCCGGATTAACATATAGGATTTTTTTATAGATTTGCCGCCGTTTTTAAAAGTTAAAATGCATTTATTAATAAGTTAAATATAATATTATAACAATGTTGGTGTCAAACGACCGGGCTTCAAAAACGTTTTTATTTAAATATTATTTTTAAGAGGGTTGCCATATGTTTATAAATTTAAACAACAATTTGAGTAAAACCTTAAATGAATTATTCTTATATATGTAGGTGTCAAACAAAAGTGGTTCAAGAAAACTTTATTTTGAAAATATTTTTGACCGGGGTTGCCATCAGTTAGGAAATTGAAAATCAATTTAATTAATGAGTTAGAGGAAATAGTTTAAAATGAGTGTAAAATGGGAGAGGTTTAAAAGTTTTATTTAGGAAGTATTTTTTATGAAGGCTGCTATATCCACGAAAAAGGTTTAAAAAAAATTATTTTATTTAAGTATGTTTGAAGAGAGTTGCCACTCAGAACATCAGCAAACAAATTAAACGAAATGTACGAATATGGCTGCCAAATGAGAGACGTTAAGGTGAGCTATATACATATCTAAAATATTTTTTAGGAGTGTTTCCCTCTTCTCCAAGATTTTAAATCTATTTAATTAATACGTTAACAATTTAATTTGAAAGTTAAATTATTTACTTTAATAAAGATATATATTTCGAAAAA
Source organism: Rhagoletis pomonella (assembly GCF_013731165.1). Classification (NCBI taxonomy): domain Eukaryota; kingdom Metazoa; phylum Arthropoda; class Insecta; order Diptera; family Tephritidae; genus Rhagoletis; species Rhagoletis pomonella. The sequence continues at coordinate 47,187,346 of NW_023458556.1, read as the reverse complement.
AATTGCCCAGGGTTGCCATCACCTAAGAAACTGAAAACCAATTTAATTAATGAGTAAAAGGCAATATTTTAAAATGACTGTAAAACGAGAGGGGTTTAAAAAAGTTTTATTTAGAAAGTATTTGTTATGAAGGCTGCCACCTATTTATTTTATCACTTTATATATGAAGTGAAATCAAATATTCTAATATGGATATCTAACGAAAAATGTTGAGAAACCTTTATTTCTGTAATACATTTGAAGAGGGTTGCCACCTGTTTAGAACATTAGCAAACCAATTAAACAAAATATTCGAATTTTGCTGCCAAACGAGAGAGGTTAAAGTAAGCTATATATCTAAAATATTTTAAGGAGTGTTGCCACTTTCTCCAAGAGTTAAAATCAATTGAATTAATAAGTTAATTGGAACTTTTTAATAAAGATACATATGTATATTTGGGGCAACCGAAAAGAGCTTAAGAAGGACTGATCTCTTTATTTATATTTTTGAAGAGGGTTGTTGTCGCCTGTTACGGAATTTATAATACAAATTAAATGTAAATTAAATAAATTAAATATTTTAATATGAGTTTCAAACGAAAATTTAGATAGTTTAATTTCGAATATATTTTTGTAGATGATTGCCGCCTTTTAGTAAATCAGAATTCAAAAGGTTTAAGTAAGCTCTGTTTATCAAACCTTTTTGAAGAGTTTGGTGAGAAATTAAATGGAACATAACAGCACGGGTGTCAAACGAAAGAAGCTAAAAAATGTTTTTTCTCCAAAATATTTTTGAATAGGGTTGTCACCTGTCTTAAAAGTCAAACTTAATTTTTTAATTAGTTAATTGAAATATTGCATCGAGCTAACTTGCATATATATAAACGAAATTATTTTGAAAATATTTTCTAAGAGAGTTGCCACATTTCCAAAATTTGAATGAATCAAGTTTTGCGTTTATGTTAAATAAAATATAAACACTTAGCTTGATATGAAACTATTCGCACTTGTAAAGGCTATCTACTAAATATAAGTTGTTCTTCACCCTGAAAAAACTGATTTAGTTAAAATTTTATACATTGGCAACGTCCTGAGATACAATTTATGCCCCAGAATTCACAGGAAATGGAAATATCGATGCTGACTCAGTAACGATAACCCTATGAGTAAGAGCATCAAAATTATCAGCAAAATTCTACAACATTCAGTAAAACAGATTGAGGGTCTGGAGTCCCAACTGTTGGTAAGGATTACTATAATCCCTGTCTTTCAAAATCTTAGTTAATTTACCCATAAACATATGTACATAGTCTCATTCTTGGACCACAAAAGCTTTATCTTGTTCATATTTTTACGGTTTTTCCTATTTTGCTTAACCCTCCACTGCATGAATTATGACGGAGATGAATAAGAAAGATGTAACTGTTAATACGTTATTTACGTATGAATAATCCTATGTCGAAAGAAAAAACGACTCCAAGTCATTTATTTTAAATTTAATTTTGCAATGAAATATGTATGTATATGGAAAATTTTATTAAAACAAAAGAAAATAGTTGGGTAGCGGTAAAGCAATTACTGATTGACACAGAAGAGCACGTGTGAATGTACAATATATTTTTCGTTTCACAATGCGTTTTTCTTTTTTGCAATTGTGTTCCGCGCTCACGTATCGAACGTCTATATTCTTTTTCGACCACCCACACAAAGGTGAAGTTATATTCAAATATCATCTAACCATAAACAAATCAATTACGTTCCGTTATTCGTAGTTAACTACACAATCCATTTAATTAGTTTGATATATTTTTAAACCAGTCGTTAGGTGAGGAAAAATTTACAAAGTAGTGGCAACATATTTAGGTTTGTATGCGGTAGAGGGTTAACGCCAGCTTTAATTTTCTGTGCGCTTCATCACTGTATCGTTTAATAAAAATGGCACAATTTTACTTTATTGTACAAATATTTTAATATTTTTACCTTTAACCTCGCTGCAATTTATTAAAAATTCCAGCCATTGAAGCTTCTGTCATTACTCATCGAAACTTCTGGCATTTGTTCGCTATTTGCTTTAACCTCTCATTCGCGTTTCGCAGTAATCACCATAATATCATATTTACATACAAGGACTAATGGGAGCTTTCGTTTGCCAAAATCTTCTCTAGCGAAGTTTAGGGCACTGCGCTTGTCTACTCGCTTAATGGTTAGATATAGTGGCTCGATACTTCAACTTATCTCCAGTACTGTGGTCGGACATGTGCGCATTTCTCACGTAATGCATACCCAGGCTAGACGTTAAAGTTGAACACTTTAATTCATTGTAATGATTTTTCAATTATCTCACAAATTTTCTATCCCATTTCGCTTTTAAATAAAAAAACATTTTTTTTTTTAATTTTCTTCAGCTGCTTAAGTTTTTTTAACGGATTATCAAACTTCGGGAAGTGTATCAAGCCACGATCTAAAGCATAAACTCCATAAATTTT
>NW_023458556.1:47178214-47184781 GCF_013731165.1 Rhagoletis pomonella | reverse complement strand
TCCACTAAATTCAGTAACAGATGATCCAAAAACATATTTAAAGCAACAATTGTTGACTTCTGTACTTTACTAAATAGTTTAAGATAAGTCATCTCATTAAGGGCAGGCCACCATACAAAAGCTTCATATAGGAGAAAAAAAATGTGTTTTTTTTTCGCCGAGAGAGGGCTGTACTGTCCACATCTTAATAAGTTTTCCATATTTCACTGGAGTAAATTTATATGAAAACGCTCCTCTATTGCAAAATTCATTATTTTGTCTATTTTAGAAACTCCGCTTGTAATTAGTACAATTTCGTAAATGGTCTTTTCACGCCCCCTCTCATTGGCGAAATATGGCAATTTCTCAAATTCAAAATATTCATTTACAAAATTAGCCAGAAAGTAATTGCAAGACCGCAGGCAAATGTTATAACTCACAATGTCTACCGAGAACACTCTTCTATACATATGTACGTATGTATGTATTTATATTCAAAGTTCCGACGTTTGTCTCTCACCTGCCTAATTTCATCTACCTCCCAGCTAACTACTTTCGCTGAGCCGGATCCATTCAACCTCAGCTGGCCGAGCGCACTGCTCAACCAATGATGGCAATTGTGATAACGCTGGTGATAACCACTATGATTACACAAGCGCACCTCGCTTACTTCATCGTGCTGTAGTAAACTGTCTAACCGCTTCCTAAGTAGTTAGCTTTTAACTTTCCCCCAAGGTAAAAAAAATTCAACGTGGTATGCGTCGAACGCTTGGTTGCTCTGTTAACTATAGACGCAATTGTAACTTAAGTGTTATGCGTCGCCAGCAGCCATCTCACTGCCTGCAATCATTACAGCCATCAGCACTATCAGCTTGCTCACCAACGCTTTGGCAATAACGTAAATACTACTGTGGCACGCAGGTAACTCGTGCAGCTCTAGAAGGTGCGCTCCAGCAGCTGCTCCAAAATCAGTTTAAAATTTACCGACTTCCGCTGCTACTCAAACGTGACAATCTCATCAGCGGAGCTTTGTTGTTGCTGCTACTGCTGCTGCTGTTCTCTCTGTGTCCGTAGGTAACGTGGCAGTCGTCGTCGCTTGACAACTGTGTTGCACATAAAAATGTTAAAAGTTCGTGCAACAGCACTCAAACCACAAGCAAACGCCCATCAGCAATTTGAGCAAGTGAACAGCAGGAGCAGCAGCAGCAGCATCAAAAGCAAAAGCAACAATAACATTCAGTTCAAGGCAGAAAGGGCATTAAAATATTTGCGTGCATAAAAAAAAGTGGAACGCAGAAAAACTGTACTGTGTGCTTAAAACCCTTTTTTAATAAAAAATGAAACGCCCCTAGAAATTATTACATCCTTTGGAGTACTGAATGGATCTGAATGTGTTTTCCCCAGCCCAAAATCAGACGGCTATTACAGAATAAAAAGCAAACTAAAAGAATTTTTTCTGATTTGTGCAAGTTCTATACCTAAAATAGCTGGGAATGCAATCGAATTGATAACCTAGTCATTTCTAAATTAGCAAAAAAAACACTAAGGTAAAAGAAAAAGTAAAGCACACAAGCGAATACGTAAATGAAAACTGCATAAACGTTTCCAACTTTGTAATGGCCTGAGCAGCCGCAACCAACCAGCCAAGCAATCCACAGTTTTAACGTGAAACCACCATGAACAGCTGTTATTGCCAAAGCTCTTAAACACTTCCCACAACTCGCTTTTCATACACTCTCCGCACTACACAGGAAGCAGCAGCAGCAAAAAGAAAAAGTTCAAAAGCCGGTGGTAAAAATAATTTTATACTTTTGACATTATGTTGCATGTAAAGGTAAAAAGAACGGAGTAAGACTTTGGTCCTAAAAATGTACAACAGCCAAGTGTTTGAAGGCCGACTGCTGGGAGAGTAGGCTGCAGGGGGTTTTGCACCGTAGTAAATGTATGGGTACGTAGAATTACTTAAGCTTTGATGTAGTACTTTGCATATCGCCTTAAAGTCAAAATGGCAACTTTGTTGACGGCGAACTTACAAAGTATGTTACAGTATCTTACATTATAAGATCAGGCAGATTTCTTCACCAAGTTTCTAATGGCGATACAAATTTATTTCTTTTTTGGAAATTTATTTTTTTGCATTCAGCTAAGTAAATCGGTAGGTAGTTGTTGTGTACAGCGCAAGAAAGCCGAGTTCTAAGTACTTCTTACATACTTAATTATTGTACTGGGCGGCGACATAGATTTAATAAATTTTAGTTGTGGTTAAATATTGACCTTAAACATTTGAAATAAGGGACCCTCTGTTAATATGGAGGTAACTATCACCACTGTCTGGTTAGTAGTAAACCAAAATAAATATTAAAGTTTGCATTTATTAAAAGTTAGTTTAAGGTTTAAATGTCTTAGGGCCGTTTTCCCAAGTAGGTTTTTTAACGCTCCTTTTACCATAAATTTTGTTCTGAAAAAATATGTTTTAAGGATAGATAATTTTTAAAATCTATTTGAGAAAAATAACACACAAAATAATTCGTAAATTTCCTAACTTTTCTGAATAATAAAAATTTCGTAAACCAAACATGAAGTATAGCAAGTACTAAAAGAAGTCCGAAAAACGCTTGAAAATCCCAAAAAAAATACCGAAAAGTCCATAAGGAATACCGAAATATTCCGAAAAATAAAACACAAATCATCCCGAAAAATGCCGAATAAAGCAAAAAAAAAAATCTAAGGGTTAATGAAAACTACCGAAAACGCGTTATCTTCCGCAAAACAATGCTCAAAGTTATCGAAAATATTCCAAAAGATTTCAAACAAGAAACCACAAAACACTCACGAAAATTCGAAAATTCACTATAAATATCACTAAAAACACGGAGCTTAAGTTCAAAAAAAAAAACAAAAAGATAGCAGGAAGTATTCCGAAAAGTTCTGCATACATAAAAAAAGAAGAAAGCATTTATAAAGTCTCAAGCGTACCTTAAAAATCCCAAACAAACACACATCAAATATCTTGAAAAGTTAAAGAAAAAGAATTGAAAAGAAAAATTTTTAAAATAACCAAACGTTTCTAGAAAGTCCCGTAAACATCCCTAAATATTTCGAAAAACAAAACAGGAAATATAGCAAAAAAAAATCTGCAATATCCCTAACAATAATAAAAAAGAACTCACCTTTGTGAGGTCCAAACTAGCCCCGCAGAAACCCCAAAAGATCACGAGAAATCAAAACACGAAGTATCTTGAAAAGTTCTACATAATTGCAATATGTAGTTGATGAAAAGTAACGAAAGATAAAACCCGAAAATTTCCAAAAGAAATACTCTGTGTTCTTGAAAAGACTCAAATAACCACGAAAAACGAAAATTAAAAGCAGAAATTACTGCTATTTTCGCCCTAAATATATTAGGCAAAAAATAGCATTCCTGAAAAATCCCGAATTTCTTGCTCAAAATAACATAAATTTAGTATTTTAAGTCATGACAAACTTATTGCATTGTTGGAGAAAAAACAAATAAGGCCTCGTAAGTTTGGTAAGCGAAGTTACGATATTATGCATTTTTCCATATCTACATAAATAATAGCAGGAAGCTTAGTTAGATATAGGAAAATTCATCCATATATGTGAATTTCATCTAACTGCATTATTGAAGACTGCATTCGTTGGGATTGGAAAATATTAAATTTCTTTTAATTTCACAATGGTTTAAGAAATTTTAAAACATCTCAAATCATCAATGGATGGATGTTTTTCTGTCGATGTTGATTTCTCCGATGTATCGAAATATCAATGTATCGATGTTACTCCTCAAAATTTGTATCCCTATAAATATATATCCGCTTCTATAGGTTTATCGAAAATTATAATTTTGTTTAATTATTTAAGTTTCTTTATTGTTTTATTTTATCGAAAATTTAATTTTAGTTTATATATAAGTTTTATTGTTATTGTTATTTTTGTTTTTAATTATTCGTTTATTTTTTTCTGAGGGGTTTCTTCGATTTCTGCATATAATTAACCTGGTGTTTTAAGGTATTCTCTTGCCATTCTGGACTCTCAAATTCTCAAAGCTACAAAAAGTGCACAAAAGAAAAAACTTTCACGTATTTTACTTTTTTTATTTTAGTACACAAATGTCCAATTTCAATTATTCTTCGCTAAAGAGAGAAGTGGGTATGAAATTTCTAACACTCACTCAAGCGAAATGAGAAGTTTTGACTGAGGCGAACCAAGTCAGCTGTTCTTGCAAGCCACTTTATATGAATTAGCTTGGGTATAATTATTGGAAATCTCCTGCAGAGAGGCCGAGTTTTCCTGTCAAAAAGGTGGCTTTCTCACACATAATATATATGTTGTCTCGTGTAACGAGTAGAGTGGCGGGACAGTAACTCGACCGAGTTCTCATTCACCGGCCCATCCCGCTGCGATTCACTGACTCTCATGTGAATATGCACTCGTCAGTCACTCGCCAGTCGGTCGCGCTTCATGTGCCATTTAAGACTTCGTCTTCCGCAATCCATTTCAATCAATCGCTGCATCAAAACTGAACGGATTCTTTCGGAAAAGTGTTAAAGCGCAGTTAGTTAACGACGTAAAATGGGATAACATGTTAGCAGACACGATCTATCTTATGGGATTTGCGTATTAAAGACGCATAACGATGACGTTGTCGTTGCAACAGCAAATTGGATCAGTTTCTCCATGCGTCAACCTACGATTACGCTACGTCGTTGAGTCTCAGCGCTATTATCTGACTGTCTGACCACTCTACTCATTCCGTGTGATCAAGGGTACCTAACTTGCCATAAGCAACTGTGTTCTCACAATAGAAAAATGTTTTTTTTTTTAACATTCTATCTGATTATATTGCACTAATCCTCAACAAAACAGCTAAATCTGGTTTCTGTGCGGATATTTTAATAATGCTAACAAAAGCTATCAAAAACAAAAACGGTAACAGTTTTTTTTACTGATGTCATGAAGGGAAGCTAGTCATAAAGCCTTTGGGGATGAAGCAAGCATGTTATCACAACAAGGATATAACGCAAAAAGAAATTACAACATACGATCATGAATGGATTATTTACATATTTACATACATAAACGGATATGTAGTGCATGTGTATGTATGCAGACGAGCTTCGATAAATGCATCAGTGTGTTTGCAATCTTATAAGCCTTGCTTTTGCTACAAGCAATAACAAACTCTGGTCACTTTGTTCTATGACGTTGCGATAGCTTGTCTAACTCTTCGCCATTGTTTCGTTGTCGTCAATCAAATTTCATTTGTTGTTAGTGCACTTGTTTATGTGTATGCTTGATCGTTGGTGTGTAGCTGTTCATGATGCTCTTTTAGGCGGTAGCTTCCGTTCTTCTCATTTCTAAACTGCTACTCTGCCGGCAATATTCTATTCCTTTACACTTTATTTTTAATTTTAACGCCTTTGTTCCTTTCTACTCCGAAAATGTTAACTCCAATGAAACATTTACACATTTGCTACTTTGTGTTCGGAGTGTCTGTCCAATGTTCACCCACTTTCATAATTTTAACATAAATTCTATCTACTCCGGGCGCAAATTTATTCTGATGGGAACACACAACCTCATTTCCGGGGGTGACATCCGATCTGATAGAATTTTGGTTGTCATTTCCAGTTTTACATGTCAGCAACTGCCAAGTCGACTTGTGTCCCATCAAGATACAGCAAATGTACACACGTGCCATACATTCACTTACATAACTACATACTAAATATTATAGCTAAGCATACATATTTATGTATACAAAGATAATTGTTTATCGAGTAATCCTTTATGGGATTTCTGTAAGTTCTTGTAAAACTTAATTTAGAAAAATAAGAAGTCAGATGTAGATAAGCTCTAACGTTGATGAATACAAAGTTTATTAGTTTCTTCAGAAATATTTTTAATGTGTGAAATGTTGCAGCACAATGCAATAATAGCAAAAAAATACGTTCGCTCTAAAATCTCACAACATAATAAGAAGAGCTCCGATAGTTTTCCAAGTGCATCTGTTTATTAAATATTACAGAGACTCCAGGCCTTGCCTAACGTCCTAGGAATAGGCGAATTTGTAAACGCTGCTTTCCGCTTTGGAGCGAAGTAAGCACAGGGATTAAGGAAAAATACCATCCACGCCTCGATACTTGTAGAGCTAGAAGGATCTTATGGCCCAGTCTGTCCTTTTACATCAATGAAGTCCTCAGACTACAACAGCTGAATTTGATGTTTAATACAACACCCAGGTACTTTATCTCCGAGGATAAAATGAGAATCTCTTCTTGAGGGAAGGGAGTCTAAGTTGTATCTCAGTTACTTAGAACGAGGTGAGGCTTATAGACTCAGGTATAAGTGACTGATTTTAACTAATTTCGGCATGAAAGTTTCACTTTTTACTCTGCAAGGCATCAGGCCGAAATTAGACTTCAGGCACTACTTAAATATGACGACAAGCCTTGAGCCAGCCCAGCAAAAAATCGGTAATAGCTTTTAGTGGTAACGTGTTCTAGAAGGCATAGCGTTGTAATCAGGGTACGAAAATAAACTGTACAAAACAATTCCCATTTGCTC
>NW_023458556.1:47163539-47178204 GCF_013731165.1 Rhagoletis pomonella | reverse complement strand
CGAAACGAAATAGTAACGTACAATATAGTTTATTTTCGTACACTGGTTGTAATGCCTTCGAATTTTTTCAGTTCTTTTAGGCATTGCCGGTAATGCAAAGTAGAACGTTCGACAATATTTTTTTTATTTCGCTTCTTTGCTTCATTTCGGGGAATGCAAAGTAGAATGCTGCATCGTAGTCAGCTGAAAAATAGAATGAATATCCAAAAATTCTTTTTCTACCGTTACCTTCTGTGGAAATTTGTCTCGCATAAAAATCATGTTTTGCTTTGTTCAATTTGCAGCGAAGTTGAAGTCAGTCAATGAAGTGAAGTACAAGAGTGAGGAAGTACAATTTTAAGCTTAATTAAATATGCATGTATGTACATACCGATTTTTAAGTAAAATCTAAATACCTAAATACATACATATGTATGTATAAAAACTGATTTATAAAAATTTTAATTAATTTTAATGTTTTAAGACATTTTCTGATTTCCATTTAATATAAATAAGTATGTACTTATCTAGGCATTCTACATTAGTTTCTCTGTAAGGCTTTCTTTGTTCGCTTCTCTGGATTATGTTTAACCATGCGTTCTCCCTTCGTTTGAAGGCAATGCTGCGGGTAAGGGCTTACCGCCAATGACATGCCCATGTTAAAATAAGGCCTTCTTGAAGCGTAAGGGTAAGCGATTCCCATCGCCTAGCTCGTTTCCACTTTCGTTTCTGTTGTAATCGTGTTTTTTGCTGGGAGTATTCTTCTTTTACGAAATCGATGGGAATATACCATCTAGGCCCTGCGCTTAAATAGGTTAAACGATCTCACAACAAAATCGGTTGAGTCGCAATAAAAAGCTTTTTGCGAACAATATCCCCGTTACCCATATTACATTCACCATATAATCTTTTTTTTTTTATCCAGTGCAGCCAGTAAAGTAGACTTACAGTGCCGAACAGAAGTATTGGCACAGTGAATTTTTCGCAATATATGCACAGTTCTTTATTCTAATTTATTTTCGATCATTTTTTATAAAAATATTGTTCATTTTACACCAGAAAACATAACAATAAAATCTCTAAATTTTGTGCAAAACTCGGGAAAATTCATTAAATTTGTACACTATTTGCAACTTTTTATTCAGATTGTTTAGAAAAATTCTAAGTATGCAGTTTTATAGCCCATTCAAATTTAGTATAACAAAGTGAAAGTTTGAAGTCGCTAGAAAATGGCATTGATTTTTGGTAATGTTTTTTCACGCAAGTTCTTCCATACAAAGTAATTCGACAATTATTTTTTGTATGGAGAAAATGAGCAACACCTTCCACTAAAAAAATTGCCAAAAATCAACGCGATTTTCTAGCAACTTTAAACTTACACTTTGTTATACTAAATTTGAATGGGCTATAAAACTGCATACTTTGAATTTTTTTTAAAAATCTATTACGTTTTCTGGTGTAAAATGAACTATATTTTTGTAAAAAATTATCGAAAATAAATTAGAATAAAAAACATTGCATATATGGCGAAAAATTCACTGTGCCAATACTTTTGTTCGTCACTGTATATCATAACTTTCAGCGTTTCTTTCATACCCTGGGTCTATAGCAGTGATGGTATCGTAGAAGACTCAGTGAGAATCTGCCGTGAGTCGGTTTAAGTTCATTTTTATAACCATACTTAAAAACATCAAAAAGCTCCTATTAAAGAAGCTTTCTTTGAAAATTCCCTGATGTCTGTGAAGCTGGATGCCTTCTTATAAATTGCAACGAAAATGCCTCCATTTTTTATCTTTGTTTCAAAAATTGCATACAATGGTAAGTATATTCATATGTATATGTATGTTTGTATAGATACTCACACATACCTGAATATCTAATTGAATGCATACAAAAAGAATTAGTAAAATTACACAAAATTTCTTTGTTTATTTTCCAAAAATAAAACAAAACAACACAAAGAGCTTCCGATTAATGTCTATTATTTTCTTACATTTGTGTTTTCCGGTCAACCAAAATATGTATGTATTGTACTTCCCTTTGTATACATTTATGATTTGTTATTATTTGATTGCTGCAACTTCCGCAAGTACACAAGTTTGGCATTCGTTTGGGAGCAGGCATGTCAATACATTGGCGACATTTTGTTTGTCCTTTTTTCTTATACATATTTGTTTTTATTTTTTTGTTAGTTTTTAAAGCCACCTAGCCGGCAAATAGAGGAGCGGGTGTAAATAAAATTTTAAGAAGGTCTTCTCTTTGAAAACGGTACTATAAAAACTTAAAATAACCTTGCCATTCGAAGTCAGAGAACAAGGTGAGTTTCCAAGGCAAATAAAGGAAAAAATCACAGAAGATGTGTCGGTGAACGTCTGCTCTAAAGTTAAATTTAAACTTGTTATTACTATTTTATATAAAGTTTCTTTATCTAAGAGCAGCTGAATTGGATAACCTTGAAACTCCAGGCTAATCCAGTCCAATACAGAATGGAGTATGGAAGGCCTCTCGCCTCAGCCCCAAAAGATCCAAAATGAGCGCTCCTATAAGGCCAATTCGAAACACCTAGAAGGCCTGTCGGAAACACCAACAACGAAAATAAGCCTACTTCTCTCTTAGTTTGCCAACTGGGTAGTCAAATATGTGCACTTACATACATACATATATGTATACATATGTACATGTCTATATTTACATACGAACATACATATGTATTATAATATTCTACGCATGCAGGTATTGTTGTTCACATTGTTTGCATAAAATGCAGTCAGCATTGTTCTCACGGCAAGCTTTTGGGTTTGCCCAAAATATTTGTATTGTGGTTTTAAGTTTTAAATAATAAGAATTAATATGGATAGTTATACTTGTGTGTGTGAGTGAAAGTTTTTCTATGCAAATTGAGATGAGGGATTTTGTTATCATTGAAATTTTATTGCTGAACATGTTGATCATATACATTTATATATTGATGGTATGTATGCATTTGCAAATGTACATACATATGGGGCATTACAACCCAAATCTGGCACCATTCGGTTTTTGCATCTCCGACTCGTTTCATAATTTTTCATATTCAGCAATTTTGAAGCCATTTTTAAGGAAAAAATTGCTGAGGAAATTATTGAATTTGATTCTTTATTATTCCAATAAATAACAAAATCACATAATTTTTTATGCTATACAAGGGTTGCTATTTATATTCCTGGTTTAACAATGGGAAAATGAACATTGGTGGTTGGCATCAGTTTTATTGTTTTTCGAAATATGCTTCATGGTGATCAGTACTATTTCGAATTCGTTTGAAACAATTTTCGAAGCACTCGATACGAGCCTCTTTTTGGGCGTTTTTTTATTTTTTTATTTTAATTTTGTGGGATTCAACGCGAACACACATTCTTTTCCACAAGGTGATCATGCAAAATCTTATTGATGTTCGTCGTACTAATACCCAAGGATGGCTCAGTCTCACGGTGCGCATATTGTCTGCTACAATAACAGTTTTTTAGGGTACTAAAGGATGGTGGTTCTTATAGTACACCTTGTCTTGGTAATCCACATCGAAAATTGTGAAAAATAATCGTACGAAAATGTTCACTGCTTAGTGCAATTTTTTTTTTGCGAGATGAATTTTTAACGCCACTGTAAACAACACTAATATAGCTCACACATCAAAACTTTCTCAGCGCATTTATGGTAAAATATATCAAACTTTCCAAAGGCGCCTAACAACACTAGAAGTGGTTAAGGCCAGAAATATAAATAGCAACCCTCATAGCACAAATTGAGAGATAACTCTCTGATCTTGTTTTCATTTTTTTGTTTTGTAAAGCCGTTTTCGAGAAATTGATTTTTGAAAAAAGAAAAAAGAATCCTGTTTTATGAAATCCAATAACTTTGCAGAAATTGTGCCGTTTAGGACCACTTTTCTCATAACTGACTGTGTCAAATCAAATGCGTTAATGAAAATGGTAATGGTTCATTGAAGAGTAAGAAATTCTCTACTAATCTGCAGTGAGAAGCACTACGCCGCGACTTATCACTTTCGCGTAATCGATTGGTAAATTCAACAATATTTTTTGTTTGAAATATAAGCAGAAAATAAATAATATAAAAAAAAACCTTTTTAATATACAACGCTTTTATAAATGGACTAAAAAGTAGAAAATAATATTTCTCAGTCCCATAGAATTTGTTTTGATAACTTTTGATTTTGAAATTTTAGCAAAAGTCGTTATAAACAACTTATGAGATTGAAAATGAAAAGCGTGGGGCGCATATAATAGCCACCTGAATTGATATGAAGGGTAATATATGTTCATATGTATGTGGATATATGAATAACGACCGCTTAAAATCGATCTCAAATTTGTACTTTCGCTGAAGAAATTTTAGGTCTATGTTATGTAGTTTGCCTATTGTCAATTAAATATAATGCTTTGTATTGCATGCCCCCCACGCTTTTCATTTTCAATCTCATAAATTGGTTATAACGACTTTTGCTAAAATTTCAAAATCAAAAGTTATCAAAACAAATTCTATGGGACTGAGAAATATTATTTTCTACTTTTTAGTCCATTTATAAAAGCGTTGTATATTAAAAAGTTTTTTTTATATTATTTCTTTTCTACTTTTTTGGGTGTCTGTATAAAATTTTGCGATAGATATTAAAATAATTCAACGATCTTAATAGAAAGGTGCACACATATGCATTTACATATGTATGTACATACAAACGAGCACCAATTAATTTTATTTAAAGAAATGGCGTGTCGTCTATTTCCGCTGTAGCGAACGTAGTACATAGGGCGACATCTAGATGTCATCTACCTCGCCCTATTCACTACAGATGTCGCCCTATGCACTATGCTTTTTTATAGGAACTTTTCAAAGCAAAGGTTTTATGGTGTCGGACACACAACATTGAAAGTTTCTGGAGCCACAACATTGCAAGTTGATAAAAGCGTTGTAATAAAATAAAGTTACTCATACGCCATTTTCGAGTGTTAGATTAAACTATAAAGAAAACGTTGAATTTTTTTACGCGGAAATGATTAGTCGTAGCGTACTTAGATAATTTCATCCTATGCAATCTGCTATTTTGATCTTTTTTTTTTTAATCATCTGATTTGACACAGTCAAAGTTCTTGGCGCTGAGTTGGATAAAATTTGTTAGTTTTTCATCAATCCATTAAAAAACTCAGCTTAAAAGTTGTGGAATGAGTGGCAGTTTTTTAGAAAAAATTTTAAGTAAAATCGATTAGAATGTGTTTTTTGAAAATCCACATATTATATTTATCACAAATTTTAAACTTTTACGGAAACCTAACGGAATTACGGTTTTGAAATTTCTTTCGATTTTATATTGCAAAAGTGATTTCAAAATGAAAAATTGCAAAAAACACGATTAGCCCAATAGGCCTATTTTTCGCAAGGTCATGGGCATTTAAAAAGGATTTTTTTCAAAAATCGTTATATCAAAAACGGCTGAACAAAAAAATTTTAAAAACAGAGAGGCCTTTCTTCATTGGATTTGACTAACAAAAAAAATAAAAATTTTAAATAAATCTGAGTTGCAAATGACAAATGCCATCCGAATTTAGCTGGATTGCCCCATAAATTTATGTGCACTTAATGCTAACATTTGCAAAGATGTCAACATATTTCTATTTTCATGTTTCACATTATGTCAGATCCAATAGTATGTTTTAACATTTTAAGCGTTTTAACTTTTGAGGTCATGCTTCCCCTCTCATTTTAGATATTTCAGGCATGTCACTTGGATGGCAATTGGCGAATTGTTTATGATAAGTGGCCTGAGGCTTGACTCGGCTGCCAATTATAGTTCAGCATGAAATTAATTTCCTGCTTGAGGTCTTCGTACAGCCCGAATTTATCGGCAGCCTCGATTCGTAAGGCCTTAATGATTAGGATTATCCGCATCCACACTGCCTCCTGTTAAGGCATGTCACCAATTTTTGTACTTTTGCTTGTTTTTTTTTCTTTTTGAAAATGTGAAAGATAATTTCTCAATTTTAAACCTATCCAATCTAATGTGGGCCTTTACAAACGATTTAACTTCGTTAAAATAAACAATTCAATGAAACAAAGCTCAATTATCGGCAACCAATACAGCTTTTTCTACGTATAAATTATATAGATATATACTTTTTTTGTTTTTTTTTTTTGAAAATCTTGCACATCAATATCATCTCTCTTAATATATTTTTGCTAAATTACTCTATAATCCAAGCTTTATTTTATTACTTAACTTCTTCCGATTTGATTTCAGTTAAATTAAAATTTAAATGGAAATGAAAATTTTCACTTTTTCTCTCTTCATTCAGCAACTATCAACAAATTCAACATCTCGGCTATGCTGGACACGAGTTCGCTACGGAAAGCATTTCCCAACAACAAGGACTGCAAGATAAAGGCTACGAGGAATGGGTTGGCGAAATGATTGGCATGCGTGAAATACTCAAAAAATTCGCCAATGTGTCCGTCAACGATGTGGTGGGTATGCGTGCGCCATTCTTAAAACCCGGACGCAATACGCAATACAAGGTGAGCAATTGTGGGAGGGGGCGGGTGTATGCGCTGCCCATACATACATACATATTGTGGGTATGTACATACTTGTAAATATTACCTGATTTTGTGCAATGCAGTTGGCAGTTACGTGTCCTCTAGCAATATTTTGAATTTTCAGATGCCTGATAGGTAATTCGGCATAAATAGTACAAGGAGTTAATTGACAGTTTTATTTTGTTGTGATGTTTTAGACAATTACCACAGGCAGTAAGCCGATTTTTTATACAACATTTGCATAAATTGTAAGTAATATGTATTTCGAGGGATTATGAGGTTAAATTGTATCGTATGCATAAATAAATTAATTACTCAGATCATGAATGGACATCGCTTGACTGAATATGTACGCACAGATAGAAGCTGGCATGTGTTTTCTTTCAAGTAAAGAAAATTTTATGTTACGCTATAGACGTACACAAAAACTTTGCAAAACTACAAAATTCATATGTGCATACATGCATGCATAGCTAAAAATGCTCACCGAATTTGCTAACAGAAACGGCAATTATTTCAACTAGTTGTCTATGTATAAACTTTAAAAGTTTATAACCATCAAACACTTTTTCTTTGTTATTCAATTCCCTGTATGCAATTCAATTTGCCTTATGCGTCTCATTTCTGTTTGCTAATATTTTCGCTAGAAAATTATGTTGGTAGATAGAGTGCTCTGCAAATATGTACATTGAATTGTCCGTAACACATTCTTTGAAATGACAGGGATTTTAAAAAATTTAAGCTAGCTGTTAGCGCTGGTGGCAGTAAAAGTGTATGCGCCTATATTTGCCTACATACTGCAGTACATATAACCAGGCATAACTGATATTCGTAGTATCCCCTTTGGAGGTAGCCGTACTCTACCCATGTATTTAAATATGTATGTATTTCGTGCGGAAGCAGAAAATAAATGTTACATACATACATCGGAGAATAGCATCAAATGGATTTTTAAGTGCTCGGGTGGCACTTTTCAGCAATCACTTTTCAACAACTAATTTTACACAGGAATTTGAAAAAAAACGAAAAGGAAAATTATATCATGCCATCAAGTCTGTTGTTTTAAATCATAACATCAACATACACCAACGCTCAATATATAATCATACATTCGCTAATTTTTAGGCTGGGCGAATCAGGAGGGTAATTGTTGTTTTATATATACATATATATTTTTTTTATTATTAAGTTCCGTCTTCATTTATACACCTGTCCATATGTTAGGACACCAACTATACTATTATACAATTTGTTAGGAAATTTACACACAAAAAATACAATTTAGCCAGCGCTAGGAAAGTGTTGAGTTAGCTACTCACATTTAATACATATTTGTTCTCCTTTTGTTTTAGTAGGCACATACAATATTTAAAACGCATTTACATTGACTATTTACAGTTACAATGAACATATATCACAAATAGGTCGATTGGCCCCGCTCTTTTCAGCCGTCTTCCATACTTTCTCTTTGATCGGGCTAAGAACTTCAAATTGATTTTAGATCCATGGTTTCTTCGGCAAGTTTACTTGGAATTCCATGTAGAATCCTTTTGTGCTATACCCGCATAGTGGGAAAAATCTCCCATGCAAATTGACCCGCCCTAATGCACATATATTTGTTTTTTTTACCTAAAAGGTAAGGGTTTTTGGAAAAATTGGCACAATTTGAATATTAAATTTTTCATCTCTGATGAAATTTGAGCTGTGAAAGTGGACCAGATACACTGTGCAATAAACACACCTCACAGTCAAAACTAACCATACCCAACAGGGTTGCATGAAAAAATTAAATCAATTAGCACTCAATGAAGCACTAATCGGATACTTAAAATTTTAATTTTGTATGGAAAATGGAGCTCTATTGCCTGTCTAAACTTAGTACAAGTAAATTCTAATATGTAAATACGATGAGGGCAGCCGAAATATTCGAACCTACCTGTACTTGGAGTATCTTTTTTAAATATTTGGATCATAAACTTATCTATCTATAGCGGCGGCTATGGCCTAGTGGTTACCGAGAGCAGCCAGGTTCGATTCCTGGTGCAACCAACATCTAAATAAGTTTTCTATTATGAGCGATAATCCTTCCTATGGCATAAAATTGAAGGTTCCTCTATTAGTGTGACAACGTCAAAGTTCTTAAATAATTGCTACTGACATATCGAACGCATTGGTATAAAACCAGGAGAATATAACTGAAAATCATGGCATTAATTTAGAGACGTGTACCTCCTCAAACGGGGAAAGCGTAACATTCTTATGCAACTGCATAAAATTGCAAGCTCTTAGTTGCTGATTATTGTGCATTTGCGTCAAATGCCTTTAATTGAATTAAGTTCCATATGCAATGATTGCAATCAACTTTCCAGCTCGCTGCATTGCAAATATGCACTCTGTATGCACTACTGCTGCATACAAAATTCAACAAGCAAAAAAATTAAATAAATAAACTACCGTACACACAACACACCACCATTAGGGGAGGGTACTTTAGTGTTGTTGAGTGGTAAAATCTGTGCCTGTGTACTTGAAATTGTTGCACATGAGCAGCTTCGAGCATTACAACCAATTACCTGTAAACAGGACCATTAAACTGGCAACAACAACAATAAAAATAACCATAACAGCAACCAAACTGCTGTCAAACCACACCAGCGTGCGTACAAACACAAGAGCAGCAAAGCCATTTTCATGTTCATGGTCACATTTATTCTTGTTTCAAGTTTTCTATGCTTGTCTTCTACAGCATTTACACCCACGTTTAACATTTTTATTGTTATTATATGCAATGCATTAAAACTTTGAACACAGCATCAGACTATGTACATACATATGTAATATGTATTTGTATACTATTTGTACGTATTTATATGTATGTATGTATATGTCCCTATATTGAATTCTATTAACCCTTTTGAATTTATCTTCAATTTTTTTGTTTTTTATTTTCATGACATTACCACAAACTATGGTCGAACGTACATCAATATGTGCATACACACGCGCATACATACATTTGGTGCTGCGCCATGCTGTCTACACAGGTTATCGAAGACTTCGGTTACATCTATGACAGTTCGATTACCGTGCCACCAGTCAATGTACCCATCTGGCCATACACGCTCGACTTTAAAATCTCACATGAATGTAAGAGCGGCACGTGTCCGTCGAAGAGCTTCCCTGGCGTTTGGGAGGTGCCACTCAACACTCACTATGTCGAAGGTTATGAAGGCGGTCACTGTCCCTATCTGGATCAATGTGTGCTACACAATTTGGACGAGGAAGAGATATTCGCTTGGCTGCAAGAGGACTTCACACGTTACTATGAACAGAACAAGGCACCCTACATGATGCCAGTCCATACGAATTGGTTCCAGACGAAACCACTGGAAAATGGCCTGCATAAATTCCTTGATTGGGCACTTGAACTGTAAGTACCTGGCGGTCGTGTACATGTCTACATACATACATATGTATATATGTATATTTTTTGCTCATGCACACATTCATACATACATATGTATGCTTTTTGCAAAAAGTGGATTGGGTGGAAGGTCAATTATATGTGAGTACACGTTTATTGAGAAGCGTGAAGAGTTTATTAGATATTTTATAGAAATTTAATATTAATTGGAATTGCTTTAAACGGCTGCTAAAATGTTTGAGTAAATAAGAATTATTAGTGTACAACAAGCAGTTTTCTTCGAATTTTCGAGTTTCGAATTTGCCTTTGAGAAGAGTCTTTTGTTTAAGCAAATAATTTTTAAGCAAAAAACAAAACCGGCTTCAATTCTTATATACAAATTTAAGATTATCGTTAATTTCTTCATGATCCAATGATCGGGTTTAAACCAAATTAGTATGGGACCACCTGTGAGGTAACACCTTTTCTTAAAAAAAAAAAACAACTTTTCGTTGAAATAGTATAGAATCACTGAAAATTAATATTTTTCGATCGGAAAACTCAGGTTCTCTTCGGTAGACTTTCAATATGTATTAACGATTTTTTATTGGTCCCCCATTGCATTTTTCGGGGTTTTTAAGGATTTTTGACGGACCTATAAATTATAGTTGCTATGACAAAATGGTTAAATAAAAAATTGGGTATTATTATCTCTGCTCCTGCGGATCGAAAAATATTGATTTTTAATTTCTACGAAAAGTTGTTTTGTGCCCACATAAAATGCATGGAAAACTTTGAGCGCTTTGAGCAACCTCTAAGTATTTTTCGATTTCAATATAAAAAATGGAGGCATATATTTTTTTGGTATAGAAGAATCCTGGGGGGTATGCAGTAGTAGCTAAGCTACTCTAAAGATCATAGAAACCGCTCGCACCTTTTAAAAATAGTCCAGGAACGTATGTACATACCAGGACTGTTAATCCCGGGATCCCGGGATGTATGTTGAGATTTCACTCCGTTGCAAAGTGGAATATGCTTAAACTTGTGGAACGGGCCAATTTTAAGGCAAGCATAGCGGGAACAGTGGGATACATCAAGGATCTCATTAATATAGCTCATGAGAGCCGTTGGTTGGTTGGAGAAAGATTGAGCTTCGAACCCTGATAAGTGTGATTACGGAGCAAAATCAGTTATCATAAACATCATCCACGACCCACTGTGTACAATATATTTAGAAGTTGAGGAAATCTAATACAGATCATTTGCTATGCAGCTATCTGGCTTTCGTCACATTGAGATGGTACATTTTGGGTAGCATATACATATCGACGAGCTGACTTGTCTTAGCCTCGACATTCTGCTTAGGTTCATAAAAGTAGTCTGGTAAGTTTGCAAAGTAGTAATGAATTCCCGCACCACCTATCGTTCCCTTTTCTTTAAATCCTCCCTCTAGA
This sequence comes from Rhagoletis pomonella, assembly GCF_013731165.1. NCBI lineage: Eukaryota > Metazoa > Arthropoda > Insecta > Diptera > Tephritidae > Rhagoletis > Rhagoletis pomonella. Next base: position 47,166,783 of record NW_023458556.1, on the reverse strand, counting down.
CCGTGGGTACAAAGGACAGTATTGTTTAGGTTCTTGGAAACTCCAGCCATACATAATTCAATACCATTTCAGTCCTGTAGAGAAATAAAGATGTTAGATATGGTCTTTCTATTCATATTAAGATAACGGTATTTACATTGGAATTATTAAGGATAACTGAAAAATGTTTCCTCTTTGAATTTTCTCATATATTATCTGATTATTTAACATAAAGAATTAAGAGAAGAAATTTCCTTTGGCAGTGGCTTAACTAGCAAAATTAGCGCAAAGCAACCCTTTCCGCCCATTATTGCTTCCTGCATCCAGGGCTTAGATTCAATACCGGCTATCTTTTTTTTTCATAAAAACTCATCTGTCTGTGACTTAGATCTCTACTCTGAAACTATTTCAAACTTTTAAATGCAGTAGAAAATTTTAATAGAAAGTGATAACTAAGGATCACCTTAATATACTCGATGACAGTTAAGTCCAAGGTTGATTTTAACAACGTAAATTAATTTTTCTACAGATTACAGATAGAGTGTTTGAATATTAACCGTCGATATATTTTATGCTTTGTTTGGTCTTTCAATTAAAACAGCCGATCATCAGTTAATGTTAATTACTTAAATCAAGAAATAGTTACTACTTAAACTCACCTTATTCACGGATGTATACAAAAATGTATAACAGTTACTCACCTACAATTTTACTCTATTTGTTACCCGCTTGCCCTAAAGCACGCTTTTATGTACGAGTACAACGCCCTAAGACTGACACAATGTTTTTGCACTCATTCACTTTTTCACCGTTAACCAACAGTGTTTCGCACGTTTTAATGAGAAAAGTTTAACAGAATTAAACTTTCATTTTAAAACAACACAAAAAAAAAATAAATTGATACAAAAAACCTCTACAGTAAACATAGAAAAACGCAACTAACGCAGTGCTGCTAAAAAAAAAATTAAATTAGCGCCGGTTAGCAAAAAACAAAACACAAGAGAGAAAAAAAATATGTACACAATTTACCTCGCTAAAGTAATGGATGGACATTACTGAAAGCAACATGGCCTAAACCGCCGCCATGGAAATGTAATGGCGAGTGTACTCGTATTGGTGTTTTAAACTTCGGTAATGAAGTTACGCTGATAATATCGCTCTCTGGTGGATGGCAAAGCCGTTGGCACTAAGCATTAGCAGTATTAGGCGACATTGTTCTTACCGCACTAACTATTTCCACGCCCTGCGAAGTACTACGTATGTATGTATGCACATAGGTTCTACAATTTTTGCAATTTTCATTCATTTTCTAACTATGTCAGCGTCAGCATGCCGTTGAAGTAATCATACACTGGAAGGATAGAAAATTTCTGGAAGTGTTTTATTATTATTTGTTATGGAGATTTATTTTATATATGTAAGTACCGTACTGACAGATGGTGGGATTGATATCTTTCGTATGCCTAGCGTGCAGACGAGATTTTATAATTTCATAGTTTTAAACGGTCTAAATACCTTAACTCGCTTAAAAAATATACAGCTTTAACAAAATGGGCACAGAAATAAAATATAACATCATTAAATTATTTTTCATATTTTTATAAAAACGTGGGGTGAAACTCGCGGTTATAAGCTAGTATGTACATATATCAAATTAGATGTTTACGAGCGGCTACATATGTATGTTTACATATTCACTCACACAAAGCCATACACATATGTATGTAAGTGCATTTGGGGTGTACGAAAAAGTTTGCTCAGCTAATATTGTAAATAAACAAAATTGGCTACTCTTTTTGGACACTTCTACCAACATAAATAAGTACGATGTATGAGAAAAAAGAAGTGTCCGAGTGCATTTTTGTTGTGTCATAAACACTGAAAACTCACAGTAAAAGTTTTGCCAATTATCGGAAACAGTAAAAAACTCGACGAGTCGTCGAAGCGACAATTCTATTGTGACAAATTGCAAATGGTGACATTTGCCTTGTTTGTGTTAGTGTTGCAGACGTTTGATTGTTACATAAATACATACATATATACCGTTTGTTACTTTTATCGCGAGATTGACACCATTAACAATAAATAAAGGTGTGGTGCCCAGAGTGGTCGAATAGTCTAAAATAAATATAGAAAGGTGTTTCGAGGAGCCAAATGGTAGTAAACTAAATACAAAGTACTAGAAGAAGAATCGACCGAAATAAAATTTTATGTGTCAATGACATTTGTGTATCGTAAACAAATTAAATGCTTGTCAACAAAAATTTTTCTCAACTTTGCTTCGTAGGCAATACAGCAAACATAAAAACTTTTGCCTTCTGACTTGTTTGTTCGAGTGCGCGTGTCTTGTTGTGTTGTGCATTGAAGTTGCCACTTCTGTAGTGCATACATACATACATATTTACAGCTATTCAATGATGTTCATGAGTTTTGCTCAGCACGTGTACTATCCCAGTGGGAAAATGTAATGTATAGTAATCGAAAAACTAATCAGTAAAACAGCCGTTTTCACATTCGAAAATGCATTTTTTTCTCACGGTGATGTCCTACGAAAAGTGAGGCATTCAATTTTGCACTACCCAGTATCGAGGAATGAATGTGATTTAATATGATTTTTTGGAGACTTTTTAGAATACATTAGAATATTAAACAGTAATGGAATCTAGAACTTATAAAAAATCACGCATGTAATGCATTACTACTTTTCCCACTGGGATATGTTGTGGGTTTGTGTGTGTGTTGAAATTCGTGCGCTTGTCGGTGGAAATGTCTGTATAGTATTTCGACGACCATTGTTGGTCGAAGTTCGATATGCGCTGATATTTTGACAGCAACACTGCGATTTTTGCACCGCATGCCGCTTCAGACAGCTCTGCTTGTTGCGCACAAAACATGCAAGTATGTATGTATTTATGTATGCACTACATACTTAGTAGTGAAAGAACGTACAATTTATTGGAGGGCACTTGAATAAACCGGAATTAGCATTATTTTCTTTATTTCGTTTTTTTTTTTGCTTTGCCTGGAAAGTGTGATATAAGAAACCGCATTGAGGAATGTATTGTCAAAGTTGTCAAGTATTTCACACTTAGTTACAGTGTTGTTTATGTTATAGTAGTTATTGTATTTTGTTATTTGGCACCAACATAACCAAGGATTAAATTACTTGTCAATTAGTAAGACGCCTAATACACTGTCTTGAAAGTTCTAAGGCAAATAGAGTTTCAACATTGCGTTCGTTATAAGACGCTAACTGTGTCTTATA
>NW_023458556.1:47124584-47163439 GCF_013731165.1 Rhagoletis pomonella | reverse complement strand
AAAAACCATCCAAACCCCAAAAGGCTTTAATTCCACCTCATTAGAATTTTCTTTTACGGTGAGTTAAAGTTTACAAATTTTGGTCACAAATTCAAATATTTCACATATCATTATAAACATAACATTTTTGAAGTGAAAGTTTTTTAGCGGCGTGTGGTTGGTTGGGAGTAAATTGGTAAATTCAATGGAAATTGCACACGTAAGTTGCAGACGGAAATGGTTGGGACGGAAACAAGGGCTTCTTAAATGTACGCATACGGTATTAATTTCACAAAACCGTGCTAATAAAAGGTTAAGAATAACAGTTATATAAAGACTAGTACAAGAATGAAAGTAAAGGTGAGTAAGTACATAGGTAAAGAAAATGATAAAGCAAAGGTAAAAATAAAAATAAAACAAAAACCAAAATAAAGATTCGTAAAGATAAAGGCAAAAATGAGGATCAAGGTTAATTAAAACACTTTACTTATACAAGGACAAAGGTGAAGAGGAATATGTAGATGAAGAAAATATAGGTAAAAACAAAAATAAATATTAAGAAAAAGATTAGGATGAGGATAACGATAACGATAACGATAAAAGTAAAGATGAAGATAGAGGAAAAAATATTAAAATAAACGTAATTATAAAGAAAAGGATATACATAGATAGAGACACAGATACTCAATCTGGGAACTATTTCGGGATTTTAGAAGTTTTCGGTATTCTCAGGATGAAATCAGGATTTTCAAGACTATTTCGGAATTCTCGGGACCATTTCGAGATTTTCGAGAAAATTCTGGAACTTTTGGTATATTTATCGATATACCCTGCAGGGAGCGACGTTAAACTAACTTTAGTCTGTTTACGCGAACACTACTGTGCCAACTATTAACTGTATATTTTGTTCGAAAAAAGAAAGTGGGGCGATGGCAACAAAAAAATCGGACCCGGATACCACTGCATTGCATGTCAAATAACTTTTAACTAACTACTTTTGGACATAAAATATCAATAAAAAAACATTGTATTATTTTTTTACATTTTTATTTATTTAATTTTTATTCAACATTGCATATTTGTTTATTTGTTTACATATTTCGCAGTAGGTGGTCTTATATTCAAATTCCATCAGAAATAACAACGCAATGATAATATACAATTTTGAACTTCATTTTATTTTTCCTGAATAAGAAAAGGTATTTGTGAAGTGCAGAAAAAGATGGTATAAAAACAATTTTTGTGTGAGGATTTTTAAAATTAAACTTGTAAAGAAAACAAACTCCAGCTTGCGTCTGCATGACTCCTGTAGGACTTTTCAAATCACTTAAAGTTCGTTTTCTCGTAGCTAATTAAAGGTATTTATCGAAATCCCGCCAAAACACTAACTAAAGGTTGGTTATTTTTAACAATTGATAATTTTTCATCGCAGGGTAGCTATCGATATTGCTTTCCATATTGTTTTCGACATAATAATAGATTTTGTTATACATATATTTATAAATATTTTTATCGATATAAGAATCGATTTTGTTATCGATGTAACAATCGATTTTGTTATCGAAAACTTTCTCGATTTTGTTATCGATATGTATATAGATTTTTTTATCGATGTTTTTATCGATTTCGCTATCAACATTTTTTATCGAATTTGTTATCGATATTTTTATCGAATTTACGGTATATCATCGTATGACAACATCATATGATATGACATCATTTGGCATGACATGAAATCCTATCACATCACTTCACATTATATCACATGAAATCACATCAAATTGTATCGCATTAGCTGACATCACATCACATAACATTTTATCACGTCATCGCACCTCACATCTAGGCGAATATGTAGATGAATAAAAAGATAAAAGCAAAGATATAAAAGATAAAAAACAAAGATGAAGACTAAGGTGAATTTAAACATTTTACTTTTATAAGAAAAATGAAGTATAAAGATAAAGGAAAAGAAAACAACGGAACAACGTAAATGCAATTAGAACGTAAAGGATAGAGGTAGGAGTAAAGATAGAAAAAAGATAAAATATATTTTTAAGCTTATAACATTATATTAACTAGCCTGTCGTTTTATTCACAATTTTGAACCAAGGAAATGCATATGTATGTAGACTAAATACATATGTAACGTAGGTTTCACTTTTTCAGTGTGGCCCGCTTGCCTTTTTTTCTTAAGAAATTCTTTACTTCAGAGACTTGTAGTAATTTTTTCATTGAGAATTTTAACTCCTTAACTCCAACCGTTATGAATCCTTTTAGCCTTATTTTGAGGTAGTTTCGGTGCTGGATATAGAATTTTGAAGTGTATTTTAAAAATGCTAAAATCAGTTTAGCAAACAAGTAAAATCAAATACATATTTTAGTATGAATATCAAACGAGGAGGGTTAAAAGGTCTTTATTTTGAAATGATTTTCAAAGAGGGTTACCATATGTTTATGAATACAGAGTCAATTTAATTAAGAAATTAAATGAAATATTTAAATGTGGGTATCAAACGAGAGAACTTCAAAAAAAGCTTTATTTCCAAAATAATTTCAGTGAGGGTTGCCAATTGTTTAGAAGTTTATGGCAATTTAGTTAATAAATTAAATTCAATAGTTAATATGGGTATCAAACAAGAGAGGTTTAGAAAGCTTTATTTCAAAATCAATTTAATTGATAAATTGCGTGCAATATTTTATTATGGGTGTCAAATTAGAGCGGCAGAAGCATGCTTTATTTATAAAATGCTTTGGAAGGGAAAGGTCTAAGTAAGCTTTATTTATCAAGAGGCTTACCACCACTCCAAAAACTCCAGTTCAGTTTAATGAGAGTTTAAATGAAACATTGCATTACGGGTGTCAAACGAATTAAGTTAATGATAGCTCTTTTTAAACAAATATTTTCGAAGAGGGCTATAACCTATTTTAAAGGCCCAATTTAATTTGATCGCTTAATTAATTGAAACATTTCATATATGTATGCATCTTACATATTTACACAAAATTCTTTTGAAAGTATTTTATAGAAGAGTTGCCAATTTCAAAAATATATGTATGTAAATAAATTTTTTTACTTTTTTGTTATGTCCCGAGATTTAATCTGTATCCCAAAATACCGGTTTCTATTGGAGCGCCATCATTTGTATAGTGTGATTCAATACCGGAGAAGTTCACTATAGGGCCATTGTTTCATGCGCTGTGTGGCAATTGGCACCTTATTTTTTGAAACCACATATTGCCAATCCCAGTCATTTAATTCAGGCCATAAAAGTTGGTGATAACGTCCGTTCACCGTACCTCCGTGACCAGCACCATTTTCGAAGAAGTGCGGTCCGTTTACTCAGCCAGCCTCAACAGCACATTAAACAATGGACTCGTTGTAGGTGCATAGTATTTTTCTAGTAGTGCGCTCAGTTTTGCTTGTTAGGGATCTGTTTAGGTGAAAATGTGCCTCATCGATCATGATCATTTTTTTTTTTTGATCGGCATCAACGTTTGGGTCACTTAAACGCTAAGTTTCCCAAAGCCTGGAGTACAAAGTGCCCGAAAACAAAAACACATTCAAGTTAATGTCAATGTTAAGTTTATTCCATCTATGCAAAGTATGTGTGTACACAGCTCTCGTTGCAAAATACTTAAAACGTCCTTCGCATTTGCTTACAGTTAACGGAAAAGTAAACAATACTAAACCAAAGTATACCAGCTTTCATACTCAACTTCAGTCAGAATAAACACCAGCAACAAGAAAATCACAAAACGTCTCGGTTAGCACTTTTGCTAGCTCTAACTATTTAACCACCATTTAACCCAAAGAATTTTCCAATCAACATAGAAAACCTTATTAAACATAGTAACAAATATTGGGCGTTAAGCGGCCTCCGGTATGTTTTGCTTCATTAATCCTTTTCTGTATTTTTCATGTTTTCCCACCCTCCGCAGAACTTTACACTTTTTTCTTATCTTGGCTGAAAATATTCTTCTGCCAATAGCATGATGGAGCGAAAATACGGGAAAATAAAATGCGGAAGTGCTACCCATGCATACTTTTACAAACATACTTACTTATGTATGTATGTGTTTACACATTTTCAATTTCCCCCTTCAAAGTCAGTGTTAAAACTCATCAGCTCCTATGCAGCAGCCATTTTGATGACGGTTAATTTAGTGATGGCAAAGGGCAGGCGAGGAAGAAAGCTTGACCTAGCAGTTAGATATACTATGTACATACATACATATATACATTTTGTTTAAAACTTTTGGAATTTTTAATTAGTGCCAATAATAGCAGCAGCGTAGCAGGAAAGTGGGAAACGCAGCCGTAGGATGTGAAATCGATATTTTATAGTCGGACGTTGCGTATGAGCAACATTTACCGGGCTGGCGTTGGAGAGTATCAATAGAAGCGGAGCTTTTTTGTTTTTTTTTTTTGTTAGGTTTGTCTAACTGCATTAGGTTTTGGATTTCTTGTGTTTTTTGAGGTAGCTTTTGCTTGTTTTGTTTGTTATTAAGTCAAAGTTTGATTTAAATTGAATTTTTCGAAGTTTGTTGTTTGACACCTGTAAGTTGGTCTTCTACACTTAGCACTTCGCGTCATTTCAATAGCTTTAGGTATGTATGTTGCAGAGCTCTTGATCTTTCTAAATGGTTTTGGCAATACTGTTGTCTTCTCTTTGGTAATGCGGGAACCATTACGATGCGGGTATGTTTACTTTAAAAATACTAATAAATATATTTACTTTACGGATACATATATTGCTGCGAATTCAAATATTTTTAAGAATAGGAATACGGTAAATGTAACGGTTATGGTTACGTTATAGTTATGGTTAAGGATGTACCTACGGCTCTAGATAAATAATGATGATACATAGTATACATAGCTTTCCAATAAAAAGTAAAACCTGTACATACATATATAAAAGAGAAGTTGTATAACTAGATCTCAAGAGGGTCACCATCTGTTTAAAAAGTTAAATTTAATTAAATTAATAGGATTGATCAAATATCGCAGTAGGGGTAAAAATGGCAAAGGGCTTAAGAGAGCTAATTTTAAAAAATATTTTTTGAATAGGGCTGCCACCTGCTTAATATTTTAAATTCAATTAACTTCATTACGGAAAAGAAATATTACAATAGGGGTTTCTACCGAAAGAGATTTAAGATGACTGTCCAAAATATTATAAAGAAGGTTGCCACCTTCTAAAATAATTAAATTCGAATAATACTATATATCTATCTATTTATCAAATACCGCAGTAGGGGTAAAAATGGCAAAGGGCTTAAAAGAGATAATTTTAAAAAATATTTTTTTAATAGGGTTGCCACCTGCTTAATATATTAAATTCAATTAACTTCATTACACAAAAGAAATACTACAATAGGGGTCTCAACCGAAAGAGATTTAAGATCACTGTCAAAAATATTATAAAGAAGGTTGCCACATGCTAAAATAATTAAATTCGAAAAATTATATATATTCATATCTAAAGTAAATTCGCTTAAATTTGAAATCGTAAAAAAAATTAAATTCATTTAAGGTAAATTAATCACTTCAATACAAGTATCAATCGAATAAAATTTAAATTTAAAATGCTGCACTTTTGAACTACATGTTGGAGGGTTGCCAACTGTCTAATAAATTAATTCCAACTTGAATTAAGGGAACTAGGAATTAAGGAATGAAGTAAGTATGTATCACAAGATGGGTATCACATGGAATAAGTTAAAGAAAGTTGCAGACTGAAACCATTTTAAAGAGGGTTTTCAACTGTTTAAAAAGTTTAGTTCAATTATTGTAATCAGTAAAGGAATTATTATTTTATGGTTATCAATCGATATAGTTTTGAGTAGGCTATTTTCTAAACTACATTTAGGAGGGTTGCCACTTGGTTAAAAGTCAAATTCAAATTGAAATAGGAAAATTAGATTTCTTTGAACATTTAAAGTGTTTAGAGGTTTGAAAGGGTTGCCACCTATTTAAAAATCAAATTCAATGCAAATTATTTAATATGTTAAATGAATTATTACAATATGGATATCAATCAAAATGTTTTTGAAAAGTCTTTATTTTCCAAACTATGTGTACGAAAGTTGCCAACTGTTTTAAAAGTAAAAATCTCCATATGTTGCGTTTTATTGAAATAAATTACTTTTTATGTAACATGCAGAAATTTCATACACTCGGCGAAGCGGGTGAGAGAAAACTAATGTTTTTAATATAATTTCCTCAGCTCCATTATAGGCATGTATTTATGTATCTTTTCGTAACGGAAATGATTTTGTTTGCAGCACTTTTTCCACAAAACGCCTGAAGTATTTAGCCACGAACGAATTCTACACATATATGTATGTACACGAATACCAAAAGTTCGCTCAGCAATTGTAGCAATAAATTACTATTTGTGTAGTGTTACTATTTTGCCCTTTTCTTTGTTATATTTTAAAGAACCGCAAATACTTATTTGTTTATATACTTGTATCATATTTGTTGTTGTTTTTTTTTTACATGGTATTCACTTTCTTTCATGGTATTTCACTTTTTTTTCTTTACTTGATCATCAACATTATTGGTTATTCTAACTTCTATTTACCACAAAACTTTTTATCATACACACATACATGCATATTTACCCAACTATTCTCCAATTTACAACTTCCCGTCATTTTTCTTTCACTCTCACTGCAGACCCGATGTCTATATTCTAACCATCACCCAAATGCTGCAATACATGACCGACCCAAAGGAGTTGCGTGACATCAACACCATCGAATCATGGAAGTGCGACAAAAGCGTTGCTGTTGCACCAAAGCCATGCAACATTTGGAATACCTGTGCGCTGCCCTTCAAGATACCCGAACAGAATGTAACGGACACACGCTACATGGAGACTTGCCGCGAATGTCCCAATGTCTATCCATGGTTGGGTGATGCCGGTGGTACTGGCATTTCAGGACGTGACAATTACATTTTCTCTGGGCCAGCGAGCGCTGGCGATGGCGAGGGTGATGATGCTGGCAGTGATGATGAGAATTAGAGCGCAATGGAGGATAGTAGCAGCAGTGCAGTACGTATGTATGTATGTAGGTGGTTGAAAAGGTGCGCTAAGCTAGTGTAAGCTGTAATCAACCTAAAAAGTTTTAAGGGTCAGGTGACAAGTGTCAACTGACAGCTGCTGTTAACTGTCAATTGCCAACTACATACATACATACATGAGTGTGAAGTGTTTTGTGTTTACCTTTGTAGTTTTGTGTTTGGTTTTGTTATCTTCTATAGGTATTTTTTAATTTGTTAAATTTTCCATCATTTATTAAATGTGCCAATTAGTGTTTACAAAACAATTTTACTGTTATCCCTGCTTTAATGTCTCTTCTTGAACGTACTTTTATCAAAATTGTTTTTAATTTAATTTTGTTTCTCAAAATACTCAGCCTTTTGCCTTGTTTTAGTTTATAAGCCATGAAATCGTGTCAATCGTAGACATTAAGCAAATATAAGCAAAATAAATTTCTGTTTTAAATAAGAAACTGACTATGAATGAAAACAGGTGATGTTTATTTACTACAAAAGCTATGCTGTATTTTTACTGTAAGTATGTTTGTAGATAATTGCATTTTCTTCCAGGTTTCCTGTTTGAATCATAGGGAAAATTTAGGGTCTACAAAAAATATAAAAATTCACCCGATTTTTTTATATTTTTTAATTATAATTATTTGTTTATAAAAATGTAGTATATTCTTTGACAAAAACCATATAAACACAACATGTGCAACATTTAAATAAAATCAAAAAAAAACTTTCGTAAAAATGTTGAGCTTTTTAATTCGATTTTTAAGAAATATTGCTAGTATGCAGTTGTACGATCCATTACTGTTATAAAGTGAAAGTTTCAAGCATCTACAAAATATCGTTGATTTTTGAAATTTTTTTTTTTTTGATGAAGGTGTTGCTCATTTTGTCCATATATATACTTTTGTATGGACGCAAATGACTGACATCCTCAACCAAATCAACGGTAAGTCCCAGCAACTTTAAACTTGCACTTTGGTGTACTAGAATTGAATGGGCTACCAAACTGCATACTCAGTTTTTTTATTTCATAAAAAATCTCCACCAACTCATCATAATTATTTTTTTTTTACTGTGAGTCAAAATCTCTACTTTTTGTTCGAAAATCCATTTATAAAATATGCCATTTTAAGTTTAACACAACTTCGATCAAAAATATTGCCTTAGCAGATCTAAAATGGAACATTCAAGCCATTACCTCCTACTAGAGAGCCGTTCTACCCAATATGGCCAAATTTTTACAAAATGATAGTTATATGGTTAAAATTTTCTACAAAAATATAGAGCAGCAAATTTTACTAGAAGCCACCGAAGACGAAAATCTCCTGCGGAATAAGGGAGTAGACGAAATACTGAATGTTTCATGAGAAATAATAGAACTAATTCCAAAAAAAGTAAAACTTTAAAAGGAAACCCCCGATTTTTATGCTTAAAGGAATTTATGATAAAATAAGATGCCTCGAGATTTTTGAGTTTTCTTTTTAGACTTCAAGGTATTTAGGGATTTCTTTGGGCTACTTAAGAATTTTTTTCGGAATTCTTCGTATCTTGCTGTTCAGGACATTTTGAAATTATTTGTTTTTATTTTTTGGTATGTTTCGTAATTTGTTAGGACTTTTCGGGAGTTCTTCTGGAAGCCATCTCCACATCACCCCTAGTTGCAGATGTCTCTCTTTGGTCGGGTTTATCGGGTTGTATCCAAGACGTTTTTCATTTGGGATTATCCTATTGGATGCATTTCTCATCTCCAGTGACCATTCGATGCAAAAAAAAAATTTCCTTATTCGTATTTTAAAAGAGGGTTTTTTCGCTTCCCGCTGTTTGACACCAAACCTTGCACTTTCAATCTGCTACAAAATAATACTTTAACCTAAATAATAAGAATACAATGATTTTTCCAGCAATGCTACAAAGAACTATTGTCATGAATACGTTCGGTCACTCTTGGAGAGACAGTGCTTGAATACTCCAGTGAGGCCGAAAATCCATGGGCAATGCCATTTAGATAAGACACTTAATTGGAACCCCATCTTGAAAAACTGGCGTCTTGGAAGAGCGTGGGGATCGAACTCAAGGCTGATGGGGTCGCTGGAAACTAGAAAAAAACTGCCATACTACGTCTCAACGAGCTGAAAATATTGGCATATCTATTTGAAACTGAATCAATGAGAACTGGCTCAACTGCAGCTCTAGACTCGCTTTGAGAATGGACTTCTCATCATATTTTTATTCAATCAACAGCAGCTATGAGAGAGCTGCGGTTTCGACTCTCATACTACTGCTTCATGCAAGGAATCTTGGGATGATACCATGGTTGGAAATATGGGAAATTTCTGGTTCCATAACTAACGAGATCTGCTTTGACAAAGAGTTCCTGCTGAAAATCCCACATCGCCAAGATTGGACAAACGGGCCCTTGACCGCAGGAACACGAAGGTTCTCAAATATGTAGAGAATAGAGCAGGTGCAGGTTTTTACCGACCTGGTGCGAAACTTGTGTTTTGAATGAATTATTAGCAATCTAATCCTCGAAAGAGGTCTCATCTTAAATTTCGTCAGCTGAAAATGTAGTTACACTGTGCAATGACGACGCTGATGGGTTGGCGCGATAAAAATCTTTAACTGTATTTTCAGAGTCTCAGTTGCTCCTCTTCAAGAACTATAATTACTCAGTGGGTACAATCTGAACGCAGTGAGTACTGGAATGTGGCGTGCGGCCATAAGCAGGCCAGGCTTTTCGGCTATTCTTTTACTGGAAAGAATAATATTCTATTTAATATAAATGGCATCAAGCTACTCTCTAGGTATCCAACTGATCACAAAAGACTACGATTTCCATGCAACGAATAAGTGTGCAAGCAGAGTTGGAATGCCGACTCTGGCTTGAGGATGATGAGACTTCGGAACACATTTTTGGCCTAGGTCAAATAAAGATTAATTCAGCATTAAAACTTCAAGGATCTAACTCGTTGTAACAAATAATTTGCCTGCTAATGTCATTTAAGGATTCATTGAGGAAGCCGCATGTATCTTGGGCATACTGGGTTAGGTACTCTCTTTAGATATACACACAAAAAACCTTTCAGTACACAGTGTCTCTGTTTTCTGCTACACCCAACCACTTAACTAGCCAGCAATACATGTTTTTGTCAACACTGCAATTAATTTTATATTTAAGCCAACTAAGAAAGTAAAAAAATTGAGGGAACATATTATTATTTCACAAAATATCGCCGCTATTAAACGTAATGGTTGATCAGTATGTTTAAAATTTTCAATATCACCGTAACCAGCACGTGGCAGCACCCGCTTGAACCAATTGTGTAATCTACTTGTTCATTCAATACTCTGTTACAAAACAATTTTTCATGCATTTTCGTGGTAGGTATGCACATATGTATGTGTGTTTGTATGTATGCCGAGGTAGTTAAGTACTACTACAACAACAATATAAAAACAATGTCAAACCAACGCGCTGAAAATTGAAACACGTCGTCTCATTGCTTAAACAGCCGAGGATTTTGTTGTTTATTTTACTCTGTTTTATAAATTTATTTACAGAAAAAGTATGTATGTAGCTTACTTCGGTGGAAGGAAGGTGGAAAAAATACGTTTTTCCTTTTGTAAATATTATCCTGTCGTAATTGAATTATAAAACCATGCTGCATGCCCTAAAGCGAATTTTTAAGCTCTCGGAAATAAGTTTGCAGTTTAAGTTTATGTAAGTAGACAAATATATATTTTTTTTCCTGACCAATTTGTAGAGGTAAATATCGCTGTTCGTTGTACGTATGTAGTTCAGCATCTCACTGTAATACATGCATATACACTTTTGTGTATACATACATATAAATGTTTGTATGTGCCTATAAAAAAAGATTGCGTGTTTGAGCAATCGTAAAGTCGTTCACAATCATGATTTAATTTATGTATTTAATTCAATCCCCCGAAAGTTTGTTTTTGAAGTGAAACTTCTTCACCTTTTTCTATATCACCAGGGACCGAAAATAACAGTTATTGATGAAAACTGTCATGGAAAAAAATCACTATGGAGGAAATTTTCTACAACTAAGTGATACATACCAATCGATTTCTTTTTTCACCGAGACTCAAATTTGAAAAAAATCGATTTCCAATTTTTATGCAAAATTAAAACAAACAAACAATTACTTTTGATTTTTATTTATAAAAGTCATCAATAAAAATCAGTCAGTGACTTTTACTTTTAAAAGTCATCAATATAAATCAGACGCCGACTTTTATTTTTTTAGTCATTCGTATAGTCATTAACATTTTTCGTAGTTAAGAAGGTGTTGGGAAACAAATGCTTACTACGACTTATACAATTGACTTTTATAAGTAGAATTTAAAAAATAAAGGTCGGTGATTGATTTTTATTTATAACCTTTATATATAAAAGTCTTCGATATCTGTTATCTAAGACATATAATTTAAAAATCAAAAATAACTGTTATTTGCAGATTATTTTGATAAAAATCAAAAATAATTGTTATTTTGAATTTATAAGATAAAAGTCAGAAATAACGGTTTTTCAAGGAGTTATTCACTAAAAGTAAAAAAATAATTGTTAAAGAGCGGTTTTTTTAATAAAAGTTGTCACAGTGCAACAATCAAAATGGGATCAGAATTAGACCAATTTCATTCATTTTGGGGTTGGTAAAATGTGAATAAGTACCTGAAGATTTATAAGAGTTTCTTACCATGACTTTATATCGATTTGAAGTGATAGACCTAAAGTCCTAAAATGGACAAGTAAAATTTTTGCATATTTTTGTGTTTTTTTTCACAAACCGATTTTAAATTAAATAATAGAATTATTTACTAAGTGAAATATGTAACTGTTTTAAATAAAAATAAAATAAAGTTACTTTGAATTGAACTTTGATAATAAAAACTTATTGAAAACAATTTTAGGGTTTCCCCAAACCGTAGAAAAAATTTAAATGTTATAGAAAATTTACACAATTCTTAAAAATACCAACCGATTCGTTCCATTTCAAGACAACCGGCAAGTTATGGGCATGAGAGCCGTGTTTTTTTTTTTGCTTGCAAAAAACTTCTTGACTAACATATTTATGTATAAGCTATTTTGTTTTTTAGATAAAAATCGATAAATGGGGAATTTTTTTCTAACTTTGTTAAAAATTAATGGATTCCAACCATTTTTTCACTCAAATATTAGTAATTGTTATCACTTTAAGACAAAAGGTTAAAATTATCAATTTATATTTTTATAAATTTTTTATGAAATTTTCTTCGCAACTAAATTTTGCAAAAACTATATTTTTTTTCTTTCATACTTTTTCACGAGAAAATAGGCTGAATCCCTAGAAGCAATTGTTTTTATATATGTATGATTTTTTTAGAAAAAATACCTACATTTTTGAGGTACATAGTGCAATGTAGTCAATAATTTTCACACATGAAGCACTAGGTGCCAGCAAAAGTAAATCGAGCAAGCAAGCAAAATTTATCATTTTGTGTTAGGCGAAAATCACGCGTCCAGTGTTTTACATGTTTCAAGGAAAGCGCCACGTCAAAATGCTGCAATCCCAACAGACTACCCGCAAGTTAGTCACTCGACTGCCAAACCTCACTGAGAAAAGAGTTTAGTTACGTCAACTAAATATGTTTTTCTCAACACATGATTTGGTTATAGTTACATTATTTGTTTATAGTTACCAAATCTTGTGTTGAGAGGAATATATTTGCCTGACTTTTTTCTGAGTGCTGCTTTCAGAGAATCCTCTCTAACAAAGCCGACGTATGCAGTGTAACAACTTTTCGCGCTGTTCTCTCTTTTCTAATGGTATGACAAAACAAAGTGTCTCCTGGCATTAAAAAATCAGTCAGTACACTAGCTGCGCGGCACTACCGTCACTATGAACAGATGAAATTTCGAAAAAAATAGAACATTTCGTTTAGTTGGAAACCAACTACTTTGCTTCTTTGGACTGAGTAGGAAATTGAGACGTCTGCTGCAGCCTTGAAACTTTACATAAAGAACGAATCAGGTAAAAAAAAATTATTTAAAATAGCTGAAATTCAAGAAAAATTCAACAAAGTAGCTCAAAATTAGGTTGTACGCAAATTGCTTTAAAGAGGATTACTCGTGATTTTTCGCACATACGCGGGGCGGGCGTACCGATAACAGAACTTAAATATGTATATTTTACTAAACTGTGTACAACCAAGTGCGCTAAGTGAAAGCGTGTACGATTTCCGCACACAATAAATGTGAGTTAGTGTTTGCTTGAGACGAGGAAATTGTTAAACTGAAATTGTGTCAACGCTGTAATTATTGAATTAGTTTTACAATCAAGCTGCACAAGTAAATATTCTCCACTTACCAAGCGAGCGAGCAGCAAAATCCACTTGTGATACATGTACATATATATGCATGCGTATATTAGGGTGTTCGTCTATTCGCTTTTTTCGCAAATCGGTTTTTGAGTTATTAGAAAAATGGAAATTTGAAAAAAAAAGGGTTCTTCATATTCAAATTAAGAGAAACCCGGATAAAGCAGCTTTGTTTTACATATTTCCGCTACGGTCATGACCAAATTTACAATATTTTTATGCTAAATAGCTTTATTTTAGAAATTAAGAAGAAAGTTCGACGTATTTTGTCGTACAAGTAAAACAGACAAAAATCAGTGAAAAATTTAGACCTAATGTGGTTCACCGATCTTAACCGGATTATATTGCTAAAACCATAATCCGTTGGCGTGCAAAACTCGAGCATGTAGAACCGAGTGTGAATACATCATCCGCTGAAACAGGCCGACTATACGAATATAGTCTATTATAAAAAGGCCATTCATCGAGAATCAATCAACGTCTTCGTTAAGTCCCACTCCGTGAATTCCACCATCGGAGACCAACGCCAAATATTGCAGACGAAGAGCACGTGTTTCTTCGCGCGGCTAGCGATATTTTGACACAACTCCAGTCTGGATATTGTAGCAGGTTAAACTGTTCAGTCCAATTTGAATAAGATGCCCCGACGTCACTAACCACCTTTTCAAAAACCCACTCACATCAGCTCATCTAACATCCCCCGCCCTACGGCTCAAACCCGTCCGATATACACTTTTTCTGAGCCTGCCTTTAGATGAGAATAAAGAAAACATGTGGCAGATTCACAGATTTACTACCGATTTTCACCAGCAGCTTAAGTGGTAATTGATGTTTTCCCTTCCCTCAGTTTTCATCATAATTTCAAATAAAAAAATTACTTTTCACTTAAATTTTTTTAATGGAGCTGAGTTATGTTTAGTAAATACTAAAAAAAAAAAGAAAGATTTTGTTTCGGTTTTCCTTCCATTTTTGAACAATGTTCTACAGAGGAAAATTTCTCAGTAGTCGATTATAAAATTAATAAAAACTATCTAGTTCCATTTTCAAATCAAATGAATACTTAAAATGTTTATAATCTGGTATATAAACTAGGTGAAACCCGAATTATTCGATTGTAAAAATTAGGTTTACTCGGTAATCGAAAAGTCAAGATTTCTAAAAACACACACCCCAAAAATTAAAAAAAAAAACGGTTGAAACCGGTTTGCAAAACCGAGTCAATCACCCTATTTCATATGAACAGGTAGAAAGAGCGTAGCCATACCATATGCCGCCAAGTAAACATTTAATTGAATGCACCAAATTAGTTCCGCTCTCTAAATTTTGCTAAGGTTTTTTGGAATATTTTTTTTTTCAGATAAAAAACTGTTTGTTTCAGCATACAAATATAGTTTTATATAAAATTTGGAACTTTCTTAAAGATAAGAAAACATATTATTACAACACGTATTTATGTATTTTCTTAAAAACAAAAATCTAAACAGCCTTCCACAATAATTTCTGGTTTGTTGGGTAAATGCCATGGCACTAGTTTAGCTATATTTTTGTTGTTAAGCTTTTATTGTGAGTAGTAAATACATATGTATGTATGTACATTCTTAATGTGTCTGTAAAACGAAATGTATTTAAGGAAAAGTATTTAATGTGCACTTACATACACTTGAAAATAGGGACGATCGGGTTATGTACCTACATTCATACATATTAATGTGTTCAACCTAGTACATTTAGCCTATCCGCAGGCGCTCATGCTTTTGACACTTTTACGCTGACAAAGTGGCAACATCGGTTTGAAGAGGTAAAAACTTTTCGCCACTAATGTTATGGTTGCACAGAGGTGGAGCAAGTATGCATGTATGTATGTTTGCATGAAAAGCCGTCGGCAATGAAGGTAATGTCATTTAAGCCGAAAAAGTAAAGACAACGATGTAAAAACTTTTATACAACAGTTGTAATGGCAAGCCTTAACCCCAGCACAAGTAGACTGTGATGCAGTTATATACTTACATACATATACATGTATGTATGTATGCTAGGTGACTTGCTAACTGTAAGTTAGTCACTCAGGCAGTCACAAACACACACTACCACACTTACGAAAACCATTTTTCGGGGCAGTCCGTTGCGTTTTGTTAGTTTAAAAAGTTACCTCCCGCTCAACCACCTTTTCTAAACTCGTTACTTGCTATAGAATTGCATGTGTATGTGCATGCATATGTTTGCCAGCATTTGACCCCAAAACAGAAAAAAAAACTTTCGAATAAGGTAAACACGTTTCAGACGTAAAGTTTTTGCAAATTAAATTCAGATTAAACTTGTCACAATATGTATGTATGTAATTTTGAACATTTCCGCCCTTCCTTCCTTTGGTTTCGGCAGAATTTCGTAACGGATATCCGCTATAGTGGTTACGTGTGCATAATGCACAGCAAACATATTTGCAAAATGGCTTGAAATTAGCTTTTAGAACTGCTTTGGAGGTCAGGTCTAGATTTTGTAATTTTTTGTTTACGCAAAGCCTCCACAAAAATGGCAAACGTTTGTATTTTAAAGATTATTTCCCAATACTCAGTGGAAGTTCGAAGGACAGCTCTACTTAGGTTAAATTGCATGTTCCCTCTCTATCACTGACTTGTCCATAAATTCATCCTTTTCAACTTTCTTTCGGCGCAATTGCATTCCACCACTCCTCCTTATACTTCACTTCTGCCTCAAAATGGTTTCGATCAACGGAATATCGAGTAGTCAGCCTCCTCATGACCCACATGTCCTGTTGTGCAGACCCATATAATTGGATAAATTTCGATAGTAAAGTAGTAAGTTAGATTATACTCAGGAACTAATCGCAATGCCGGAACGACTGTCCAATTCGGTTGGCAGACATGACTCTGAAAACAGAGTTTATTTTTCGAAATTTCCATCCCTGTAAAATGACAATTTATTTGCTAAATATATTCACCTATTGAGATCCTCGCTATAAGCACAAATATTCCAAACCAGTCACAGAAAAACAAAGATACAGGCGATACAGGTACTCAAACTTTCGAAACAGCCAAAAGAATGATAATGAGGAATTCTTTGGAAAAAGGTTTAGAAAAACCTTAAACATCTGGTTCGGCTAGTAAGCCATGATGCTAGATTCCTCAAGTGAAGAAAACAAATATAACTGAAAGTTCTCTCAATCCAAACGATATTTGTCACTTCCACCAGCAGTGTTCCGGGCGTGCAGTTATTTAGTGGCGCAGGTTTATTTGCGACCTATAAAAGGACAGGCTGAAGCCTGAAAAGGCAGCAAGATTACGGTTTATTAAATATAATGCTCCAATTTTTAAATTTAGGTACTAAATATAATAAACGTTATTAAAAATTTCCTACCAAATTCACCAACTTACCTAAATGAGACACTTCTACTCTTATTTGGATGAACGTTGTGCTTCATGAGCGCGAAATCATATCGTCCTTGGCTCTGAGAGGCTCCCCGTATGGACACTTATGGTAGACAATATCTTCATCTCACTACATGAGTGTGCCTACGATGCTATTGGCTACCTAGATGACATAGAAATTATAGTATTTACGGCAAAATTCTGCAGAAATTTAAAAGTGTAGCTCTTCGCATGATCTCAAACTGGAGTCTTGGAGGGAAAGCATCTGAATACTCCCATAGGGATTACGCTGTATAAGAGACTTAATTCGTGCTACGATTTGGATAAAGCTGCTTCTAAAGCCAAACGAGCCATGTGGGCCAGCAGAAGACATTTTAGGAGAATATGGAGTCTGGACTTAAGACATATACAGTGAAGTCTGCAAATGCTGACATATCGCTTCTTCCTTGAATAAATGACGTCGCTTCTAAGATGAACTCCTGTTCACACTTTTATTCATGAAACAGCAACCACGATCGAGGACATAGGAGGAGGTATCTATGCACCAGGTATCAAAATTGCAATTTCCATCAGGTGTTCCAAGCTGAAGTATTAGCAGCCTTAACCTGTGCCAAGTTAAATCTTGAAAAGCGTTGAAGCTCGCCTTTCTAGTTATATTTTCAGATAGCCAACATCCATTCTCCAATAATAATAATATGTTGGCGCTTACACTTTTGCTAAATATTTGGCCGAGCTTCTCCTCCAATTTGTGGTGCACTTCTTTATGTTGTTCTCAAGTGGAGGAACCTACGAACTTACGCCGACTCGAAGGTTTGCCATTGCCTGCCGAGGGGCGATCGCTGTTAGAAAAAAAACCTTTTCTAATTTAGATGTCGCTCGGACCAGGGACCGAACCCAGGAGCTGCGGAGCGGTATTGCGGACCACTCAGCTACAGCGGACCTTTCAACTGGCTGATACAATTTTGGCACCTAAGTATGCGGTTACGCTGAGAACGCTCTTTAACACTCGTTTTAGGACCGAAATAATTTTGTGGTCTCAAAGGTTATTATTTCCGAATGGGTCCACTCTACACACAGTAAGTAATTTTGAATGGTGGAGGGCTATAGAAAGGCAAGATTCTGATAACTGATTTTATACTGTGAAAAGGTGATATTATTCTATAACCTCTAGGTATCTAACAAGTCACAACCGACTGCAATTTCACTTGCACTGAATAGATTTTATTGAAGAGTCAGAATTCCGGTTCTTCCTTAAAGATGATGAGACTTAAGAATACATTCTCTGTGACCATACCGCCTTGGCCGGAAAAAGTTTTTAAAGCTTCAATGGACGAACGGTTTGTAATAATAAATTCTCCTACCAAGACCCTTTTAGGAAAGCGAAACTATTTTGGGCAAAGTTACCCACTCCCAATTGCTTAAACATGATATGAGCCACGCTATTTTATGGGGTCTTAGCAAAATATTTATAGACGGTGTCAACTTATAGATCAACTTTTAAGTTGAAGGCAGCTTTACAGTCTTCCACAAAGAGAGCAAGGGACCTACCTTCAACGAAGCCATGTTGATTTAGGCAGATAAAATTGCCGACAATAACTTAATCTTAAATAATCCTGAAAGACAAAGCTACAAACGAAAAGTATGGATAGAATGTAAGTATTGAATGCATATAGTTTAAACTGTTAAAAAATAAAAGGATGAAACTACCGAAGCTGCGAACCATTATGACCGACTGGATTTATTATAGAAATGTCAAGCTAAGATCCCGCCCACGAGTCAAACTTTCCGATTAACCCTAACCCTAAACTAAAACAGACTGAAGCTATAAGCTCATTCCATGATTACTGCATGGCAGACGAAAAAATTTGCATTGAGAATAATGGCGTCAAGTTATTAGCAAAATACGCATTATCGAAATTAGATCGAGCAGTCTAAGGTTTTTAATTCACTTTAATCGGTTTTCAAGAGGAAAGAGCAAGCTGAATTTTGAGCCCAAGTGTGCCAATGCTCCTACAACCAGTCATTATAACATGGCTTAATATACGTGTTGGAATCGAATAAAGTTTGTTTATCTAAATTTTCTGTCCCAAGAGAGTATTTATCACCGACTCAACAAAACATTTTTACACAAAAAAATCTTACCTCTAAATGTAATTTAAATCGTTACACCCAAATCTTACTTCTTATCACTACTCGACATCTAACTAAGTGTGTATGGATGGATATGTAAGTATGTACAGAAGCACAAGGTGGTGGCGCGTATAAAATCTTGTGAAATCGCCTTTTTATCCACAACAGCTTGAAAAGTTTAGCGAGTTTGAGTTCATGTTACACGCACCACAACTTTAACGCGAATGATGCAAATTCTAAGAAAAAAAAGGACGAAAGTTAATGCTGGTAAATACGAAAAGGCAAAGTATTTGGTTGATGAAAGTCTGCAAAGCTGCCGGCATGTAATAGACGTTTGGGAAATCGATTAACGTTCTTGTGAACAACTTTGTCCCGACAAATGAACACACAGGTCGGGCGTAGGCACGGATGGTACATACTGACTTGGCGTTTCTAGTTTATTCTTAAAAAAAAAAAAACGACTAAGTAAAAAATAAAGTTTCAATATTGTCATAGGCAAGTAATGCGTAATGGCCTGGTGTTAAACAGCCTTCTAGTTATTCAGTGATTCTCAAATGCACACTTTTATACAAAGTTACAATGCCAATAAAGTTGCACACAAATGCGAAACTATGTAGGTGTGTACTAAGCCTGCAAGGAAAACTTCTCAAACAGGTGAAGCTGAATTTATGCAATAACGATATTGGCTTAGTGCTTGAACCATGGGCTGTAACAGTTATAAAGTTATCGGAAAAGGTATGCAAGACAAAACAGCTCGCAAATGTTACAGAGTGGTCACTTCTTAGGACATCGCTGTGTTGAAACCGAGAGCAAGTTACTTTGAGGAGTGAATTAAAGAGAAATGTTTCCTACAGGGTATACTTGGGTGTAAAAATTTTTACCTTAGCTCTCTGTGGAAAACTTCTAGCTGACATTATTAATTGTGACAGCTTTCCAGCGCGGCGACTTTGTAGCGCTGCTTGTTACCTGCGGCCTGGTTGTTGTCGGTATTAGTGCTCTATTTGATGAGCGCGTTGAAGTTGATGTCGTTAACGTATTTAGCTGATATTGTTAAATGTAGCTGACGGTTGCCTGTTTGATAACTGCACTGGAGATCCTATTGCTATGCGTTTATTTTAAAAAGTATGTAGTTGTAGATAAATGTTTTTCTGTGCTGTTAGCTTCCAGGTAAATGATTTTTGTTTTTTAATTTTTCAGTAAAAGTTCAAAGAACCTCTGTATTTTATACTAAAAAAAGATAAATTATCCATAGACTTTTATGAAGAACTAGCAGACCCGACAGACGTTATCCAGCCTAAAGTTATGTATTTACTTACTTACTGGACCGTGCAACGAAAGAAATTAAATTATTGGCGATTTTTATTTGAAATGCAGTCATTCACATTTTAAAACTTTGCGCTCGATTGTCGGCATATAGCCTGCCACTTCACAGCTGCATTCAAAAACCCCTTAATTTAAGTGCCTTTTTTCTGGCCATTCTCTGTGTACTATACTATGAGTACAAATAATGCTGATGATTTGCCAACGCGCGAACCAACAAATTTTAAATTGAAAGCATTTAAAATCAAACGACAAATTATTGGCTCGGATAAGACCCCCTTCTTTTGGTGACGACCACGGCATTCGTATAAAGGATTATGATTCGAGGGTATGCACCTGGAATATGCAGCCCCTAATGGGGGTACTCGACAAAGGGAGGCAAAGGCTGACTTCACCACCATCTGCGACGTCAACTACAGTTGACACGTAAGGGAGTGCAAATTTGGTGTTGGATTTGTGCTGGGAAAGAGACTCCGTCGTCGAGAACCAGCTTATACGCTGGACGAACGTCTAGCCACAATCCGCACCAAAGCGAGATTCTTCAACATGTCGCTCATCTGCGCTAATTCCCGGACAGAGGAGAAGGACGTGCCGCCCAAGGATCTCTTTTAGGAGCACTTGGAGCGTACATATGATCGCTGCCCCCGACACGATGTCAGAATCGTGCTTGGCGTTTAGCGCCACTATTAGAAAATTCAGCCTCTACGTCGAAATATCTAAAAACGGATTAGGGCTGATCGACTTCTCCGGGGTCCAAAACAGGTATTATATAGTAATAGGTTCCAGCATAAAAAGGACCAAATCGACCATATTGTGATAGACGGAAGGCATGCTTCCAGTGTTTTAGACGTACGTACATTCCGAGGACCAAACATCGACTCGGTCCACTTTCCTGTCGCATCCAAAATACGCCTTTGTGCAGCAAAAAATGTGCATCCAACAATGCAAGGAAAGCCTAACGTCCATTATAGGGAATTTAAGAGGGAAGCGAGAAGCGTATTTGCCGCAATAGGAAGAGAGAGGTGAGTAAAGTACGTAAGTGCGAACAGCTTGAAATGGTGGCCGACAGAAAAAATTTATGAAATGTTTATTACAGAGTTATGCGACTTACGGAACGTTTCAAGACCAAGGGAACTCCTGTAAGAACAACCATTGAACGTACTTAAATTATGGAGGGAACACTTTCTCACCCTATTAAATGGCTGCAGCACTGAAAGCATTGAAGAAGTCGAAACCGAGTTCCTAGTCGATGACAATGGAGACGACGTGACACCGCCTGACTATGACGAGGTACGAACAGCGCTTATACGGCTGAAAAACAGCTGATGGTACGCCAAGCTATTCAAGTACGGCGGTAAGGTGCATGCATCAACTCTTATGCAGAATATGGTCAAATGAACGCATGTCCGACGACAGGAATTCATACCAACCTCCACGGGATCAGCATATGTTACAAGGTTTTATCGAGTGTATTGTGTGAAATACTGAAGCCCACCGTCAACCAACTAATTGGACCTTATCAATGTGGCTTTAGAGCTTTTAAGTCCACCATAGGCTAGATATTTACAATACACCGAACCTTGGAAAAGATCCGCGAGAATAGAATAGACACTCGCCATATAAATTTCCTTTTTTAAAAGGTGGAAACTCTTTTATTGTTCTAATCTACCTTCTCCTTGCCAAGAAGAACACGTAGGTATACGTATTTCACATACTTATGTACGTATGTAGGTATGATACTATAAAGGCGCATTCGTGGGCTTTAGCGCCATAACGGTAAATAGATAAAGTGGTGTATTTCAAGAATGCTTAAAAAATAAAATCTCTGTCATCTGATAACCATGAAAAATAATTGGCACTTGGCAGGCGTTCTATACAAGCATAATAGCTGCCATCAAAAGCATTTTTTAATTTATGCACAAAGAAATTAAATTAAAGCAATTCAAAGCTATAAAAGAGTACGAGCACAACAAATACCAAACTTTAAAATTCAAGTGCAAATGCACTCCACTTAACACAACTTCACTCAAAACTCAAGTCAACTACATGGGCAACTTCCATTGCAAAAGTTGCATTACGCAATATAATCGTTGTTGTTATTGCACTATTTATATTATACCATTGTAGTGTTTACTGTTATTGCACTTTATGTCGCACGTAAATGCGCGAATCAACAGAGCACATATTAATACATACATACATAGCTTTACACACAAGGAGCGCAGGGAGTCGCCTACATTCATACATACGTATATATAACAAGTGCAATCTAAAAGAAAACTTTTTTCACAAAACTTTTGCATTCACATTCGCTTTCGTTAGCTCCTCTTACTTTATTTCTTATTTTTTGTTACTCTTTTGCTATTTTTTTTTTTAAGTATTTTTTTTCCTTCCGCTTACATAAATATCCAATCGCGTGCCCACCTAGCACCCGCTCGATAAGTTAAATTTAATGTGCGTTTTTTATGACAATGATGGCAATTATTTAACAAAAATGAACGCATACTAACTTTTCATTTGGCATAAGAACTTTCTACTTTATGTGCCAGTGCCACATGCTTATGTATGGATAAGTATATATATGTATTTGCGAACTTACTTATCCTTAGTAGGGGCAATTACGTAAGCCACCATTTATCACCCACAACTGCTTATTTGAGTGGGTGTTCTCATGTTTCTCATAATTTCCAGCGCGACTATTAAGATTTTAGCTCTGGCAGTTTTATTTAAATGAGTATGTCATTATTATTTGTTCACCTTCGTTGGCATGCTTATATTTTCAGAGTTTTCTCTTTGCGTTTTAGAGTAAGAGAAAAAAGTTCTGGTAATAAAATCAATTACTGTAGAACTTTGCAATAGACATTCATAGACTGCCACTCAGCGGAATACTAGATTTTTTGATTTTTTTTTTTTTGTAAACGCAGTTTTAAGAGCAGCTCAATTTACCAGCAAGCAACAATAAAAACGATCGCATTACCTCTAGTATTGGTTCATCATTGGTTGGTCATCCTTTTCCATGGTAAAGATCTCCGGCAGAAAGGCGTTGACCCCTGAATATAGACCAAATAAAATATCATATTTCCTCGTCCACCGACTCATTCATCTCTAGCTGGAAATATTATAAGAATACTAAATCATTTCCCACATCTAAGTTATCCCGTTTTCTTCTGATTACCACTTTTATTCAGTGCTTCCCACCCGGCGCTTTTGCTGGTAAAGCACGCTGATAGGCTCTGCTTTACTCTTTCCTCGACGTTACAGCTTCACTTAAATTAGAAATCATGGTTCACATTAGTGCCATTTACCTTTGGGAAGAGGAATTCAGGAACCTTTGTTTTCCATGTGAAGAAGACAAATTTGTACTCCACTTTATATTTCCCACTTAAAAAAACACTGCCGAGTGCCAATTACATTGGATCAGTGTTGTTGTTGCCAAGAATTTGCCAGCAATTAATGTAGCCAAGTCATCAGTGTAGATAACTGCCTTTATTCTCCTCACTTTAAAGCTTTGTTCTAGTTAATTTCATACCAAGAATAACAGAAGGGCGATAACACCCCACCCTGCCGAAAGTCCCTTGTAGTTCTTTTGATCACGGACCCTGTGCCAAACTTCTGGATATCGTATATATCGAGGTCCCTACTGATTGTTTTTGTCTTGACGTTATCCAAAGCGCACTCAAAATCCAAGAAGCTAGCTAAGATATACTGTATATATTTCCAGTGATTTTTCTTGGAAGGCGCTATCGACCGTTACAAGTACTCGCTCTTATGTGGAAGTCAATTAGCATTTCAAGCATCTTTATTATAAATAAAGAAAGACTTATAGGCCTAAAATCAAAATCCTTTAGGGAGGGAGGATGTAGTTTCCCTAGATAATTCTACGCCAGAGTCAATGGTGAAAAGTATCCTACTGTGGTCTTAAAATGAAAGAGAATTTTATACCCTCCAGATACTAATCCTGCTGGTTGTTGGAGAAGGACTTGGCATTACCAATTGGCGTGAGTTACGGCAGAAGAGAAACTGCTTAAGCGGTTACAGCGCCGAATAAGAAGAAGAAGAACCCTATTAGTATAGTCAATCTGGCACAGGATAAAAAAAGTGCCATGCTGTCCAGAAAAATATCTTATTCAAAATATGAAAGTGGGCGGAACTACTCCCCTTTTTGATGAACCGTTTTCTTAAAATTGGTAACCGGTACTATTCGAAACAGGTAACCGGTACAAAGAAATAGCTATTTCATTTTTGTAATAATCCTATATTTGTCCATTCGTGCGTCAGTGCTATTAGAAGCGATGCGGTAATCTTCAATACTTTTTAATTAATTTAAAATATTTCCTGAGAGATAGGAAATTTTTTTATATTTTGATTAAATACTTTTCTGAACAGTGTGGTACCTTTTTTTGTGCTGTGCGGATTTTTTCCACCTTAAGTGCTACATACTATGTACCAGGCAGCCAATAGGCTCGTGTGCTATACGACTAGTCTAGCCTATATTGTGTCTGTCTAGTGTAGGTATAATGTAGCCTTTGTTACATATTACAACGTTAGTAGAGACGATAAAATCAAAGATAGATTGCATTCGTGTGTGAACTTCCCCAAAGCTCATAGTTACCATTTGCGTCGCAGTCCATAACCAGATCCAGTCCTCGTAACTAGGCCTATACTACTAGTTGTCGAACTACTTAAGGTGGTGGCTTGATTATTGATAAATTGGTTTCCCCATTGGTTTTTAGTTATCGAATTTATCGAGTTATCCATTCTTATTAAATCTTCTTATTAAATAAGTTGATCAATGTGTATGGAGTTAACTAAATTTATAAAAACAGAAACTTAGTTGTCGAAATTTACGTTTAGGTTATCGATATCTATAGAATTGTCATCATTTATAGTCATAAATTTTTATTATCGAGTTATCGATATTTATTGATTTACTGAAATTTTTCGATTTTTCGAATCGAAACGTTTGGATTTTTCAGAATATATCGAGTTGTCGATAAGTTTATCCAGTTATTACTACTTATAGATTTATAGAGGTATCCAAATTTTATCGATTTATACACATTTTTTGTTAACAAATTTATCGAGCCCTCGGAACGCACAGTCGAGTTATCGAATTTTGTTGTGTTATCGGATTTTGGTGTTTTTTTAATTCTTTGAATTATCGATATGTATAAAATTATCGAAATTTATCGACGAACTGGAATGTATCGGGTCAATTCTAAGTCCTGGCAAAGTCCTCAAATACCTTCAAAGAAATAAAAAATAATTTTAGTCACGTTTTAGTTCCAAAGCAGGAGATTTTCCGATAAGTTATTCTGTACCTCAAAAATTAAACGACGTGGTAAGTCCAATGGTCTTAAAAACTAGAAAAACGGTCGAATTTCGACAGTAACTGGCACTCATAGTAATTTTAAATTCATAAATTTTTGGATTTTCATACAAATTACTAAAAATTCTTAAATATCCATGCCGTCAATAAAAATAAATTTCGACGTGCGAGAAAAAAAAAACAAAGTTGCATTTTTATTTAACATACCTAGATATTTAAAAATACATATATATAATTATTGGAAGGCGGAAAATAATTGAATTTCGCAGACCTGTGTTATTAAAGATCTTCTTAGCTAGTGTGCAGGTTCTTATCTTACCTTCTTAGCTAGTGTGCAGGTTCTTAGATCCCGACTACATTTGACCGATAGTTTTATTATGTACGCCCTCTCCTCTCCTTTGTTATCTATTCGAGAGGACTCGAAAATAGCCGAAATCATTCCAGTCGTTTTTTTAACAAGCAATGACAGGATATTGGATAGATGCATAAATGCATTTCAATTTACTGCGCATGAGTCTAATTCGCCTGAACGACTTTCCACGACACCACCGACCTCTATATATATTTAGACCAATCGCCGTTATTTACGCCCTAATCATGAATACAATAAAATTTTTATTAGATAACATATTAAGAGCATAGCGTAAAGCGGTGCTACAAATGAACACCAAACCTTATTTTCTCTTGATTTTAGTTAATTACTATTTTTAACCACACATAGATCTTCACTTATTTAGAAATCGAAGGAAAGTCATAAGAGCTTATCAAATATCCAAAATGTTTAAAAACTACATGCATCGAAATTTCATTGACGCATTAGCCATCTGTGTTAAATCCGAGCAATTAGATGCATTGAATAATAGTCAGCACTACATACATACATACAAATGCATTTTTGAGGCATACATAAGTGTCGTTTTTTACTTGCTGCTCCGAATGAGTTTAAACAATTAATTAAGCGGCATCGACTTTTTTTCAACCGAATACTTAATAAGTTAATGCATGTAACGTATAATCAAATAACTTACATGTGTCAATAATGTACACACCATTCATGATAGGCTTGCTTTTAAAGCAGCAAAGCCAATGTCACATCATTTTCAGTGCGACACCTCACTGCTGCACCTACGTATATAGGTGCATACATACATACATACGCTTTAGCAGCACGTCAAATCACATTTGCTGACACTTAATTCGCACAATTTAATTTTGACAGTTTGTTATTTGCAATCGCATGTACATATGTGGCGTATGGCGTGTTGCATGTTGCAAATTGGCATACAAATGACAGAAATAAAATTCGAATGGCAGTGGTAGTGGATTTTGGTACTTATTCATGCATGTAAAGCACGTGGGCTACATGCAACATCATACATACATACATACATTTATACATGCGAGCTAAAATCGACAAAATCAAAGTTTATTTGATAGGCTTGCGACCAGCTTACATATGTATATGTGGCAGATTGCGTGCATATGTGTGTGTACTTTATGCAGCAAGTGTAATGCTAATTGCAAATTGTTGCTTGCATCATAATGTTGCATGTCGTTCATATGAACGTATGTACTTGAAGTGTACACAAGTAAGCATGCCACATGCCACATGCGACATGACCAGCATCATTATATATGCTACAAGCGTGAATGTTTATTGTTTGTATGTCACATTCGCACGCATGGTACATAGACACATTAACACACATAATTGCTGGTACGAGTACATCTCGTAATTTTTATTTGGAATTATGCAGCGAAATTTTGAAAGCCTGTCGATAGTGGCGCATCAATGCGTGGCATGTATAACTGTAGCAGGTACTTGGTGCACGCTTGTGAAAATTGGCTTAGTGTGCGCAACATAGCCACAATTGCGCACATCGACGCTGACCACTTCAAGCCGCCAAGCCGCAACATTGCTGGGACAATTTATTTGGTGTCGCATTGAAGTAGCAATTAATACATACGTTATCTACTATAAGAGTTTGTAAGTGTTTGTATGCATTTGTTTGCGCGGGTGTGGGCCAATGTTGTCAGAAATTTTTCGTGAATTGCCAAACATTTTGTAAAAGAAAATTTTTTTTAAGATTTTAAACTAAAAATCTTCAACTTTGTTTATGTATGCATATTGCTAGAGTATTTATTATGTACATACAAACAAAAAATAATAATTAATGTACAAAATCTAAAAAAAAATGAACTCATCCCAAAAAGGTACGATTTAACTATACATATCTGCCTCTTCTATGAATGTCTTGCAAACACGACAATTGCAAAAAAGTTGCGAAAAAATGTAGGTATTGAGAGTGATCAATGTAAAAATTTTGGTGCATTATTTTTGGCCGGGAGAGTTAATGCTCCCCAAAATGCATTTAATCCTAAAAAATCGTGCGATGGTGCAATTGAAAGCTTATTTCATCTAGTTTTGAATGCTGCGTGGCAATTTTTTAAAATCTAACTGATTACGAAAAAATATGAAATTTCAAAATTAAAAAAAAAATTTAATGAAGTGTATTCGGTAGCTTCTAAGAAAATAACTGGTAAATATTCAAAATTTTTGTATTTCATTGAAACCCCAAAAATACAAAATTTCGAAAAATACAAAATCCCAACATATTCTGATAAAAAAAAATTGGAGTAAAAAGTCTATTCAACGACTTTTCGACTAGACGCATGGTTTGCAAAAAAAAATTCCCAAATGGAATGCCCCATTTGTATTAGAATTGTGTGTGATTTGTAAATTATCACTTTTATTTAAGCCTGTCCTTTTACAAAAAAATAAGCTACTAACGAAGAAAATCGAGATATAAATGAAAAACTGGTGTCGTACATGGCGTATGAGTAACATCCACTTCGCTCATATGTCATACAAAAAATCGATATGCTTTTTCATTTGCTCATTCACATTTTTATTTATCCATCGATTTTCTGCGTTAGTAGGTTGAATTTATTGTAAAAAGAAAAAAAAAAACAGGCTTTGATACAAATGAAAAAAAGTGGCCTAACCCACAATTTTTTTTTAAATAAGTCTTCATTTCAAGAATAAACCTGTCCTTCTGGCAACACTGGTGGGGGTATCAATATTGATGTGAATATGATGCGTAAAAAAAGTTTTGTCTGCAAGTTATATAGAGGAGTCCTGTGACTGCATGAAGAGTATGTGGGTGTTGAGTTGCGCAATGAACTTGCAACAAAACTAGCTGCAGTAAACTACTTATATCGGGCATACAAGTAAGTTGTAAAGGATTGTCAACAGAGGGCACCAAGAGTGTTTAAGCATAAATCGTCACATTTTGCGGTATGTGTCATTTCAGGAAAGTGTGAACAACCTATTTTTTTTTGTGCGATGACTATGTCAACGGAAAGCATTGGTATTTTGCTTCTATCTGAATAAAATCGCTGCTGGATGAGGCTTAAGGCAAGCAAGCTCCATCAATTTCAAACTTGGGAGTAGTGCTTTTGAAGATTCAAAAGTGATGATTTTGACACAAAGGACAGCGAACGCGAAGGAAGGCCATAATCGTTTTTTAGACGCCAAATTGCAGGCAATTTCGGACGAAAACCCATGTCAAAGCCAAGAAGTTGCGGTAATTTTAGGCGTGATTCAACAAGACACTTCATTGCGATTTGGCAAAAATCAAATGTTTCAAAAACATCGATGTATCGTTTGCATGCCTAATCTCATCACGTGAATATCGATCGAACAATGACCTGTCAGCATAACGAGCTCATTTGAAGGTCCACCTCAGACCAGAACGCTCTTGCAATTGTACATGTTCCAGCTTTAATCCAGCGCTGTCGGCCGCGAGCAAAATTACATACTTATTCCTATCACGGAGGATGAAATTACTCATTGAATAATTTTTAAGAAATTTTTTTTTATTTGAGCAAATTTTTTTGCTATTTATTTTAGTGTATATCAAGATTAAATCAAGAAAATATATTCTGGTTTATTTTTAAATTATAATTTCTTATATTTTCTCGATAATAAGAATTTGTTTTCCAAGTTCAAAACCAAGTCTCGATTTTCTTGTGTCTGCTTTGGTTTAAGAAAAAAATTTTCTCTGTGTAAAAAGTAGCAACAACATATTAATTTGGCAAAAATAAGCGTCTGCTTTATATCGAGTTGAAGTGAAGTACTTGCACTTCGATCGATCACCACGTTGATTGCCACACGCATACATACAATGTACAAACATACGAGGACATGCATACATTTTTAAGGACATCGAAACAAATTTGAGCGTTAAAAAATTTCACACTCAACACCATTTGTAAATCAATAAATACATATGTATATAGTATTAACAACTTTGACTATTGAATTTGTAGTTCGAAAATCAAATACCAACAGAATTTAGTTAGTAAAAAGAACATAAAAAAGAAAAAAAATTAAAAGTGAATAAAAAAGTTTGAAACTGAAGGAATTTTATGAAGGGTTTGTAAAACTCAGAAGCAAACTAGCTATACCCAATAAGCCAAACGCAATTCAATCTCATATGCTGTGGCTGAGTGGTTTGAGGCTTGTATATACATATATATATATATATGTATATATGTATATTTTTGATGATGGTATGCACTGTTCCTAGCCCAGGCAACCTTTCCATCCAATGGATATTCATCCACGTGGGCGTTTTTTTTCTAGACACATAGCTTGTCAAGAGTCGTGCTCTAAAATGCTTTAAAATAACTGTAGCCATAGTCTGCGTTATTAGCAAAGTGCAGAAACTTTAGCATCAGATGGAAACGCTTTTCAGACATACATACATAATTTGTTAATAGAATGGCCTAGAAATTCATTCAGTTCTAGAAAAGTAAATTTTTGTTTCCGGGATGCAACAGAGACTATGCAGCATCAGTAATCCGAAGAACGTTTTGACTCATTAACATTAGTAGTTATCTGTCCACTTATTATTATATTTATCAGATCATCAGGAAAAAAAACTTTCAAATTGTTCCAGAATGTTCTCAGAAATGACATTCTGTAATTTCTGGTGAAGAGAAATGGGAATCGTGCACTGCCATATTTTGTCCACAAAAACGCCACCAAACATGTTATTGTCATGCGAATTGGATTCTGCGCTCGTACTGAAACTGTCGATGTCGGATTCATCTGATTTGCATTTATGTTCGGCAGAGCTACTGGTGTCCTCAAATTCGTCTTTTGTTTCTGATGTGTACACTATGTGCCTTAAAATTAAAAAGTAAGCGTATTTCGTTTTAAAATTTATCACATTTGAAAATATTTTAAGTAGTTATGTGAGTACAAAAAAAAACCAAATTGGTTTAGGCCACTTCTGTTCTCACGGTCGCATATTTGGTATGCCGACTCTTTCAGATTTTGGTTTACTTGGTTCATCAACACAGTTGTATAAATTTTTGTTTGTATAAATTGTTGTATATGTATGTATGCTTGGTGCTGTTCACCCTTTGCTATTGCAATGAACGACAGTTTCCACGTAGAAACGCAGCTAAATATGTACATATATTCGTGTGTGTATGTGCATACATACAAATTTCTAATACTTCAAGTGATTTGAATTTGTTGTATATTTGCCAGCTACTTGTAATCGTTCTAGTGCTGTAAGTTGTACTTGTTGTTGTTCATTGGCATCAACAGCTTGTACTGGTGTTTGGCAATTTAGTAGGGCAAACACTGGGCAACAAATATCCCTATCCATCAATGTAAACTTATAAGCACTTACATATGTATGTTTGTATGTGCAACCCCGTACAAAACTCGTGTGTGATTTAATACAAACTTACATTCACACATACATATGAAGACCAAACAAACTATGTCCGTCAAGGCAAACGTCTCCGTTGTTGCATGCAACAAGAGCCATAGTCGTTAGTTTGTTGCACGTTCGTGCATATTTTGAATTTGTCGCGCATCAGCAGCAACAGCAACAGCAATATTGCCCGTAGACTTCCAAGTTGATATTTTGTGTTGGACGTTACTGCTTATGGTAATGCTGCCGCTACTGCTATTACTGCTTTTATTGACACTGCATTCCATTTTCGGTGTATGTATTGCGACAGCGTTGACAACATATTAATCGCTAACAAAAACAACACGAGCATGAATTACAGCTATCCTTGTAATCATGTCGCTATTCACTATCCGGTTTTCACCATCCGCTTTAGCTTCATAATAATAACAACAACAACGAAACTTGAGTAAACTACTAGCGGCTGGTGGCTGAGTCGGAATTGCACAGCGCAACTTGCATACATACATACAAGAATTGTCGGCAATACCTACATACAAACATACATACATACATTACGCCAGTTACCAGTTGCCGGATGGCAATTTACAAATATCCGCACTAATAACTTTGCACGTTTGCATACGTCGTTCAGCAGATGACGATAGCAAAGCGTGACAGATAGGCGCAGAACAGTTGGGTCAGCGGGTGACAGGTGGCTTGCATTGGCTGCTGTAGCGGTGATCATCAACTCCGCCAATTGATGTTAGCTTCCAGTGCAGTACTCGTTCACACACACGAATGCAAATGAATTGCAGTTTTGCCGCTACGAAGTGTCATGTAGTTTTCCTCTTTTTTTTTTTGTTGAGGGGAGGGGGTTTGGTTTTGGTGAAATCTTTGTTCTTGCTATTTATTGTTGTTGTTTGCTACCCGCAGCATTTCGCGAAAAACTAGTTTCGACAGCTTTTCAATGTTGCGATGTTTTTCACTTTTCGCTTTCGTTGATATGACAGCGCATTCATTTGCCGCCTGTACATTAGTGTGTGCCTGTATTGGTGCTCGCGGCATGTAACATTTTGCTCCCCATAATTTCGACACACGCCAGATGCTGCGCCAGCAAAACCATTAATTTTTGCACTACAACTTACCGCAAAAGTACCAATGCAAACACATACGAAATGGCAAATGCGACGTACGAATGCATACACTGCTACGCGCAAACTGGAAAAAAAAAATATTGTAAACCATCCACTATAACCATGTGAGTCTTGCACAGTCTGTGTATGTACATTAGGCTGGTCCAAAGAAAGCAAAATCGGAATTTTAATGATCTCACCCCCTTGGTTTGCTCTTTATCTCACCCTTCTATATCGCAGTAAAATATATGTATGTACCCTTAGGGCCTATTTTTGGGCCTTGGAGAATGGTCAGAGTTTTGTTAATTTCCAAGGCGGGTAAAGCTTCTCATGTATCACCCAGGGACTTCAGGCAAATAAGTCTCTCCTCGTTTTCTTTTAAAGACGTCGGAGGGGCTGATCGATCTGCACTTAGGAAGTGGAATCCTCAGGGAGCGGCTTTCCTTGGATCAGAATGTCTGTCGAAACGGCCCTGCACACGGTCGTTGAGGATATCGAGTAGATCTTTTTACAGAAAGAATTCGCGGTGGGTGCCTTCCTCCTTCGGTATAATGGTTTACGGGAGGCTATAGTTAACTCCCTAAATAATATGGAGGTTGGCCTTGTCATATTTATTTACCGCTCGCTTTGCAACAGAACTTTCGCGGCAGAGCGGGGCAGTGCTTCAATCCGGAGATGTATGTGTAGTGGTACTCCGCAAGGTTGAGTTCTTTCACCGCTGCTTTGAGTCGTTGTCATCAACAACCTGGTGGTGGCTCTGGAAAGAGGTGGCTGGCGGGTAGTTGCCTATGCTGACGATGTAGCGTTGATAATAAAAGGAGAGTTTCCGGAAAAACTGCTTGAACTTATGCTACCTGAATCCTGAACTTGGTTGAGTAAAGGGCTTATAGTTGCGGGCTGGGTGTAAACCCAAGTAAAACGGAGCTTGTTCTTATTACTAGGAGGTACAAGATACCGATATGCTGTCTTCCTTCAATGGGCGGTCTTCCTCTAAGTACCAGATTTACTCAAAATACAGAGCTAATATAAGCGCGTTCCTCCTGGAAGTTCGTGCCGGCAAAAGTAATTCGCTCTTTGCCTTTCACACTATTTTTTCCGCAGGTTTTACAGTATTCAATGATGAATTTGAAGTGGAAGAAGTACGCTCTAAAGCAAGATTTGAGCGATATTCGCCATGTTTCCTTGCCAGCCAATTTTCCATGTTTGGTATGAGCTTGTGCGTCCATCGACCGCTATTGAAGTGATGCCATGGGTATTTCCACTGTTCCATTGTGTGACGCCTTGCCAATTATTTCCAGGACTTTAAGTTAGGATCGCCACAGTTCGCAGTCTTCCTTTAAATAGGAACCACTATTTTTATTTACAACTGGTTTGTTGCCAGAGCTGTGGCGAATAAAAATGCTACAATATGCTATTGGATCCTTTGATGGCTTCAACTCGCCCGACTCGGATGGTGTCATACCTGTTGTCCTCAAAGAAGGTGTCATGTAGTTTTCCTTTTTTTTTGTGACTTTGAACAAGATTTTCACTTCATCGCTTGTATTTGCCTAACTACCGCAATTATGGAGACTAGTAGACGTCCCTAAAGTTGGTAGGGATGACTATACTAGCCCTAAAAGCTTCAGGCCCATTGATGTCCTTCATTCTGAATTATCTGCAGAGACAAATAGAGTTCCGTATTCTTAGTTAGGTATCTTTATCTCACCCACTGGCTTTGGATCAACCTGCCTATCGGGCGGAGAAATCTTTTGAGACGGCTCTGCCGAATCTGGTTGATAGAATTAGCAATGTCATCACTAAGAAAGGATTCACCGTGAGCATTTCTGTAGAAATTCATAGCGCTTTCGACAATGCTTCCTTCGGTATAATGTGTAGCTCGACAAAAAGGCATGTATAAGATTACTACTATGCTGGTATATTGGTTTCCTTCAATACTCGCGCAGTATCTCATAATTTTTCAGGCAAAATAAGGTCAATATTTCACGTGCCTCGAGTTGGCCCTCAGAGTTGCGTGCTTTCAAACTTTTATTGAAGCCTCACGTTAAGCATAAGATGTCTAAAGCGTTGACGGCATTGGGGCAATGTAAACGTGAGGTCTGATTCCATGTGGTACCCTCTATATCTACACCTCATCAAGCAGACTCATTATTAGCAACATGGGTGTGGTGGAGCCGATTTACAATCAATTGCATGGGAAATCTGCTTGCCAAGCTTGAAAATTCAATCATCGTATGCTGTACGGATACCTTCTATATCACGCTCAGCTCTGCTCTTGATATTCTGCTACACTCACCATACCTTATATCTTCAAACATGGAAAGACTTTAGGATCACCTGTAGCCCTTAAAACTTGATGTTGGCATGACACTGAGTAGGGTGTAGCGGAGATTGCTGGTGGCACAATTGTCTTTTGTATTCTAAGGATAGTACTCCACAGTAATGGCAGAGGATTTTATACAATGTTACAAGATTATGGGGATGAGCTTGGCTTTTGGAGAATATGCCTCGGTATTCCAGTAACTGGTAATGAAACATCCGACTAATCTGGCTAGAGACGTCACGAATCAGGTATTGCTCGGTCCGCAGTCAGTTATAGCGATCCCATCTTCGGTCATCGGATCCACTATTAGAAACTTGGTAAATATATCGTTTTTTTTTCATTTAACAGATTGGACTGCAGACAACTTGTGAGACTGATGACTGGATGATTTACGTGGTACAAATACCTAACCACAATTATTCGGTATACATGACAAACCCCATTTGCGCTCCCTACCTTGAAGATAATGAGACGTTGGAAAACTTCATGTGTCACTTCCACGCCTGTGAAATTATTAGATTTCAGACTTTTAACAGCGATGTGTTAAGAGCAGAACAACTGACCTCTTATATCATGTAGAATTAAAACAGATTAAATTGAGCATGAAAACACTGCAGTATGCAGTATGTAGCCTAAGGGCTGTTTTGTGCAAGTGTTTCAGTTCCGAAAACAAATATTGAGATGTGAGAAAAGTTGAAGTGGGTGACACCACCCTCATCGTAAGGCAATGCAACGGATTGTCAATTTAATGGCGCTGAATGCACTTCTATACTTTAGAGGGCAGAATTAGGTTGTTTCCAGTGCTGAATTTATTAAAGAAGTCTGGTGGCCTTTGAATTTTTTCCCATTTTTGAATTCCGATACTATGAATACTGTCACTTACCCTTTAGTGATAGCATGTGCATCCAAATTCCTCTAAAATTTGTTCACAGATGGGAATGGCATGTCCGAAGAACGGGCCGGGCGGAGAGGTTTCATTGAAAAAGGAAGGACTTATTTTTCTTACTTTAAAATCGATCAAACGATAAAAGTGATCAAACACAGCGCCAACAATTTCACCAGAACGCAAAAGAAACTCTCACATTCTTTTGATTCCAAATAGTGTTTAAAGAGTGATTTATGGCGTTTTTTTTTCAAATTAAAAAAAAAAACTCTGAAATAATACGAAATGGATGACCTCATCAATGACTATCAATCATCGACAGCATGCATGAATGTAGGAATGTATAGTAAAGTTACAACCTAATTTGTCTATCCTTACGGCTTTTGACATTCGAGTTGCACTATGTTGTTGTTGGTGAAAAGCGCGCATCTAACTACATAGTACATTAGTATGCATGTAAAAAGTTCAAAAATGTACGCCTGCATGAGCATGTTGCATGTCTACGCCTATTCTGCATGCATAACGCTCATTTTTAGGTCATTTATTGATGCTGGATAAGTAGGTATGTATGCCACGAGTATTTCATCATTCAATGCCGGTAAAAACTGATAAAAAAAACTGAAAAAAACACGAAAAAACTAGACTAGACCAACCAATAAGTTTCGCTTTCATACGCCACCGCTAGCTCTTTTTTTAGTGAACACACACACTAGCACAAACACAAACACCTATTCATTGGTATTGATCCTTTGGTTCATGGCCCCAATGCGGTTTTTTGGTTTTGTACGCTGCGGTTTTTATGTTTAGCTGCGCGAGCTCGCGTTTGACCGCGCTTGTTGGAATTCATTTTCAGAAACATGCAACGGCAATAGCACACAGGCAAATGATGATGCACAAATAGACTGCTGTTTTCCCTTTGCTCGTTTACTGCACTGACTGCTTGGTACTTTATTGCATTGTGTTTGCATAAATATTGATTAGAGTAGCACTGGTTTGTGCCTTAATACATACGTACATACATTGAAAGCATCGGCATGGCGATTCCTTTGTGGTAATTTTACCAATTTTCATTACTTAAACGAGCGTATGCTTGCAACCGTGGTATGAAAATTTATTTATGTAGAAAAATTTGCAGAAAAAAGCTGAATTCGCTGGGAAGTACATGGCGTATGAGTGATTTCAAAGCATTCGTGCGGAAGCTCCTTCCTACCTGTACTCTGGAAATTTCCAAACCTTTTTATGACTATTTTTCGAAGCGTCATACAAAGTATAGGTAAGAGAACTATGAGATATACATATGTGTATGTATCATAAATAATTATTTAATTAGAATTATAACCAATGCTTCGGAATGGATTGCAGCGAAGGAGCAAGGAGGTAAGGAACAAAGGATTTTAACTGGAGCGGAGTTGGAATAGAGAGCTAAACAAATTCATTTGCTATTTTGCTTATTTGCTCCTTAATGAAAAGTTTTCAGTTAATAAATTTACTTATGGTTTTTTTTTATTTTTGCCACTGTCAATTTAAACGGCGATGAAAAAACCATGACTTAATATTTGTCATTTGTCAGTAAATGCCAGAAATTACCAGAAAGCGTTACCATACTCGGTTCTCTAGCAAAGGGGAGGACAAAAAAGAGTTAAATGAGGATCTATCTTTTTTGAAAGATTTTACGCGAGAAATTTTCGCTGGTAAAGTCTCAAGTCATCAACTTTTCTGCAATGTCAAAGAAAATTAAAAGTTGAGTAAACAAAAAGTAAAACCTTATATTTCCTTATTTTCCTATATATTATATGTATGTCTGTGTATAATTTTGCTAATCACCAAATGATAAAAAACGGCTTTGCAAACAAAAAATGGCTTCTACGATGTATTTGACAAAGGTACCAATTTTTACCCGAAATGCGTTCCCCCGTACTTTTTGGGATTTCTCTATTTCTCTGAGAGCAATTTTGCGTTTTGATAGTTTTATGATTTTTTCCCAGAATAGTTGAGAATAGAAACTTTTATTTACAAGACAAAATACATACATTTGGCACGCTAAAACAGCTGGATGCATTTCAGTAAAATTTCGCAAACAGATAGGTTACAACCTGAAATTAAATAAGCGATATTTTTGGAACACAATTTCCACATTTTTCAATTGAAAATCAGTATATAAGTTAAGCAAAATATTAAAACAATTTGGGTGTTAAACGTAAGGATTTATTTCGAAAATGCATGTTTTTCAATAGGGTAGCTTACTAAAAGCTAGAACTCCACACCAAAATTTTCGGATTTTATTTCGTGGAAAACAAGTCTGATATGCTCGATTATTTTTGTGGACGAGAAATCTAGTGCTTAGGAATTCAAAATCAAATTATGTACTTGTTAAATTAAATATTTTTATATGGGTATCAAACGGGAGTTTTAAGAAAGCTTTATTTCGAAAATATTTTTGTATAGGGTTGCCACCTAATTTGAAATTCTCAATCAATTTTAATAACAAGTTAAATATATCTAATATTTTGATATGGGTATGAAACCTGAAGCATTTAAGAAAACTTTCTATTTCCACATAAGCAGTAATAACGGGAAATCTCCTAATTTTTGCGTACGTGAGTCTATTTATAAAATTATGGTGTTTTATTTTTCAGTTTAATAGTGTCTGTTGTCGTGTCTGTTTCGGAGTTTTTGTGGGTTTTTGGCGGACATATAAATTATAGTTGCGATGAAGAAATGGTTAACTAAACAATTGCAGATAAACCGAGTTTTCCGACAGAAAAATATGGATTTTTAAGAATTCTATACACTTTGGGTACTTTGAGCGACCTCCAAATATTTTTTAATTTCAAAATAAAAAAATAGGGATCTATTTTTTCGGTATAGAACAATCGTAGGGGGTGAGAGCGACTTTAATTTTTCGCATGCATTTTTGGACCACCCTAGTATGCATTCATATATGTATTACCTAAACCTAACTACATATCGTCGTTTAAAGTACAAAACCGCGTATCGTCATTCTGCAAAACCGTGTAACTGACATTTGCTGCCAAAAATTGGATTTGCTCACACAAGCTCTTGGCTCAATCCTTATCCATTCGTCCTGAAATATACTAGCCAGAAATGCGATTGCTTTATAAAAAAAAAGGGAACCATTTTGAAATATGAGTGTTTTGACGCTCTAGAAAATAACTTCTACAACTTCACATACGCGGTTTTGCATTTT
>NW_023458556.1:47095814-47124484 GCF_013731165.1 Rhagoletis pomonella | reverse complement strand
TAAATTTTAATTTAATAAAAATTGTTTAACATAATTTTATTTAAAGTTTGCAAAAAAATCCAAAGTTCAAAGATATACATATATCTAACGCCTTGAAAATTTCAGGTTGTTTTAAGATCGGTTGGAGGTATTCTATACAACAAGAGTGTTTGCATTATCGATGTTTTTTTCGGACTTCTGTAATTTTTTTATTTTTTAACATATTTTTTCTTTAATCCACCCTATATCACGGAGTCTAGAATTATGTTTGAACCTATCTATAATAGTTTTTTTTTAGATATTCAAGAAATTTACTTGCAAAATCCCATTAATTGTGAAATTTAGAATTTTGCAAAACTATGGAAAAAATGTTAATATTCTTTGGCCATATAATAAATTATATATATATTTATTGAGCTTGCGGCCGGTTTTTAATTAGCTATCGTAGTTTTTGCACAAAAATTGTTCACTATAAATCGGCCAGCTTGTTGAAAAATTTTAATGACCAAAATTCATCCAAATCGATTTAATATGGAATGACCTTAGAATAGGACCCGAGTAATGTAACGCAAATGTAAGTAAATCTATTTCAATAAATCTTTCGCTTCAATTGTGTTGTTGTAAAGGCGTATTCCGCCATTTGGGTACTTTGCATAAACTTTGCATATTTGATTATTAATTGGTTTCCGACTTTCAGAAAATTCACCGTCTATGCTTACAGCAAACATACATACATTCATACGTACATATGTATGTACCTGTTATAGTTTGCATCCTCTAATGCAATCACGTTTCCTTAGCACTGAAAACTCAGACTTTATGTATGTATGTATGTATATCTCCAAACCCCATTGTAATTTCCTGCAATTGCCAGAAATCGCGTAGATTGTAAATTCATATCTATCCGAAACAGAGCAAGATGCCAAGGCGTTTATTGGTTATTTGGTAGCGAAGCTTTTCGTTGCTTGGCAAAATGAAAGTGGCATTAAAATTAAGCTTAATACATAATGGGAAAAGTAATTAAAATGATTGCTGATAATGTGTAGTAATTTTGTGCCAAGCTATGAAATGAATGAGCTAAGTACTCATTTTGCTGCGCTGGCATTGTGAATGACTGAGCGGAAATGATAAATGTGCCAGTAAGGATTTACTTCGAAATGCAAAATAATCGAATAGAATAGACGAGTCGAGCATTGTTGCTGGATAAATGTGAAAGTCACTTTAAACAAAAAAAAAAATGCCTGAACTTGAACCACAATAAATAAAACATTTTTATTCAGAAACTTTTGTTGGCAAACTATGTTACTGGTTGGAGAGATTTTAAAATATGTAAAGTGCTAAAGAGATGACGAAGGTCGTTCAAATAAAAAAAGGTTTATGTTTAATTTGACATAAAGAATAAACACAAATAAAATTGCTAAACATAAGAGGTGTCTAAGTATATGAACACATACATATATACATTAGGCTGGGCCGATTTTGTATGGGGGAAAATAAAAGGCATTTGAGCGTATTGTAATTGTAATATTATGATGTCTTAGGTCTAAGCCAATTGTTATTGGCCACGAAAGATTAATTTACAACTTATCTTTAGCCCGCGCAATTGAATCAAAGTGTATGAATTTTCAAAATTAAACTTTGGCTTGTAATATCTTTGGAATGCGTTAATAGTTCTAAACAGGACGATATATCAAATTAAGGGTTATTAAATTTAGTATCTCACGTTCATTTATCATTTTGCAATACGTTTACAAGTTTTTAAGATATTAAGATAAAACTTACAAAAACTATAATTTCCCTTATGAATTTTCAATTCTTCATTACTTCAGCAACCAAGTGAAAAATTCAAAAAAGTGAGACGAGATTTATTTCAAATGTTGTAATGTTTTCGAATTTTTATATTTAGATTTGGCCAGTTTTCAAGATCGTGGTGAATGAGGTCAAACATGTATTTTGAAAATTTAGGAATCGTTTGATAAGTTAATAGTAGTTTCCACCATATAAATATTTACATACATTAACATAATACAATTAGGGTGAGAAGTTTTAAGTCCATTTATGCAGTCTTGAAAATTTTTCGCGGTTTCTAAATCTGCCGTTATATGAAAGTAGGGGATGTGCAATAAGTTTTTAGATATAAATAAATATTTTAGTTAATTCCATTATGTGAAAGTGACTGTAGGTAAATGCAATAGTCTTTAACATATCCTGGGAAATCTTTTTGAGGACTTTCCAATTGGACGATATTGGTTTGCATTTAGCTTGAACGAAAAAAGTTACTCCCTGGCACACTTTTCTGTAATCCGGTTCATCATCATCTAAAAGTTATTTATACAATTGAAGAGACATTTTTTTATAAAAAAACTGGAGATCCGTGTAATGATAATGTTACTGATTTTTGACAATAATTTGATTAAAATCGTTCAGATTATAAACAAATTATTTTAAAATAAAAGAAATTTTGAATAAAATTTTTTGGCATTTTCTTATATTTGCAATTTTTATATTGTATGCCTAAACATAAGTAAACTAATTAGTGTTTCTAGAAGTTGTGTCTATTCAGTGTTCCCATACTCATTTGCATAAACAAAATTTTTCCACGATGATGGAAAATAATGGCTTTTCTATTAGAGTTACCGAAATCGTCCCTAAATTTGCAAAAAATCGCAAATTATAGCTA
Source organism: Rhagoletis pomonella (assembly GCF_013731165.1). NCBI lineage: Eukaryota > Metazoa > Arthropoda > Insecta > Diptera > Tephritidae > Rhagoletis > Rhagoletis pomonella. The sequence goes on along the minus strand of NW_023458556.1, from coordinate 47,121,825 downwards.
ATATTAAAAAAAGATAAAAATATTTGGAGCCAGCGATCTAAATGCACGCCAGCAATATTAATGCTGTTCTTTACATCTTTTGACTCTAGGCCAGTGCAGTTAGCAAGGGGACAATTCATATATTATTGAAAACAGATAACTTTGAGATTAACGATAAGCTAAAGGGCTGCGAGAAATGAAATTTGACTTTTTATTTTGGGTAAACGAATTCATTATCTAATAATATGCACCAAAACTTTTTGCTGAACCCAGAATTTTTAACAAGAATTGATCTTATTTGACTAGGGTGCTGTGGGTCACTTGGCGGTCGATGCGCGGGCTCTTACAACCACAATAAAATACTAATATTTTGCAGGCTTGTTGTTGACTTCATGATACAATATATTTTCACTATTACCAAGCGATTTGATAAAAATTAAATTTTCGACCCGCCCTAATATACATATATATATATATGATGCTACACACATATACATTAGAGAGGTCCAAAGTCCGAATTTCAATGCCGCCTCCCCCTAGGATTGTTCTATACCGAAAAAAATATACCACTATTTTTTATTGTATTCTATATGAGGAAAAATTCACTTTTTGTAGAAATGGTATATAATCCATGAAAATCAATATTTTTTGATCGGAAAACTCCGGTTTTCTTCAGGAGACCAATTGTTTATTTAACCATTTTTTAATACTAAATATTTTTTATTGCATTTTCTGGGGGTTTTGGTGGACCTATAAAATATAGTTACCTTGAAAAAATAGTTAAAGAAACAATTGGTCTCCTGAAGAAAACCAGAGTTTTCCGATCCAAAAATATTTATTTTAATTAAAATTAAAATTCCGGCTTTAATTTTTCACATGCATTTTTGGATCACCCTGATGTACATATATGTATACGCATTAGACCGTATCAGGAAAAAAACTTCGCCATGCGTATTGGAATATAAAGTATTTTGCAAGGCAATTTCTTAAAGTAAACCATTTTGCAGAACATATCGCACCCAAAGATCTAAAGGGCGATCAACTCAAAAATATTTTTTCTTTATGAAGATATACGCTAACCAAAAAACAACTGTTATTCCTGTTTTATGTTAATTGCGTTGAATCTGTAGGATCCGCAAGCAATTATATTTAGATCTAGGCGTGCGATTTATATTTCCACATTTATTCGGCCCTTACAGTCGGATCGTAAAGTATCTTTGATATATCGACATTATTGTCTCGATAAGTCTTTTGTTCTACAGTTCATTGACCTTAAGTACCGCGTTCTAGTACATATTCACGAGACCTCAGTTCTTATCACCCTAACGTACCACCCTAATGCCAATTAATTAAAGCTCACCGATAATCATTAACCTTCTGCTAAGAAATTATTTCAATTATTATATCGATACCTGAGTCTAACAGCCAATTTCACGAAACAATTTATGTGAAAAATTATTTTAATTTTTTGAATTTTATATGGAAATTGACAGAAAGCAAAAAATAATTTTCAACTTAAATTGCTGGTGAAACCGGCTGTAAGATCGACTTATCTCGGCAGCCAGTTCGAAAACGCCCTATTTCAGAATTTGATTTAAAACACCCTATCTCAGAAATTGGTTGAAGAACACTTTATATCAGCTGCCGATTCATAGGCGCGCTATCTCAGCAAATTTTTAATGTATTTTCAGCTGAGAGAGGGCGGTTTTGAACCAAATTCTGAAATAGGGCGTTCTTGAAAAGTTTTCAGAGAAAGGGCGTTGTCGAACTGACTGCCGAGATAGGTCGATCTTCCACTCAGGCATCGATATGTAGGTGTCACCGAAAAATCTAAAAAAGCGACTCCTAGGTTCGGCCAAAAAAAAAATTGTTTTCGAAATTACTTCGCAAATATATTTTAGAATGGGTGCTGTAAGACGAACCCGTTTTTGTTTGCTTGTAAGGTGGTACGATCTAATGTACATACAAACATACATACTTATGTTCATTCATTTGTAAACCGAAAAGAGATCCCAAACAAATGTTTGCAATTCGATGTGTCCACATGAATAACAAGCCAGAAAGCTCTAATTGGATTAATCAACCGCTAATATATTGATACAATACTCGTACTGTTGGATGAAGTTTGACGCGCAACCCTGCAACCTTTTCGAGCATGAGCATTTGAATATAATTCTGCTTATATCATTCATCAGCTGTTTTTTTTGGAAGTTATTGAACCTTAAATACACACAAATATATGTACATATTTGCATTACTTATTTACTTTATACTTTTTTAGTAATATCTAAATTTTAGTCTTTCTTCCAAAAATCTCTTTGTTTATAGCATAATACAAATATTTTTTTAAGGTTGATACTCGCCAATGTTTGCTCTGTGCTCGGCCGAGCTCCTCCTCCTATTTATGTTGTGCGCCTTTATGCTGTCACACAAAGGGAAGCGATATTGGTCGGACCAGAGATCAACCTGGGCTCCAACGTATAGCTACCGGGATCAATAAAAGAAAGAGAATCAAACAATTTAAGAAAAATGTTTGCTTTATATTTACTAATATAATATTTTGGCGTTTATACTTTTGCTAAGTGTTTGGCTCCTAAGCTTCCCCTCCAACCTCTGCTCCTCCCCTATTCAACCGACCTCCAAATCGAAGGGTATATTCAACTACCGAATTCGGCCAGTGTTTTTCGGGCAGAGGTCTTTGCCATCAAAGAGGAGTGCAAAATAATTTTAGCATCGAAGCTAGCAAGAACCGGCATTGCTATTTTCTCGGATAGTCAGGCAGCGATCAAGGCATGCGCCTCTGTAAGCATCGCATCCAGCATATTTAATAAAACAATACAGAGAGAACGTTATGGCTTTAGCTGACAGGAATGTCGTTGCACTGATCTCGGTGCCGGGGATTAGCAGAATTAATGGCAATGAGCGGGCAGATAAGCTATGAAGTCAATAACGGTCGGCTATGGCTGTATCAGGAGGTTCTTGTGACTCTAAGCTATATGACGGGTCTTCAGCAGTATGTGCCCCACCTACTGCACAAAACGCACTGCATTTCTTATCAAACTAAACAGCAGGGATCTATCTCGACTAACTGCTGTGGTAATCCATGCTGTAAGACTAGGATTGGAGCACAACACTTCTTGTCGTAAATAAAATTCACTATAAGCAGAAGAAACGGTAGAGCATCTAGTCTGCGATTGCGCAGCACTATGTAGGGCTAGGAATCAGGTTTCTAGGCAAACCCTGCTACTGCGGTTCAACAGACATAAGTGAAAATTAACCCACTTCAACTAATTTGTTGCTAATTTGAGATGTTAAACTCGCCACATCAGCCAATCAGCCAACCATGAGAAGCTTTTTCAAGGCAGAAATACACTCGGAGATTTGCCATTGTCAGCCAAGGAGCGAAGGCTGTTAAGAAAAAAAACGTGTTATAATTTAGATAATGCTTAAACCAGGGATCCAACCCAGCTCCTACCGGACTTGTAGTACATACCTCTAGCCACTCACCCACAGCGGCCGTTTTTTGTTTTTTACCTTAGGGATTGAAAATACCCGTACAACGAGATTTTTCGAAGATTTTATACGGATTTTTTTGTGGCTTTTCGGTTGGTTGGTTGGTAGCAGCGTTGTTAGAGTATTGGCTTAGAACCCAATTAACGCTGTGGGTACAATTTTGATACACTAGCTAGCAAAACCTCTGATATTGTAAGCTGTCACGATTCGTTGGCATTTTTAAACCTTTTGGACATGTCGATGAATGTGCTTATGTTATTCATGAAGTATTTAAAAATGTCCTTAAGGTTTTGCATGATACATTTTCCTAGTGTCTCATGACTTTTACACGCCAGCGTTGGACATTCATAAAGGTAATGTTAGACTGTTTCTCTACCTTCTATACTTCCGCTTGCCGGAACGAAAGAGAGATATCCAGAACATGAGGAGTATAATCTGATTTCTACTCTAAATGTAAGAGCGTGTCAATAACACCACTATGACCGTATTGCCTCGACCTGCAACAGTCTGATTAAAGAGTTCGCTGCAATTTTGCCTATATTGATTTCTATGGGCAGTTGATGCAGATTCCTATTAAGTGCATCGGTAAGACACGACTTAATTGCTGCTGCAGTACCTTCAAATGCTGTTTAATTTCCAAACGGTATATTGCTGATCTAACGCTATACAAAATACTAACGCCTCTTGAGATAGCATTAATCTTACAATGAAGATTTTTATTTTTTTTTTTATCTCAAACCAACGAGTTGACTTTCCATAGTTGTAGAAATCTCCAATCCACTAAAACAACGTTTACAAACAGTTAAACTTCAGCGCCAACTGTCGATTGCAAATGAACCAATAAGTTTTCTTACTTCATACAAAGATATTTCTGAGAAAACGATAACAAAGCAAACTCGCTGTCTATGTCTGAGTGCAAGCAATAAATTTATTGCGATGTCAGCTTTTATCTAAGCATTAATTTGCATTTGTTTCTCGAATGAGAAAAGTGAAACCGAAAGCAAAATAAATTTAGACCACCCTGCTACGCAAACATACTATTTGCTACGTATGAAAAAAAGTTGGCTGATTTAATTTAATTATTTTACCAACTTTTTATTGGTGCTGGCCACATTTGTTTAATTTTGCTCGCAAGTCTGCCTGTAAGTCTGCCAGTTTGTCTGCCTATTTGTCTGCCTTATTTTATTTGTTTATCTGATAGGCCTTTGACTGGTCATTCAGCCGATTTGTTGGAGTGATAAACCAATACGACGCCACAAGCACACCACTCGAATTAAATAATGCACTTTCATATTGTTATGCGATCCTTTAACCTTTCAAAGTAAACGAGCACAAGTTGTAAACATGGAATACACGTGCTGATATTTATATATATGCATGAACTATCACAAAACGTATATGTTCGTACGAATGTATGTATATACTTAGTATATTTGTTACGAGTATAAATATATGTATAATTTAACCAATTGATACTTTTTACGATTATTCTGTGCTGTTGATGGCGCCCATAAAACTGTACTTTTAAAAGCTACATCAATTCACATACACATTTAAGTATGTTTGTTCTTTTTTTTTTGACGATCTATTTTTCCATAGTTTTGGTAACTTGAAGCTGAAAACAGCATAGTTTGTCAAACTGCACTAGTTTTTGGTAGAGAAAGCGAATCGAAATTTCGAAGTAATTTTCTAATTTATTAAACGTTCTTTATAGTGTGTTAAAAAATTATAGTACCGGTAACTTTTTCTGCAATAACTTGGGACTTAGTGATTCAAAAATATCAAAATTTGGAGAACCCTTCGAGTGACAGTAACGGTTATGATCTTTATTTTAAATTCACACTATGTTACTTTTGATGATTATCCAAAGTAAATCACTCAGTGTGAAATCATCCAAAATGCATCATTCTGTCTACCTTTTTCCATCTAGTTCTTCGGTTCAACTTTCACTGTGCTTTGTACTTTTATTCCTTGGTAAAAGCTTCCAGAATGGCTCGGTTGAAACGGAACGAACGAATTACATATATGCAAAGGCGTAGACCTAATTTCACGTAGGCTAATACATCAGCTGGAATCAATTTTACACCCGAAACGGTTAAACCAGAAAAATTGAGGTCATTTAGCATTGCATAGTATGCATTTTCCTTTAGATTACATTTGTTGTTATCGCTGTATTTGTTTTTCCCAGGTCTGCAAACCGGTTTTGAACCGAACCGCCGCGTTTTTCGTACTTTAATCAGAACAGAACAGAAGAACCTAAGGCAAGATTTTGAGCGTCAATTCAAAATTCTCAGTATGCAATTTTTGTTTACTAAACTTACGACTCGTTGAAACGTTAAAGAAGTTTACTCGGATACTTAAATAATACTGCCTTCTGATTTCACTTCCCAGACCCAAAAACTAAACCATCTATTTCATACGCAATTTTTTACGCTGAATTCAGAAGTACTCCAGCATGCCAGGTTTATGAGATATTCTAACCTAAGGGTATGAAAATGGTCGTTTTTTTTAATTTCAAAAACTTTTATAAACGAGAATAAGTTTTTTCGAATATTGGCACAAATTTTACCTTAACCCGGTATCTGACAGGTGGGGTGTAATAAACCCCAGCATAGTAATTTTCTTAGCACCGCTTATAACTTCAGTCCAGTTGTAAGCGGTTTCTAAGTGGCTTTAATGAATAGCGCGACATATTTTTATTGCTAATCAATAAAGAAAAGCAAAATTTTTAAAAATATTAAATAAATTTTAGTGAAAATCGTAGTAGGTACTTGAGAATAAAAGGCTTTATTCCAATGGGGTTTGTCGAAACTTGTTACGAAAATTCACCCGTCGAATGGGGGGTTAAAGTGCACTGTTTCACCTTTAAATATTTTTTTAATTCCGGTTATTCCTCGCTGAGATATAAACATTTTAACTATACATTGAAACTATGATATTAGCTTTGCCATTTTGAATTTGCATTGTTGTTGTTTTGTGATATTGTAGTCATATTTTCAGACAAATTTTCGATTCATAAAGCATTCCTTATTTTTTATGGATTTGGGTTTTAGTATTTTAATAACTGAACCATTCAAACTGAACCACTGTTCAGAGATAGTCGTGAATCGGTTCCTGTACCGGTACAAGTTTTTTCTCAGTAGTTCGAATTAGATATAGGCACGGGACTAAATATTCAATCCCGATCCCATCCATCCCGAAATTCAATTTTTAAGTCCCGAGCCCGCCCATCCCGAGGTTTTTGACAATTGTACCGCGGGTCCCGTGGGTCCCGAAATTTATCACTAAGAAAAATTCACATGCCTTTCAAATTAATTTAAATTATAAAAAGATAACGAATGATCTGGCATCTTGCGATTATTTTTTTTCTGTTCGTTTTCGTCTCAATAAAACATAAAAAGTTCTTATTTCATACAATGTTTTAAAGGAAGATTTTCGGTATTTGCGGAGGTTGCGGGTTTTATCGGGAGTGTCGGCAAAGGATTTTGGTCCCGTCCCGCCCGCAAAACTTTTAAAGACCTACCCGAAACTGCCCATCCCGGCCAAGTTAAAATCAGTACCGTTGGTCTCGCGGTATACCGCGCTCATCTCTAGTTCCAACCACTGAACAGACCCGCTTCCACATTTGGAACGGTCTGCAGCCCTGGTTTTTCCACAAACACTTGGGTTGATCGTATGCTTAAAGTACCAGTTTCATGTGTTATCTTGCCACTTGAACGAGATTGTAGCAGCCACATTCGATTAAATATGTACGAAAAATAAATTTAGAACCATTTCATGTGACTGAATACAACATAGAGAGGATAAAGCTGAACGAACTATTTAGATCCCGTACAATGAACGACTATTTCATCAAAAGCTAGAAGGGAGTCAATACGTTTTATCTCAGCACATTTTCAATGTATTTTCGGCTGAGATAGGGCGTCTTTGAACCGAATTCTGAGATAGGGAGTTCTTGAAAAGTTTTCTGAGATAGGGCGTTTTCGAACTGGCTGCCTGGCTGAGATAGGTCGATCTTCGAACTGGCTGGAACTGGCTGAGATAGGTCGATCTTCTACTCAGCCGTCGATATGTATGTATGTATTTTGTTTACATGGGTACGGACCATAGTGAAATTTTAAATAGGTGTATTAATAAAACAGCTTTCTCGCTTTATTTTCTCCACATTCGGCACACATTTTCAAGGCAAATTTTCAAAATTATTACTTCACCTGCTATAATTTCATCATGGCTATGGACGTGCTTTAACATCTTATAAAAAAAACATATCACCTCGCTTGTGCGTTTTAAATTGTGTAAATATACATATGTACATATTTACATAGTTAAATTTCGCTCTTCATTGACGTTACAATGTTTCTTAATGCAGCAGAGAAGTCCTTAACAAAACAAAATAAAACACTACGGTGAACGCAATAAAGCGGTATTTTAAAAACACACAGCAGTTGAAAAAATATATAAAAAGCAAAAATAAAACCAGCATGCAGCTCGCGCGTGATATGATGCGTCTCCATACAAGAATGAAGTGTCACTAACTACTATTCGACTATTCGCCTTTTTCCAAAACCGGTTTTGGAGTTATTCGAAAAATTGCAATTTGAAAGAACCGGTTTCCGATTTAGAAATTCAGAAAAAATCGGGTAAACCGGTTTTATTTTACATAGTTTTTATACAGTGAAAATGCTTATCTTGATATGAAGTCATGAGCAAAAAATACAATAAAACTATTAACAGTAAAGATAGCTTTTATTAAAAAAAGAGTAAAGCAAAATAAGTACAAAGTTTTTTATATATAAATTAAAATCGATAAAAATCAGTTAAAAATTCACGTTTGGTATTTTTTTAAACACTTTTTTTGCATCTTTTCTGCCTGGTTCAATTTCTGGATCCAGCGACATCAACAGAAGTTTTTTTCAAGCAGCTGTCGCCCCACGGCAGAAAATGGCAAGCCTTCGAGTGTAGTTCTGCCATAAAGGAGTAGAACACGAGTGCGAAGAGAAGCTCGGCCAAACACGTAGAACGCGTTTAAGCACCAAGCATTCATTTATTGGAATCAAATATGATATAATGTTCAACCCCAAATAACCTAGGTCCTACGATATAATTTTTAAACAATTTAGGGGCTTCCCTTGAACTGCAAAACTTCGAAAAACCCAAAAAGTTTATTCAGAGGTGAATATTTGGATGAAATTAAAGACAAAGAAAAACTGTTTGTTCGATCAAAAAATCCGGTTTATTCGATATTCGAAAAATCAATATTTCAAAAAAACCGCCTATAGACTTACAAAAAAAACGGTGGTAACCGGTTTGGAAAAACCGAGTCAATCACCCTACTAACTACCAATGTTAAAACTGACACAGGGAAAATCAGCCGTCACTGGACTTAATTGTATTCCACTTGCAGTTAGCTCATTGATTGTGGTTAACAAGCGAAGGGTTTAAAAATGTGCAGCAAAAGAAAAGTTCTTCTGAGGGCGACAAAAGAAATGAATAAAGATAAAAAAAAACTGAGTGTCAAGTGCTGATGATACAAAGTTTGTGGATGAATAGCACTCATGAAAAGCATTGAGTTTTTGTGGCGGCTGCTGTAGTATGAACAGATAGTCTGCGAACGCTTTCCCTCACACAGAATTACTACCAAATTTAATTTCCTTCTGGAGCTTAATTTACGCTATGTAACCCAACTCTTTTAATTGAAGCTGTGGCTAGAATTTTTTTTTTATAAATTTTCCATTCTTTCATGTGTAGACGGTATTACTTGCTAAAATATTTAAGTTAAACTTAAAGAATTACCCGTCAGATTTCATGAGTCACAAAGAAAAAGGGTTAATGGAACTTGTTACTTCACAAGAAAAATTCCGTCTGAATTAACTGCATTAAAGAAGCTCCTCCTTGCATTACATGAATCCTCAGTGAATTTATCACCAATGCTATAAAAAGCTGCGTCAAAGAATTTCATCAATTTCTTGAATGGTATTAAAGGAAGTGAAGCAGGTTAAAGGACACTAATAAAAGTCAATTTGTAGTCTACTTAGATGTCAGGCGGCAAATAGAAAAGGTTAGCGAAAGCGGAGACAAATTGCGTAAACTAATTAGTGACGGAAGGACTTTAAAGTGAAGAGAGGAATCTACTTTACAGAAACAATTAATTTTATTTGCAGGGAAAAAGACTATATACTATGTACATTTGCTTGTGCAAGCCTAGATGTACATATGAATGTATATATAGATATGTATAAACATGAGTATGTACATAGAAAAATATATACAAATATTTGTGCGTTTTATTTGACAATAATTTTGTACAGAAAAGTCAAAAACTTTCATAAAAAATTATATACAAATGTCTGTTTGCAATTAATCTCAACTACACTTGTGGCCACGCAAACCTTACCACCACTTAAAAAGAAAAAAAAAAGTTGGTAAAATTTATTAAATTAATAAAAATTGTAATATAGTTCAATCTGTAACAAGCTATCTATATTAAAAAAAAAAAAAATTTTTTATTAGTTTACAAAATCCTACCTAATTTTTGTGTTTTAAGTGGTGGTAAGGTTTGCGTGGCCACAAGTGTAAGTATGCGGTCGAAAATCTTAAAGCCAAAAAAACAAACAAAATGGCAAAATACCTTTTTAGCTTGTAGAAATATTTTTCTAAGCCTTCTCTTTATTGTGATGGGGTTGAGCAAAATCCTTTTGGAATTCGACTACTACTTTGTATATCTCAGTTTACCCTCTCATTACTGAAAGTTGAACATTCTTTTCGTACCTTTATATTAACCTATTTAAATTTCTTGCCTTTCAGGTTAAAAAATAAATAGATACGACTTAAGTGCGCTAAACAATTACGAGCCCAAAGCAAAATCGTATATAGTAACGAGTTAACATCACACAATTTTTAACTAAGCCCGCCTGCAAAAAAAAACGGTATAATCATTGCTGCCGTTATTATCGCCATTAGCACCACTGATCCGGTCGCCTCCACCACCGCTGACGCTGCAATCCCATCTATAGCAATGCGTCGTTCCTCGTTTACGCCTGTCTTTAGTTTGAACACTCAGGAGCCGCTCATCGTAGTAGAAGAAACAAACACCGCCGATGATGGCGAAGTGGTGGAGGGTGCAGCTGGTGGTGTTGATACCGCAGGAGCCACACGAAAATCCACTAGCGACGATTCTGATCCCGACTCGCCTGTCAATCCGTATTTGTTATGCCCATTTCCGGATATGCAACAGCGACGCAAACATTCATTGCCATCGCTACAGATCACCGAAGGTATAACGGCCAGTCAAGTGCGACGACTGTCAGAGGTGGGTGGTGAAAATGGTGGACTTAGCCCTAAAGAAGTTGAATTTCTGGCAACATTGTCACAGAAAGCAAATCCCGCAGCGGGTGGCAGACGGCATTCGGTTGTCACAATTTCCGCCGTACCACCAACGTTATTTGGACGCAATCGACGAGAATCGCTAACAGGCTTGCCACTCAGGTGAGTACAATAAAGCAGCGTAGCGGAAGGAATTGCTAACGAGTATATGATGAGGATTGGGATTGACATTTGCAACTGTGGTATGACTGATTGTGGCTTTGATAGAATATTAAATGAGTTTTCATTTCCGTTCATGAGCAACAAAACTAAACCACATTTGACAAATGAAAGTCTACACTTACACAGTTCATTCAATATAAATACGTATGTATATGTGTAAGTATGTATTACTGTTAGTAGGTAGTAAAGCTCTGTAACAATATTAACGCAGCACTATAAAGCTTTAATATGTTCAAATAGTGTCAGCACATCTTTCATTGCCAGACTATTTCGAATGTGTTCAGCTCGAATTCAAGTTCTAAAATGCAGGCAGGAACCAGTAGCCAACAGTTTTTCTACTTATATACCCGGGCGGACTTGTGCATAAGGATGTTATAGCTTTGTCCACATAAGGTCTCCCCTCCGTGAATTTTGTCCCATGAACCTGATTATACTTACTAAAGCATATCGAGGGCCTATATTCGAAACCCTCTATATGCAGATCTTCCTATATCAGATCTTACAAAAATGGGTTTTTAATAACAAAATCTGACTCCATATTTCCTTCAAATCAATATAATATCTACAAATAGTGGAATTCAAAGCTAGATTATCAGAACTCAATTTGACTATATCAGAAACTGATTTGTTTAATGTTTCAATGTTTCCCCTCTGAAGGATATGTTTTTTTTATTTATTTATTTATTTTTGAAATGAGTAGCCTATTTTATCCTCAAAAAACTGGATTTGTGTGAACTCTTATAAATCTTATGAAACATGCATATGCAAGTTAAGCGCCAATTACTACCAAAATTAATAAACGCCGAACAGAATAGTCGACAAAAAGAGCCTTACAAGTGACAAGTTAAAATAAATTCACTAGGTGGAGCCAATGTTCAAATAATATAGCCAAGCTCAGTCAGGTCTCTATACTTAATGCTCTAAAATTTTCTGCTCTCCCTCTTTAGCGTCATAAAATATGGTGTTCCATATTGACACTTACATCTATACCATGATTCAATAATAGAAAGGTTTTGTAATAAAACAGTCTTCTCGCTCCTACACATAAAATCGGCTCCTTTACTTGTGCAGAATGTTGCTCACTCTACAGTTTTTAGTTATATTAGTAGTAAAACCAAAAATTCTTCATACTAAATATTCGTTGGCGTCACCTTCGTTTGTGTAGTTGTGTAGTCTAGAATAGCGACAGTTTAGCTATAAAATAACAAAAAATGCCGATTGATAGAACTTTTTACGCTGATTTCAACGATACCAAATTTATTTGGCGCAGGTAAAAAATAAAGAAGATATAAAAGGTTTATTTGTATTTTTTATTATCACTAAATTGTTGAAACCCAAAAGTAGATCATAATAAAATATGTAATATCGAATTAAAGATAATAACTTGTACTCTCTAAATAATATACATTTCTTTACCATTAATTATGCAGTTTTTTCAAAAAAGGTTATTTCATGAAAAAATTACATTTGTTCGTTTTTTTGTGGTTTTGGTTTAAAAATACAAAAAGCTATAAATTATGTACATCAGCTGAAGAACAAATTAATTACCTTTATGGTGACGTCATTAGTTTTTTAATCGGTTATTAAGTTCATAAGATATTAATATTTAAAATATCTAAAAACTGAACTTTAACCTTCTAGAACCTCTTCATTTTTTACTTGCGCCAAATCATTGTTGGTTGAAATGAGCATAAAAAGTTCTATTGATCTGCATTTTTCGTTTTTGCATAGCTGAACGGTCGGTATTCTAGATTTGTTCCCGGAAATGACGAATAACTTAAATCAAAATTGCATATTTTTATGTATTGATTAGTATTTCAATTAAAACACCAAATATATTGCAAATTCGCATAGAATTAATAATACACATTTTACTTCTAATTGTATACTTTGCGTCCTTTTTGTAGTACCATTCCACTACCGTTTTCGCAAAATGCGATCACATTCTTCCCCTTTCTCCTACATCCAAAATACAAATCTAGATAAAGGAGTGTCAAATTTTAGCTGTCACAAACTACACAACCTTGTATTATTGAATCATGCATCTATACATAAATTTCATTAATTTTTTAAATACAAATGTTTAATCACTTAAGTGCCTAAAATTTACGTACGGTCGCAGTCAGCTTAATTTCTAAATTTATTGCATATAACACCTCACTCTACTTACCCAAAGTCTACCAAGAGACAATACCGTGGGCGGACATCCTAAAAGTTGGTCAAGATGTTTGCTATCACATTCGTTGATTACTGCAAATAAATCTGCAAATGATAGAAAACGTTCTTATTGCAATCGATTCTCAAGCCGTAAAAAACAATTCCAAGAAAAAATACTATTTTTTAATATGTAACAATGTGCGATTGAGTGTGTGTGTTTTATGAGAATCCATACTTACTTACACTTTCTCTCCCTCTCTCTCTCTCGTTTACACCTTTGGCCAGCAGTGGCAGCCGGCGCGGCAGCATTATTCAAGGGCCACCACTTACCGACCATCGAGGCAGTATCCACAACTTGCAACTTGACATCATGGATGGCATAGTGCAGACGCGCAAACGTGCCGGCAGTGGTGTGTGGACGGCACCAGTACTGCAAGAGACCGAAAATAATGTGCCAGTGCAAACATAAATCATAACAACGTCCCCCTATCCTACCAATCGGCCCACGACCATCATACTCAAAACTAGCAACAGCATCGACATTAATGGCAGTAGCAATAATGATGAGAACAAGAAGAAGAAGAAGAAGAAGAATGACTGTCAAATTAGCACCAATAAAATTAAGCAAAAAACTAGCAGCAAGAATAACGCGGGCACTTTGGATGGGGCGACGGCTGAAACACCAACAGCAGCAACTACATCGACAACGACTACGGCAAATGGTAATGAGCGATCAACATCATGGCATAGCAATTTAGTTTCACGTTTTGGCGCGTTGCTTTGTTGGCAATCGCTGGACTGTTGAACAAACGAGTGGCTTGAGTGACTCCAACTGGACAGAATTGAAATCGTATTGCGGTGAGAAAAGTAGCACCAAATATGTGTGTGTGTGTGATGGTTAGTCTTTGGTCAACTGACCACCACAAATTGCAACAGGAAATGTCCACAGTGCACAGCAAGCGTGAGCAATACGGAGTAGCTCAATTTGGTCGTCCAATGCGAAAACAATCATAAACTTTCCGCTTTCGCAAATTACACAGTTGGAAAAATTGCAATAAAGGTGAGTTACAAAGACATCGATTTACCAGCTTTACAAGCATGCGCGCAATGTCAATAATATTGACGTTATACTCGTACAACAATGCCGAAGGTCAGTCGAAGGGGGGACGTTGGATAGAAGAACAAAAGTTCCAAGGTTCTATATTCACTGGCTTTCTTAGAAGGAAGCAAAACATGAAAGGCGGTAGATATTAACAACTTCAAAAGTACGTTGAAACTTCGCATGAGAGTTTGTATGCATTCACGGGCTGTTTAAGGATTTCATCACAGAGAATAATAAAGGTAACTTTTACGAGTATTGAAAACTTTCATACTTATTTATACATAAAGAACTTTTGTAGAATGTTGTATGATATCCTCTTGAATATGGGTAAGTTTATGGCCGCTGTGTCTATGTGGTTAGTGGTGCGTACTAACACTTTGTAGGACCTTGGTTCGATCCTTGGTTCAGGTAACACCTAAAATTAGAAAACGTTTTTTCTTAACAACGGTCGCCCCTCGGCAGGCAATGGCAAACCTCCTTGTGTACTTCTGTGCACTGGAAAAGGTTCTCATAAAATCAATTTGCCGTTCGGAGTCGGCGTAAAACTGTAGGTCACTCCATTTGGGTAACAACATCAAGACGCACACCGCACTTAGCAAAAGTGTAAGCGTCAAAATATTATTATAACTATTCAAGGCGAATTCATACAAAGGTGGTGTTGCTAGAACAGCTGCTTTAATTCGCCTTGGTAGACAGATCTCAAAACTTCTTATGAGTGGGTGCGAAAGTAAGAGTGTTGAAATTTTCTTTCCCTCTTCGAATAGCTGAAATTTTACATTTGTGTACCGAAAGCAAAAACAAAATACATGTAAATTTTTGCTTTTGGTACTACCGCTACCACCTTAAATGAATTCGCCCAGATTATGATTATTTTTTCCAGCTATTGATTGCTGATGTGCGCGTTGTCTATAAGTTAGGCTAATAACTCCTCTCACAGCCCGGTGGGAATCAGAGCCCTACACCCACTTACCATGCGCTCAAAGTTAGTAGGTGAATTCCCCACTTTTCTTTCACTCGTGTCTGAAGTATTGGCTTGTCAGACATGTATAGGTGCCACGCAATAACGCAAATCACAGAAAATTGAGCTAGCCAGGCCCTCGAGCCAGGCTAATCAAGAATACAGTAATTGGGAGTTCCCTTGACTATCTGTAAACTTCCCATGGAAATAATAACTTAGCGTAAACTCAACAAACGCTGAACGAAAATCAGGGTATGTGCAAGCTAAACTTTTTTTCGTGATACGCCTATAGTGTACATGGCGTATGAGTAACAATCATTACGCATTTTTATTTGACCATGCGCCACTCTTTTATTTATCCATCGATCTTATTTGTTAGCAGCTTGATTTTTTTATAAAAGAATAGGCTTTAATAAAAATAAAGAAATTTATACAAAACCTTTTATTTTTTGCTATGTTGCTTGCAGATAAGGTTTTCAATATGAAAAAGTATGGCTTCTTAAACCCATTCTTTGAAGCGTTCTCCCAACAACTGATAAACTGAAACAAATACGATAAATTTTTCTCTTCTGCAAGTTCAACCAGCATCTTATGAACCTATCTTATGGAAGCCTAATGAAGCTGCATTTATATATATTCATCCAAACGTAAATTATACAGTCAAGGCTTTAACAGTAAAATGTATGCACTAAAACTTCTTTATCTCTGCACTTGAAATGCATTAAATTATAAAATGTAAGGGATAATGTGCTTATAACGCAAGGAATGCACACTTACACGACCCTACATTACCATGAACTTTGATATCAAAGTACATACATAATTAAGTACATACATAACTTTTATTTTAATAATAAAGAGCAAAACTTAAACAAAAATACGAGTATACGATGTGCATAGAAGAGAAAGAAGGGAAAAAATGATGAAAGCATGCACGCGCGTACATAAAAGTATATTTATTTATATACCAGTACAAACTTGCTGAAAAAAATAAAACTACAAAGTCTGTAAAAATGCTGTAAATTGCTTGGTGGCAAAGCATAACAAAAAAGAAAAATATATGTACATACATACACATATAGGAAGTGCAAGTGTGCGAGCATGCAAATAGGCGAAAGCGCAACAGTACGTCAACGCAACAACAAGGATTTCCCTAGCGCATTTGCACTTTCCGACATAAACGGAAGGAAATATGTACTCGTAGATTCAAACAACCACACGTAGAAGCACCAGACTTTCATTTCTAAGTATATATGTATGTATATACAGGGCCATGTGGGATGGTACACACTACACACATATGCATGTACCCGAGAGAGACGATTTTCTAACACAGGAAGAGAGATTATTTTTTGAAAACTTGTATTTGACTGCAATCAAAAGAATTTTTCTCCATTTCTTTTTTTATTTTGAATTAACAAAGCCGATGCTGGAAACGCAGTTACGGCATTAATTAAATATCTCATATTAGAAATTTACCAATTTCAAACCAATAGATTTTCCTACTGGGTATGCACGTGGCCATGCACATTCTCATATACATACATATGTATGTACTCATCAAGAATGCAATTCCACTTGCTACTTGTGCGCACTTCTTCTCTGGGGTGCTGATTGCATGTGTATGTGCTGAGTAAAAGCACTTTGTGGGTGTGCAACAAGTGAATGTTTTCGGTAGAGTGAACTAAATTAAATTTACATAAATTCGGAAGAATTTAAAGGGCACATGAGGACGCGCGCGTCTTTATTTGTAGAAGGTTTTTACACACCTACATATTTAGGTACATTAAACCGTACCAGAAAAAAAAAATCTCCCCGTAAACCCTCGAAACTAAAATATTTTTGCAAGATAATTTAGAATTAATTTTTTTTTTTGCCAAAAGTAGGGGTCGCTATTTTCGTCATATTTTCTGCATTTACAGTCAGATCTTTAAGTATGATGCATCGATGTTTTTATCCCGAGTTCTAGCACTTACCCTCCAATTCTTATTACCCTAACATACCACCCTAATGTGAGTAAATTAAAGCTTACCTGATCCAATCATTAACTTTTTGTTAAATAAGTATTAGTCACAGTGGCGTATGGCGCACTTTTTTCGTTTACTTGTAAGGTGGTACGGTCTAATGTATGTATACATACATATGGATGTGTTCTCATACAACGTCCACGTGTATGTATGCGCTTATGTAAGTGAGCACGACAAATGTGCTTAATGAGCGATATAATAATACTTTAATTGAAATGCAAGGATAAAATATTTTTTTCGGAATTTTGGTGTGTACATTTTTAGTATGCGTTCATATGTATGAATGTTCAAATGCCACCATGTTGCTTCTCTAAACAAAACATAAAGTGTTATCAACTTTAAGACTCTTACCAAAATAGATTGTCTTAAAGTCATTCGTATGGCGTATTTCATCAACAAATGTCAGCTGACAACATTTTTTCCATTCAATACCCTTGGATGATAGAGGAATGTAATCTTATGGGATTTGCTTTGAAATTAAAATAAAAATACCTTCAGTACCATTTACAATTCAATGCGATTTCCGATAGTTTTTAATGTCTTAACATAACTGAATATTAAGCGTTTTATCGTGTGGTATTTACACTATTAATTTTGACTTCCGTCGTGGTTAACGCTTGTGTCTATACTTCTTTTTAAATATTATACTCTTTTTTTGGAACTCAAATTTGGATACTGCTGTACTGCATTTATACGTGTGACTTGCGCCCACTTGAAGAATGCATCCCTGCGCAACTTCAATCGTCCAACCATCCATATGGTAATTACCAATAAAAGCATCCCCGCTTCCATTTCGAATACGAACTTGCAACGATGGCTATAAATGAGCTACGAACCTTTGTATTATATTTTTGAAAAGTTATAAACTTGTAAAAATACTTTGAGTGAAGGAAATCCAACAAAACCAAATCGATATATACATATGTATTTAGAGGTTAGTGAAATACGTAAAAAAAAAATGTGTGAGAATTAACATGTAACAGAAATTTTTTCGAAATAGAAATATAAGGTTTTTTTTGCACAATTTTAGTCGTCGAATTAAACAGGAATAGCACGCATCGGTTGCTGCCTTTAAACATTTTGGAGGCTACATAGAAAAGTATTAGCTACTAAATAAGACAAAATTCAGCTCCCAAAATCTGCAACTGGAATTTTAATAAATTTTATTAACAGGCCTTTATTGAGCTTTTTGATTAGATTTCTTAAAAAAATTTTAAGCATGCAGGTTTGTAGCCCATTCAATTATAGTAGAATAATAAGTGCAAGTTAAACGAGCTGGGACTTACGGTTTTTGAATTTTTTTTGTTGAAGTTGTAGCTCATTTTCTGCATATAAAATAATCATCGAACATTCTACGTCTAGAAGAAAATGATTGACACTGTCAACGAAAAAATTGTCACAAACTTTAATGTACTAAAATCTAGTGACCTATAATACCGTATACACAAAATCTTAATCTTAAATAACAAAAAGATACACTGGTAAAACTTGTCAATATGTGGTGCCCTTATGATTATGACACGGGGTGTATTTTTAATTTTAATAAAAGATTCAGCGATGATTTCAAATATGTTTGATGTTTTCGCACATTTATTTATGTTTTCTTATTATTACAAAGATAAATATAAAGAAAAATATGAGGATGAGGATACCGATAAAAGTAACGCTGAAGATAGAGGAAAATAGATTAAAATAAAGATAATTATAGATAAAAGGATATAGACAGAGACTCAATCTGGGGACTTTTTCGGGATTTTAGAGATTTTCGGAGTTCTCGGGACTTATCGATATAATAATCGATATTTTATCGGTTTTGTTATCGATTTTGTAATCGATTTTTTATAGATTTTGTAATCGATTTTGTTATCGATTTTGCTATCGACACTATTATGGCTCTTGTTATCGATATTTTTTTCTTAGTATGTGCTTTCGTTTTTGACTTAGATGTGCTCTTAACCATACCACGTATTCTACGTTTATATTTAGCGGCTTTGTCTCCGATACAGCCTGCAGACAAAGACAAAGGCGCTGGACTGTTCCTTTTTTTAAGTAGTCACTACTTTTTCAAGTGAATTTTATTGTAATTTTTCTATACAAATATGGTCCAATCTTTAATCAAAATCATATATCATATATTATGTACTATATACATTGGAACAAAATATTTTCTTTGTCGAACGTAGGGGTTCCTTTATTACATTTTGCGTCTTATTTACAGCACTTATAGTCGGATCTTAAAGTACGATATATCGATGTTCTTGCCTCGAGGAGACAATTTCCAAAGTTCATTGACCTCAAGTACCCCGTTCTGATCTTAGTTCATATCACTCATAAGTTCCATCCTAATTTGAGTAAATTAAAGCTCTCTGAAAATCAAGAAACTTTTGCTAAGGAAGTTTTTTGAGTGTCCCATTAGAACTATGCATTTAAAAAAAACATATATAGCCGAACGCACATTTCTAGGTGTCTGTGAAAAATGTAAAAAGGCTCGGCAAAACAAAAAAAAATATTTTTCTATGTGTATGCATGCACTTCAAGTCAAATGGGATTGTTCAATTTTAATATGCTTTGCTTTATTATTTATTTAAGTCTGCCATTTCCGTTTACAGGTCAGCGATGGGATTAAATACGGCAGCAAAAAAACAACAACAACAACAACAAGAGCATCTAAAACAAGCATGTACATATGCATATATGTATGTAGTATGTACGTACTTATACGTATGTACTTACTAATCTCTCTAATAACCGCAAACCAATTAACTATGGAAAAACTGAATTCATTGACAAACAATGGAACTTGAAAGCACACTCGTACATACACAATCAAATAAGAAGAATCAACAATTTGATGAGATTATAAAAAGGACATATTTAATTATTATTAAATCAGGAATTGATAAATTAGTAAATAGACACTTACAATATGTATTTATGGTATGTATGTGTATGTGTACTTTTTCGAATAATACAATTGGACTTACTTACATAAATACATATATGCGTAGTTATAGAAATAAATAAATATGTACTATACATATTGCCTCCAATCATAAATATTTGGCCATTCGAAATTTTAGAAAAAATTCATACTTGATTGGATTTAGATAATATTTGATATTGTATTCCTTTTTGTTACTAAAATATAATTAGGTAATACAAAGCAATAAAAATTTATTTCAAAATAAAACATTGTATTTCGTAATTAAATAAACAAATAATACTTATACATACGTCATCCAGGAATTTACCACCAACACTGTGCAGCTATTGTAAGGCTCTTTCCTTTTTTATTAACAAATTCAGTTATAAAAACTTTAACTTTTTCATTTAAACACTAATTTCATTAAAATATTTTTTTCAATGCAATCACATCGTAAACCTAACTGGAGGTATCTAAAAATGACTGCATTGCAATTGAGAAAACATTACACGGCACTCATTGAGGTGCCCATTCTCTATTTACACAGGCATTGTTCAATCACAAGCGGTATAAATAAAGTTAATGTTCCGCTTGGTGAAGTCGTTCATTATTTTAATAAAAATCTGTTTAGATATTACTATATAGCAATAAAATTTAGAAAAAGGTATAGATTTAACAAAGTAGTTGTATAGTACATACATACATGTACATATGTATTCCTAGACCCTCAGGTGTTGTTTGATTGATATTTATTTTTCATAAATATGTTTTCATATGATAATTGATTTAGTCAATCGGGCACAAAGAATCATTCCTTTTAAAACTAATAATGTTAATATGACGCTAAATGCATACATCTGTTATATAGGGTTAAGAAATATAAAAGCATATATGTATTAAAATTAAATTGTAAATTAGCAAAAGATCTATTGCATTGAGATGTACCACGTACCTTACCATAAAAAAATACAATTATATTAACAAAAAAAAATGTATATCTATGCCAAAATTAACTTAAAAAATTTAAATATCAAGGCGTAGTTAAGTAATTATTAAGACATAATTTTATCGATTTGTGAATGTTTTTGAATAGAGCTACCTGCATTGAAGTACCTATAAAAAATAATGAAGACATTTGTGTGCTAAATTTTCCATCAAAGAAAAATGTTAGCAAATAGTTGAAAAATCATTTTTGCCTCATTTACAATGCAAACAAATTTATTAACCTAAAATCTTTATTAGAATAGCTTTGATGAAAACCCTCCTCCAAATTGGTCACGCTTTAATTCAAGAGAAAATCAACAATTTAAATTCAGACAGAAATTTAATCAAGTTGATTAAATTTTTAATTGAGCTACCGGTTTTTGTTGACCTACGTTCAAAAATATATAAAAAGTATTTGCCTCCAGAGCGTTCCTGCCAAACTCTAAAACTTTTAAATGTAAAATTATTGATAAATTTAAAAATCTAAATTTCCATTCCGATTAGTAACCGGTTTTAAATTTTAGTTATAATTTTAATTTGCTTGCATAACCCAATAATTAGTAATTTATTATAAATTAAAATAATCATGATTAATTGTCATTAAAAAGGTAATCAAAAATAATCAAATAATTAAAAATAATCAAATAACGCTGGATAACAAATTTTAAATTGGTTTTTGTTCTCCAGACGCCACTATCCAATTTCTATGTAGAATTGCTCGGTGATTCCGAAATTCGGGTTAATTTATTTTCTATAGATACCAGTGTTGTCGCGAATCTTTTTCAGCGGTAGCCAAATTCCGTTAAAAAAAGGGCTAAAAAAGAGCTAAAAAAGTCGTTGTGGCTAAAAATGGTAGCTAATTTTTTTACTTACATATACATATACAAGTATACACGCAAACATTTTCAATAAGTAATGGTATAGAAAAACAATGAATTCTGGAAAAAAAGCTAATATTTTATCCAACCTAAAACCTTTTTGTATAAAAGGGGGAGCATACGACACCAGCTTGCTGGCTCCATCAAGTGATTGTACCATCAGGCTCGAAGCATATAACTTACCAGCATGTTGGTACAATATTTATTTCTTTACAAATGAGGTCGAGGAAAGATCGAAATGATTAGAGCCGAAATTTCATACTTTTTTTACCATTTTGTTAAACACTGTTTTTTTTTTGAAATTCACAACTGCAATATCGTGAACTTAATCTTCCACAAACACGGCTTTCACCCATATAGGGCAAGAAATTTCCGCCAAAATACTCTTTACTTAGAAAATTTAGCTAATTTCACCACTCACGACACCAGCATGCTGGTACAATCATAAAATTTTCAAATAGTTTTTGAAGTTGCACCAGCAGCTGGTACAATCACACCACAATAACATAAGTACACGGCCATTGTGATGGGCCATTTAACAAATAAAGCATATTAAGGGCCGTAAACTTATCTATTTTAAACTATAGTAGTATAAAAACGTAAGGCACGTACAATACATATATGTATATCAGGGCGGGTCAATTTGTATGGATCGATTTTTTTCGACATTGTTTCTAGCATATTCGGATTCTTCATAAAATTCTAAGAAAAAAATTCCTGCGGACCATAGCTCTAAAGTCAATTTCGAGCCTGCGCATTTTTAAAAGAAGATATAAAAATGAATTGCTGTCCGTTAGCCTCGCTAAGACTCGAAAACAGCTTGACCGATTTGAAAATTTTTAGTTTTTTGGTTTGTTTTTTATAATATCCGGATGGTTAAAACCAGAAAAAATAGAGAGTTGCCACCTGTTTAAAAATTTCAATATAAGTAAATTAATTACATAAATTAGATATTGCAATATGGGTGGCAAAAGAAAGAGGTTATGAAGGCTTACAGGCGAAAATATTTTTGAGGGGGGTTGCCACCTGTTTCAAAATTTAATTAAATGAAATTGATAAGATAAATTAAATATTGCAATATGGGTATCAAATTAAAAAGGTTTAAGAAGGCTTACACTGAAAATATTTTTGAGTCGAGTTGCCACCAATTTCGAAAATTTAATTCAATTAAGTTAATAAGATAAAGTATGTATTATAATATAGGTGTCGAACGAAAAGTATTTGAAAACTTATTGATTAAGAAATATTTTCTATAGGCCTGCCACCTACCTGAGCGGTAACAAGTAATTTTTAGCAAAAAAAAAACCGACTTCAACTCCCATATAAAAAAAAAATATATATATATATATCTCATGATCCGCTGATCGGATCTCAACCAGATTAGTATGGGACCACCTCTGAGACACTACCTTTCCGATGCAGAATTATCTAAATCGGTTGACGTGGTCCAAAGTTATGCGGTAACATACATAAAAAATAAAATAAAATAATAAAAAAAATAAAAAAATATTCCGACGAACTGATAACCTTCTCCTTTTTTGGAAGTCGGTTAAAAACTAAAAGCCATACTCGCAAATATTATTCAAAGCTTTTGAGGCTCGCATCAATGTGGAATACTGTACCTCCGTCAAGTTAGTGTTTATTGATGGCAAACAAAGTACTATCATGTTTGGCAATGATATCACCCCATCGATATAAAAATAGAACAAAAGCCGAATTATTAGCCGAAGCAGTTCATACAAATGTTCCACAATAGAACTAACAAAAAAATATGGCCTACGACTCTTTTATAGAAGCTGTGGACCCTGGAGTAAAATTTAAACAAAAAAACAAAACCGACTTCAATTCTCATATACAAATTTAAGAGTGCCGTTATTTTCTTCATGTCCCAATTATCGGATCTACACTCAATTAGTAGGAGACTACCTCTGAGGAACCACCTTTCCTTTCAAAAAGAATTATAGAAAACGGATAACGTAGTCCAAAGTTACGCGGTAACATACATAAAAACATATTCCGACGAATTGATAAAATATGCAGATTAATATTTAATAAAGTGTTACGGATATATTTTTTTTAATACAAACCTGTGCTTGGGAGTTTATTGATACGAAAAATTAATTTCTGATATCTATTTTTTATTTAAAGAACCGCAAGATTGCACTACAAAGCAAATTACATATTTTTTACTATTGTAACGGGAGAAGTTACTGTATGTATTTTTTTATATGTACAGTGTCGAACAAAAGTTTTGGCACAGTAAATTTTCGCATTACATATATGCAAAATTTTTAATTTATTTCCGATAATTTTTTATAAAAACATAGTTCATACTACACTAAAACACATAAAAATCAAATATGTAAACTTTGTGAAAAACTCAGGAAAATTCAATAAATCAGCATACTAATTTGCAATTTTATATTCAGATTTTCAAGCAACTTCAAACCTGCATAAACTAAAATTAAATGGATTATTAAACTGCATACTTGGAATTTTTCTAAAAAATACTTTGCCTATATTGCGAAAAATTTACTGTGCCAATACTTTTGTTCGTTACTGTAAGTAAATAAACCCTTAACTTTAAAAAACCAAAAAAAAAATTTACAATATTTCAAAATTATTTTTCGAATCATAAATTTTTTTATGATTAACAATGTATTTATATATTTTTTTTTTGGTTTTAGATCCTTTTTGCTTTCAACACGAGGTATATTTTTCTAGTTTCTATTGTCATAGCCATAACTCCCTCTCTATTTTTATCAATCAATCAATCAATCAATCAATTTTATAATTTTTTTTCGGCATTTTTCCTAATTACAAGTAGAGCTTTATAAAACTTTTATAACACCAAATGTTTATCAAGCTTGGGATTTTATGTTATCCGGGCTGGCTTATTAATTTAGCCAGAGAATATGTTTTCTTTATTAAGTTTACCCAGTTACCCATTTTAAACTGCTACCTGTACTGTATCAGCGGTTAAAACTTGTTAAATTTTTATTTAAAACTAGCCAATGCCCGCTTACTTCGCGGCGCCTAATAAGAGCTTTTGCGTTAGCCAATGCAAAAGAGCGTTTAAAAACAAAATAAGTCTGTAAAGTCAAAGTTGTTGATTTAAGTTGAAACCACTAAGGCGCAGTATCCTCCTCACACATAGGCAAATAGTAGTAACGCTGTGATACCATATGGAATACCAATCCCTTTTGGTGTCATGAGCTTTACTGATGGTCTTATTTTCACCTGTGAGATCTCTGCCAATCATGCGTAATCTTTTTGTATGATCTTACGTATGCCAATAAAAGTTCTTATAGGGAAACTCAAGAGCACAGAAGTGCATTTTCTTTATAGGAAGGCCAAGAATCCTCGCTGTCCCATAGGATGAAAAGTTTTCCGGTACATAGCTAAATGAGTAGTGTGATCTCTTAAGTATCTTTCAAATGAAGCAGTTGATATACCTACGGTGATCTTTCCTTGTTAATTCACCACTTTTACAATTCGTGGTAAAATTTATGAACTGATTTCAGGGTAGATGCAAGACCGCATGATCGTGCATGAGGGCGTCAGAAAAACTTAACCCCATGCTTCATTTAAACATTTGAAAACTAAATTCGTATAACTTAAACATAGGTCCAAAGCAGACCAACCACACAGGGTTTCTATACATTTCGGCTGCAGCGCCATCCATTGGGCTTATTTTCTGCAAAACCATTGCTTACCATAAAATGAACACGTGTTATGAATTTCTACCTTAACTCCAGCGGCACTAATCGGGTAAATTTTTATCAAAAGAATTTTCTATCATACAGGTACATAGCTCACATTTAAAATTTGAACGAAATCGGTTAATAAATACGATTTTTATAAATAACTCTACTCCAGCACCACCTAGCGAGTTTTATAGTAGCATGTAATTGGACCATATATGTATGTAAGATAACCTCCGAC
>NW_023458556.1:47094086-47095804 GCF_013731165.1 Rhagoletis pomonella | reverse complement strand
TAGTAGCATGTAATTGGACCATATATGTATGTAAGATAACCTCCGACAATCTGACGGAACTCTATTCAGTAGTTTTTGAATTTAGTCCGAACAACGAAAACGGCTATCATTTTATGCAAATAGGTATGTAGATAGGACAGCTTTTAGCGAAACTCGTAAAAGCAAAGCTCCATTCTTTGTTGAAAATTAGAAAAAAAATTCTTCAAAATTTTACCTTACTGAAAATTAAAGACAAAGTTACAATAGTTCAATGGGATTGGAAATCTAGGAGAAAATGGTTCCCAATCGTATGATACTTGCGCGTTTACGTAAATGTATATCGATCCAGCCTTTCCAATAATTACCACTTTTCGCCATAACTACGGTATTGATAAAATATGTAGCTGTGTATAATTTCAGGACGTTAGCATAAGCAGTTCCAGAGATAAGCTATATGAGAAGTTCAGTATGTATGGGAGGAAGGAGCCACGCCCCTTTCCCAATGCATTTGCAATATATGCATCAGTGCTAAGTTTCAGTTCCCAGCGTAATTGGTTTTAGAGATATATTGGTTTTTTACAGCCCGATTCTGTGTACTTGATAAATTTAAAATCTTTATAATTTGTCAATTTTTTATTATTTATAAAGAATTGGTATTCTAGCACAGAAATCAAAAGCTATTTTCTTGATAAATTATCAAGATTGAAAATGCTATTGACAAATTGAAATTTCATGTGAAATGTATAACTTTTGTATCTTATTAAATTTGTTTCTAACAATTAAATACTCCATGTGCCGGCATTTGAGCCTGCGACACACGGAATTATAGTCGACATCTCTACCTACTCGGCTACGGCAGTCAAAAGCTTTTTCGCTTTTAAATTCATATTTTTCATATGTGACAATGAAATCAGTTGCACTCATGTGGAAATCAGTTCCACTAATGTGGAAATCGTAGAGCTTTTGTTTTATAAATATTGACACAGAATGCGAACGAAGCTTTTGCTTGATACAAATCTTGATGAAATTTCTTTACAAAAAATTTATCAAGAAAACATAGAATTGGGCGGTTAGTCTGTATAAGAATTTTAAGAATATCCCGAGCTACATACCGAGTAAATTTTTGGTCAGAATATTTATTTTCAAGATGTTGCCAAATATGAACCAAGTGGTGCAGCCGTTTAGTAGTTTAGTGAAATACATTGTAAAGAAAACTGTATGAAATTGTAAAACGTGACGTCTCAGATTTCTTAATTTTTTGGCAGCAACAACGAAAAGTTTTAATTTTTTTTTAGCGAAAAACCTTCCACACAGAAAAAAAAAGTTTGTGGTTATATCAAGGCGAAATTTTGAGAACGGTCCGTTGCTAACTCTAAATATAAACTACGACACACTGGAAAAAGTTAATACGTTCAAATACCTAGGAATAATGATCGACGATAAACTAAAACAAAAAAAAAAATGGATTCTATATTTTCAATTAGAGATCTAGCAATATGTACATCGGTGAAAACTGCATCTAACTCCATACATTAGCTTTTGCGTGATGCGCTTACAAACATACAGACAAACATACCAAAATTTTATATTTGGTTTCTGTTGATCTAATAAACCCCCTATTAATTTTTCTTTAACATATTCTCAAATACTCTCGTTTGATTCCCATATGGCAACACTTAGTTTATATTATAAATTTAACTGAATTAAAGTTTTCAAACCCGCTTCAAGAATATTTCATT
>NW_023458556.1:47093109-47094076 GCF_013731165.1 Rhagoletis pomonella | reverse complement strand
AGTGATGCGCGAACAAACATACAGACAGACAGACAGACAGACAGACAAAAATTCTAAAAATGGTTGATTTGGGTTCTGGTGCTCTAAAAAAGACCCTCCACATTAATTTTTCTTTAATATCTATAATGTACAGACATCGACCTGTT
This sequence comes from Rhagoletis pomonella, assembly GCF_013731165.1. Lineage (NCBI taxonomy): Eukaryota > Metazoa > Arthropoda > Insecta > Diptera > Tephritidae > Rhagoletis > Rhagoletis pomonella. The sequence goes on along the minus strand of NW_023458556.1, from coordinate 47,093,930 downwards.
ACAATTTTATTATATGTATAGATTTTCGGTAAGGAATAAGCGAGTGGATGAAAAATATATAAACCGTAAGAACGGCCCATATACATATATGTATATCAAAGAATACACACATGCGACGACTCTAGCCATTGTGTGTCACTCCTTTAAATTATAGTTATTTTTTTCTTATTGTATTAAAAAAATAACGTTCGTAACACTTTAGTAAATATTAATCCGTATATTAACTGAGTATATATTAAAGACTAGAAGATGACCCGGTGAACTTCATATCATCTATAATTTATTTGAATTTAACTTTGATCAATTATAACAAATCTTCAAAATCCAATACAATGAGATCACTAATACTGCCTGCTGTTATAGCTGATAAAAGATTCCACACCTATAAGATGTGCCACGCCCCTTTTTACAAACTCATTTATATACATATATCTTTCCATAAGCACATAACATAGGTATCTGTGCATTTCAAATTTCGAGTTCATGTGACTATAATTCCGAAGTTAGAGCTGATTAAAAATTTTCACTATCCCTCATCCCCCTCCCTCCCTTGGCGAGTTTAAATTTTTTTACCCTATTATAGGTCCAGGAGTCATGGCAATACTTTGGCAAAATTTTATTCGATTCTGTACATCCGTTCAGGCTGCAACCTGGTGCATACATACATACATACTTCCACAAATATATAGTAGATTTGCTTTGAAGCGCCATCTTACGGTTCTTTAAATAAAAAATAGATAACAGAAATTAATTTTTCGTATCTCAAAACTCCCGAGCACAACTCTTTATTACAAAAAAAAAAATATTCCTAACACTTTAGT
>NW_023458556.1:47088099-47093009 GCF_013731165.1 Rhagoletis pomonella | reverse complement strand
AATGTACAGACATCGACCTGTTACAATTTTATTATATGTATAGATTTTCGGTAAGGAATAAGCGAGTGGATGAAAAATATATAAACCGTAAGAACGGCCCATATACATATATGTATATCAAAGAATACACACATGCGACGACTCTAGCCATTGTGTGTCACTCCTTTAAATTATAGTTATTTTTTTCTTATTGTATTAAAAAAATAACGTTCGTAACACTTTAGTAAATATTAATCCGTATATTAACTGAGTATATATTAAAGACTAGAAGATGACCCGGTGAACTTCATATCATCTATAATTTATTTGAATTTAACTTTGATCAATTATAACAAATCTTCAAAATCCAATACAATGAGATCACTAATACTGCCTGCTGTTATAGCTGATAAAAGATTCCACACCTATAAGATGTGCCACGCCCCTTTTTACAAACTCATTTATATACATATATCTTTCCATAAGCACATAACATAGGTATCTGTGCATTTCAAATTTCGAGTTCATGTGACTATAATTCCGAAGTTAGAGCTGATTAAAAATTTTCACTATCCCTCATCCCCCTCCCTCCCTTGGCGAGTTTAAATTTTTTTACCCTATTATAGGTCCAGGAGTCATGGCAATACTTTGGCAAAATTTTATTCGATTCTGTACATCCGTTCAGGCTGCAACCTGGTGCATACATACATACATACTTCCACAAATATATAGTAGATTTGCTTTGAAGCGCCATCTTACGGTTCTTTAAATAAAAAATAGATAACAGAAATTAATTTTTCGTATCTCAAAACTCCCGAGCACAACTCTTTATTACAAAAAAAAAAATATTCCTAACACTTTAGTAAATATTAATCTGATAATGGACTTAGTATTAATTAAAAATATTTTCTTTTAAAATTGCGCAGGCTCGAAATTGATTTTAGAGCTATGGTCTAAAGGGCTTTTTTTCTTAGAATTTTATGTAGAATCCGAATCTGCTAGGAACGATGTCGAAAAAAAATTGACCCGCCCTAATGTATATATATCAGTATTTCTTAGTTTAAAAATTCATGTCTTACATAGATGAAAAAAATATGAGATCAAATTAAGCATATACAACTTTTTCATGCCAAGTATGAATAAATTGTCCAAAGGGCTAGGGGCAATTTTAAATTTATGTGGCTAAAACAAGTATGTGGTAGCTAAATCTAGCCACCAAAGGGCTAAAACGGCAACACTGATAGATACGTTTTCGAGATATTTGCAATTTACCGTTATTCAGCTTAAAGCAAAAATTAATTCCTTTTAATCACATATATCTTACGAACCGATTTAAAAATCTTAATATAAAGTACGGCAAATAAAAGCCAATGAAATTCTTCATAAACCGTATATACATTACTGAAATATGAGCAGAAAAGCGTGTTACTTAGGGTTGGGGTGTTAGCTACTTGATAGCTTTCGAATAAATCTGGATATTGAAACCCTTATGAAAAATGTATGTTTGCTTTAAAAATTACAATAATATTTTTTGCCGATTTCTTCCAGTATCGATTAATTTTATCTCGATACGAATCGATTCAAAAATCGATTTCTTTTATTTCGATCTGGCATCTCTAATGTGGACCTTAGCTGCATGAAAGTAATCAGACGAGTCGATGTTAGCTTACCGGATGCTACGCATGTTAAGAGCGCTCGAAGCGTATCTTACGTCTATCATAACATAATCAATTTATTTCTCTCATCAGAGCACACTCAATTGACTTAATGCAGGTTTCGTTGCTGATGTTTGCTCCGGGCCCTTTTTTTTATTATTTGACAGGTTAAGGGATCAAGGCTCACGGTTCGGCTGGATATGAATGTATACCGTTAGATTGAGTTTTAAAAGCGATGTTATGTGTTAAAAAGTTTCACATCAACTTCCGGTGTTAAAACATTTCCAAGTATTTTCCAATTAATAACGTTTCCTTATATATATTTAGCGCCCCAAAAACCCTTCTCAACGACAATTATTTTGATTTTGAGATTTAACCAAATATATAAAACACTAACTAGGTACTGGCATACTTTTACAAACAATATAAAAGAGCTTAACAAAAATAAAGTTTTTCAAAAAAGATATGCAGAAACAAATTCGAGATCATTGGAGCCCCTAGTTGAACAATAAAAGATGGGTTACTGCATGTCGTACTAAGTTAGTCATTAGCTTTTCACTCGCTGTAACTATGCATTACATAGAATCATAGAAATAAAATTAAAAATATATATTTATGAATGTATGTATGTACATGGATATAAAGTACTATATACAAATATGTGTATGTAAATTCACAGAACTCTTAGTTTTAAAGTCGCTGGACGACAAAGTCTTACATATTTAATAATGTTTAGTGTTACATTTTGTTGTTATTCGATAGTAAATACATAGTATTTTTAACAGTAGATTTTATTAAAAGAATATGTGTTACTAAAAATACATATTTGTATGTAAGTAATCGTATGAACAATCAATGTTGAATATTTTATCTATCCTCCATAGATGATTAAACAGAAATTAATATACAAATAAATAAATAATAAAATCAAAACTCTAATTAACATACATAAATACACACATTCATGAACAATTTTGCATTTATAATTATACATATATTTAAATTTATCTGAATATGTAAATTTCGGAAGAATAACAAATATTTTGTCTGTGTTGGGTTAACTTAAATTTAGTATATATTTAATAACATGAAAAATATAAATTTAGTAAGTAAATATAATTAAAAAAACACATAAAGCAATTACAAATATTCAGAATTGATTGCAATATTTACGTAATTTTTGCATACAAATATTGATGGCATGTATGAAAAATATTTTATTATATATACATGCTATATATGTAATAATTGTAACAAACATACAAACTAACTTGTTTATGTGTATAAAAAATTGGAGAAAAGTAAATAGTTATAAGAAATACAAGCGAGCGTCATCACTGGAGTCATAACGGGGCACTGACGAACAAGCGAACGTCTAACAACAACAACAACAATAATGCACGAGCAAAACATTTTCAAAGGAGTTTTTTATTAGTAACTACATAAATAATTATTGTAAGCAATTTATTTGCGAAAAAAAAAAACATTGAACAAAATCTAATACGAAACACCTTTTCTTATTATTAAATAAACTTTGAATGTGCATTGAATAAATGAATTAATACATAGTAAAACAATGCTACCAAAATTCTGTAAAGAATGTCAAAGTCTTAAAATTAGTAACATTAGTAAAAATAATTTACAGTTAAACGTATGTGTTATTAGAGCGATAATAGCGAAAAGGCAGTGGCGCATACATACATATATATAAATAAATAAACCTTATGGAAATAAATTCAGCAATTTCATTATGCAATAAAATGATGAATGCAGTTTTATTTTCTTTAATTTCAGATAAAATGACAAAGTATTAATGAAATAGCAAGTTACATTTCATTCACGATTGAGGAAAACCGCATAACGATTTAACTGGGTACGGTTTAGTTATTTGCCCAAGGAGTATGTGGAAGGTTTCGAAGGATCAAGTGTGACTTATTACAAAGTGTGAGCTGTGCTCTTCCTAGTGGGTTAGATATCAAGACCCGCGCCGTCTCCCCCTCCGCCTACTAACCCAAAATCAGTGGGAAAAAACCTAAACATCTCCAATTTAATTATTCTGCGTAGTTTTACACAATTACTAAAACATTACAACGCCAAATGAGGAGTGCAGTGGCAAATTGTAAAAGGGAAAACAAAAGGCCAGCGTGCGATATAAAGTAACTGTACATATCTACATATACATATATGTATAACTTCATGCAAATTTCCAACATCCGGCATATGCTGAAAATTGTACTTACCTAAAGGGCTACATGCCCAAAATCATTGTTACGTGTTCCTATTCAATTAAACTTTGTATATTTATTAATTCCCGCATAATTGGACCATTTAATATTGATATTTGCTGTGTTTCAAATACAACAACAACGACATGATCCTGATAGAGGTCTGGTTCAATTTATGATCCGCTCTTTTTGGTTTGTGTCACTGATAATATGGCAGTATGGTTTGGTATCACTGTATACACAAACATATATACTGTCATTGCTTCTTTTAACTTGCTTCAAATAAATTTCCTTTACGCTAGATATTGTGAATAATTTAAGTGAATATTATTTCGTTTAAATGTACTTTTCCCCATTTAGTGAGTTCATATTTATATTTTCGTCTTCCTCGTGCTAGTAGTATAAAATTAGTGCTGCCAACTCCAATAAGATAATCCATGCCGTTTCCACTTCGGACTAAAACCTGTGGAACTGTCAAATTACAATTTTACTCTCTCAAGTGAGAGTAAAAGGAGAACAGATGCAGAAGTGCACGGGAACGCAAAAAGCACTATTTCCTGTAAAAACGTCAGTCGGTTTGTTTACATGTCATTGGTACAACACTGATTTGGCAGAAATATCACTAAATAATTATTAAAATCTATACATATTCAAACATTTCGTTGTTTACTTCCATTTTTTACAAATATAAGGTTCTTTGCTTTCACAGCTTTCTGTTTTTGTTTGCAAATCAGCTGATCGTTTGGCATTTTTCATGAACTTACAGGAAAGAAAACTCCGGACTAAATCCTGTAACTTCTGACTAGGAACAGTTGCTCAGTTACTCTCTCAAAAGTGTTCTCACTTACAGGTTTTATGTCAATAGGAACTACTACCTGTAAGCTCTGACTAAGGGGACTGCTGACTCTGACTGTAAACCGGACTGCTATTGGAACAGACTAAATTTGATCAAACAGGGTGATTAAAAAACATTTCCTTTTTTCGGTATCACCCTATACGATTTTTTTTAACTCTTAACTGCATTACTTAGGGTTTACACCAGACAATATTG
>NW_023458556.1:47082953-47087999 GCF_013731165.1 Rhagoletis pomonella | reverse complement strand
CAATATTGTCTGGTGTAAACCCTAAGTTATTAACGGCGCGTTTACATTAGACAATGCTGTCACGCCAATAAGGAAATACATATTAGTTGTCAAAAACGCTGATTGTCTCCGTGGCGTAAGCATCCTGACAATAGTTATGACAACGTGAACGTTGTATTATAATATAAAGGGAAGACAAAGTTACATACACATCAGCGCCTCTTGTGTTGTTTTAGTTCTTTTGTTATGAATTTCTCTTCTTTCTGGCACAAGACTTCAAAATTATTGTCTGCATACGTCAAATCACTGTCCGATTTACAGCCTTCAATATAATCAAGACAGTGATTGAGACAATGGATAAGTATGCATGTATTAGTGAAAAAGTGTGCATGTATTAATATTGCCATGATAGTTTTGTCCGGTGTAAACCGTAAGTAAGGGATAATCTTTTATTATTTCTCTGTATTCTACCTCACTGTCTGATGTACCTATTCCACTTTGTTTCGACCATTTCCACATACTGTTTATTTAGCTGCAACTATGCTATTAATATTATTTTTGATTCTGGAAAAAACCACAGTTCGATTGGTCGAGTTTATTTTTACTAGTCGGCATGTGGTGTTGAAACTATAATTATTTATTATTAAAGAATACTAAAGAAATGTGTTTTATTTAAACTGTGTGAAAAACAAATAAACTTTGTGACGGTTGGTCCACTTTTATATTATTAAACAAACTGCATGAGTGTTGTGCAAGAGCTGTGAAATGTGAAAATTAAGTTCTGCGAACGCACTGGTTTTCGGAACAGACTGGATTTAAGAAAAAATTAATTTGCGAGCTACAAACCCATAAAAAAGTGTATATTTCTTTGCAAATTTAAACATTGTTCATACATATTCGACGTAGCGCTGCTGTGCGGATATTGTAATGATAAATAAAATTAAACTGAAAATTGCATTTTTCTCCTGGCAGTAGCAGCAGTTGGCTGGCGAACCCTCAACACATATTTGTTCAGTTCATTCACAAATCGTCATAGTAAAAGATGCATATATATGCATATAGTATAGAAACGTACATATTCGCCTACACTTGTGGTTGGGTTGTGCTCTGTACCCCACTGTTATCGCATTGGGCGCCTGACATTAAGCAAAAACAGGTTTTTTTTTAGCTCTTGTAAGAGAATTCGAAAAAAAGTTGCATTGTTTTGTATAGTTTGTATGACTGTTGAGCTTGTGTGCAAACATAAAAATGTGGGTTTGCATTTTATCCCATTTGGCATTAACAAAGCGCAGCTATGGTGCATATATGTATGTACATATATAAATATATACATACATATACATATACAGTATCGGTCATATCTATAGCACGCCATTTCAAAGTGATATTGTGAGCCACTTATGTTTATTTATTTATTTTTAAGAATTTCCAATCAAAATACAGTTCTTTCTCTAACAAAACCCATATAAACTCAAGTTTAAAAATTTGTAGAAAACTACAAAAAAGTGCAACAAATTTTCACCTAAGTTTCAAACTTTTTTCTCGGAAGTGTTAGAATTTTTCTGATTATAGCCCAATTAATTTTGGTGTGAAAATATGTGCAAGTTTCAAGTGGCTAAAAGTTACCGTTGATTTTTTGGAATTTTTTTCGCCAAAGGTGTGCGATTTTCTTCCATATATAAATTTATATATGTATATATTTTCTTGCATATATAAACTGAGTTTATTCATTATATCCAATGCCAATGCGACCATTTCCCTAGTTTGCAAGTTCTTGCGTACGAAAACGATAAAATATGATAATTCGTAAAACCTTTTACTGGATTTTACTGGAAATGTGTAAACAAACACAATGCTATGTGAAGAATTTCTTGCAGATTTTTTCAGCATTTTCTTTATTTTTCGTACAGAATCTTTTTTACGAGTTCGTGTCAACCACACTATACTGTGGTGTCAACCACTTTCTATAATTTTCTTTGAAGATTCCTTAAAAAATCGTTCCAGAAATTAGGTACTCCTTAACATTTCGGGAACTTTTGTTTGCAGGGTATGTATGTACATACATATGTACATACACTTATTAGTTTTTATTTTATGTTTTATTTATTTGCCTCCAGCTTTCCCTCGACTTAGCAAAACCTTTTCGCTGCTGTGAAATTTTCTGATTATTTATTTGCAAAACGTGCCTGTGTATTGCAAGCATCCGCATTCCTTACATGCTAGCAGTATCTGATAACTAACTAGTTCATGGTTGATACAAATATATATATACATATGTATGAATGTACAATGTATCTACATAAACTACATAGTACATATTAGATATGTTTGCATGTGCATATAACTAAATATTTCAGTTCGAGATTAATCGAGTAATTAAAATTAGATATGGTATTTTTAATAATAAACTCTGTTGTTGTGTCCAACGACTCTGATCATTTGAAAAAGACCTTATCTCACACAATATTTTACCTACATAGATACATACATATGTACATACATATTAAAACCCCTTTTTTAAGCGTAGTCTGAATTTCCTTTTTAAGTAAAATTTTACATATTTAGACGGAAGCCCTTAATTTCATATAGAATCAAAACTTATAAATTGACTTAAGTTGTTTTGTCAAAAGTCAAAAGCAAAAAGGTATAATAAAAATATTACCAATAAAATAAAATCACGTATATGTAATACTAATATTGCACTGCAAAAAAAAAACATTATATGTACGTACATATATAATTTCTTTCCTTATGGCCAATCTAATTCGAAACCGTAAGCTACAAGGAAATATTTTAAAATAAATATGTATGTATGCTTCAGTTCAATTTTAAACACATTTGTAAATTTTTTGCAGTGCAATATTAATATGTACATATGTGCATATTTTAATTGTCAGTATCTGCATGTGCTTATATATATATGTACATATGTATGTAGATATGTTGCTATAAGAGTTGGGCTATAGTAGGCGTATTTACTAATTATATAAAATACCGCGGCGTAAACCAACTGTAAAATCTACAGTAGGTCGCCCACAAATGAATACAAATTATTTGTATTTTCTTACTTAATTCTGAATCATGTGAAAACAGGCTATGAGAACTGAAATGCAAATAATAAGTCACGCTATCTTATCTTCTTAATAGTCATAGTACTTAGTATGTATGTATTAACATGTGTAATAATTTGAAGTATTTTGATGCTACTCCTAAATATTTGTCTGAACAAAAAGAAAAAAGTTAGAAGGTACATGGTATGTATATAGAAAATATGTACTTACGTATGTACATATGTATGTATGAATTTTCAACATTTTACAGATCAATTTTTATTTCTCGAACATCGCAAGTGCATATGGCAATCTACTTACTCGCTCTGTAAAAAAAAAATGCTAAAACGTAAGGTCGGTTATAAGTACCTACGTATGTATATTCACATGTATGTATGCATATCGCTGCAGAATATAGCTGCCTTAATGTGGCCATGTAGCTACCATCAAGTCAACACACCCCCAAATTTAAAATAGGAAGCGTGTTGATTAAAAAGAGTCAATATTAAGTCTAAAAATTTTCAAAAAACACATGCAAGTTGCACTTTTAAATTTAAACATGACCAAATTTGCCTTTTGAAATAAAACTACATATTGCATATTTATGTGCATAGCATTAATAATTACTTTGGAATTATAAACTCGAACTTCAAATGTACACCTGTAAGCTAAAAACAAATCGGTGCATATATATTTACATAGTATACTTCTGGTTTACATACATAAGTATGTATGTGCATACATATATTTTATGTGTATGCTCTTTTGTATTTCTCAGGTATACCGATATTTGTCATACTACAAATAATTTACAGCTCCTAATGATCGGTAAAGTTAACAAAGCGACTTATTTAACGGCTAATAACACATATTTACCTAGTAATTACTCAGTCCATTCCCGATGTCAGAAATACTTTTGCAACTAGCATTGTACACAAGATCTAAATAGACTGGTTGTTATTCAAATATATTTATACCTATATGCGCATACATGCATACGTAGGTACATATGTATGTATGTATATTTAAATCAAAATAATTCAGAAACTATTAGCTTGTCACTGACCAAAAGAAGCTATGGGGCAGTTCGTAAATGCATATAACATACAATGTATGTACATACATGTACTATGTATATAAAATGTTTGCTTTGCCATCAACAGATTGTCGCAAGCAAAACTGCGAACATATTACTCAACTTTTAAACATTATTAGTGCTATATGGAGGGATTATTTATTAACTATGTACGTATGCATAAGCACACTTTTAGTGCTACAGTTGTTATTAAATAAATGCATATTAACAAATTAAGCTGCTACTATGTATGTTTTTTACGTGCGTATGTAGGCGCTATATGTATATTAGGGTGGTCCAAAAAGTGAAGTCGTAATTTTAATGCTCTCCCCCCCTAGGATTGTGTTGTACCCAAAAAATATAACCCTATAAGCGCTCAAAGTTTTCCATGTAAATATTTTATAAGGGAACAAAAACAACTTTTGGTAGAAAGGGTATAGAATCCTTGAAAATTAATATTTTTTGATCTGAAAACTCAGGAGACTTCCAGTAATAATACCCCATTTTTTTAGTTAACCATTTTTTAATACTAAAGATTTCTTATTGGTCCCCCCATTGCATTTTCTGTGGTTTTTAGCGGACCTATAAATTACAGTTTCTATGAAAAAATGGTTGAATAAACAATTGGATATTATTATTGGGAATCTCCTACAGATAAACAGAGTTTTCCCATCGAAAATTATTGATTTTTAAGAATTCTATACCATTTCTACCTAAAATTGTTTTTTACCGTATAAAACACATGGAAATCTTTGAGTGCTTTGAGCAACCTCTAAATATTTTTTGATTTCAAAAAAGGGGTTGTATATCTTTTTCGCTATAGAGCAATCCTAGAGGGTGAGAGCATTAAAATTCCGACTTTACTTTTTCACATGCATTTTTGGACCACCCTAATTTACATGCATATGAACATACATATGGCAACGGCAGTTCATTTAGGGC
>NW_023458556.1:47058888-47082853 GCF_013731165.1 Rhagoletis pomonella | reverse complement strand
AACTTATGTAATCACATATTTTTGCGTTTAGTTATCAATGTCATGGAATATTGAATGAGGTGAAAAAATCGAATAGATATTTACGTAAACTCTATAAGATTAAACCATGGAACAAAACTCAGAGGACAATCTTTTGGAGATAATGGACTTGGCACGCACTTTGCGCCAAGAACAACTATTCATACAGCAGGAACAGGCGGCCTTCGGTCAATTCACTGAATCATTGTCTGAGAACTCGACGGCCATAACAAAGGTAAATTGCAAATTTCATAGTTTTTTTACGTCTTTGTCCTTTACTCTTTCCTTTCTTTACAATTCATATTTACAGTTGGCTTACATTTGCGCTCAACAAAGGCAAAATCTTAACGATTTAATCACGTCACGTCCGGAGGTCGGCCCCAGTATTTGCTGTCGACGTGCAAAAAACTACGAAAATGCTAAGTATATAGATGCCAAGAAAGTACTGGACTATGAGGTGAATACTGCATATACATATTATAATCATATTATTTTTTGTCAGCTTATTTATTTATGTACTTATTATTGAAATGCTTTTAATGCTCTATTTCGCTGCAGCATGCCATTTCCTACGAAGAACTGTTTAATCACCTCTATCGCTCACCTTATCTGCTTGCACTTTCACTGGCCACCGGCGATCGCATTGCCGAGATAACACCGCAGCACCTTTGCTATGTCATACACACCATTTCGGCAGGCCTTTATGGTAATGCCATTAACACAAAGGATGTGGAAATGATTTTAAAACTACTAAGGGAACTTATAGAAATTCAAATTGTCGTTAGTGAAAATCCACGTAATTTGCTCCGTGCAAATTCATCGGCATTTGCGCGTCTTTATCATCGCTTAAATGAGTCAATGTTTTCGGCAAAAATCTTTCTTACGGCAGCATTATTTGAACCAATAATGGGTGTGTTGAGTGATATTGATAGCGTATTAGATGTGGATCCCAGTAAAGTGGTGGAGAACTTTAGCAGTAAAGAGCGCTTGAAAAGGTAAAATAAGTCATTTGAAGATTTAAAAGAAAAATTAAAAATAAGCCAAAAGAAGACTTTTATAAATTTTTGTATACATACATTAAAGCTTTTAATCATGCCATAGTTTGCTTACTCCATAAATTTTGTTTGGCTTTTTAATTAACTGTAGCTTTTTACAAGCTTTTAAGTTTCGCCTATATGTAATCAAATCTTGCAATCAATTTTTTACCAACTTACCGATTAGTTAGATACTTAAAATTACGAACTTAGTTCAGAACCGAAAAAAGAAAAGATGAATCAATCCTCCAGGTGGCGCGGTGTTGAGATATTTGAATAAGCCGTATTTATGGTCCGATTGGTTTCATACTTAGAAAAGATTTTACTTAAGTGGAAAGAAAAACTCCACACAAATTTAACCGTTTGATGGTGCGTGGTCTATATAATTTCGAAATTTGAGTTAGTTTGTACCTAGGTGTGAGATAAGCGAAAACGATTTTTTTCTTTTTTCATCAACTAAAAAAGCTTATCGTTAAATTTTTACTTTTTATAATAGTGTTATCGAGCGTTGTACCACGATTTGTTTGTTAGGAAAAATGGAAAAAACAACAAAGCTTAAACGTTAGAAGTTACGGCAGCTATTTTTATTTTTTAATTACTTGTTTTTGTTCTACATTTTCAAATTCAAAATTTATGTTTAGATTTGGCGCTGAAGACTCGAATGACTACCAAGATAACGTCAATAAATTCCACCATAACACCATAACTAAGCTTCATGCTTTGGCAAAATCATTTATTGACAGCCTAGCTTTTAATTGGTCTTTGTTCCCGTCGACACTCCGCTGGCTGGTGCAGACAATGTCACATCAACTAAAGCAGTCACACTTCTCCGATAAGATCATAAACGAAATAATCACGGATATGGTTTTCACGCATTTTATTTGCCCAGCTATAGTTAGTCCAGATATAATGGGCATCATCGATGCGCCCATACCCGAGCAGGTGCGCTTCAATCTGATACAAATCGGGCAAATTATACAAATGCTTGCTTTAGCCAAACACGATGATATCGATGCGAAATTCGCTCAGATTTATACAAAGTTCGAAGCAAATAGTGTTTCAAATTTAATCGATTTGCTCCTAATGAGTCAATCAGGCGAAGATGTAGTTGCTATACTATCGCAACAAAGTGACTTCGATCGTTCACGTTTGCTGAGCACGCAAAGTGAGCTTGCTTATTTTGTAGAATTTTATCGCATCCTTATGGCTAATGATGAATTTGATCCGCCACCTGAAGATCGTCAGAAGTTGCAAAAAATACTTTCACACTTGCCGGAATCTAAAGAGGCTGGTGAACGTTTACAGTCAAGTAGTGCCGATGCCGCCGGTTCATTGCCAGTCAATGGAGAAACGGGTAGCCTTAAAGAGCGCTCCAAGCAAGGTTTCATGGGTTTGAGTAAGGCGACTAAGAGTAAGATTGCCAAGAGTATGAGCTTTAATACGAACAATACTGTAACGCAACCAGTAACCGACGGAGCAGCATCGGCATCCGCCAATGTTAATGGGCTGATGAATGGTGGTGTTCATGCATCCAGCATGGGCCAAGGTAGGTTGCATATTTTTTATTTATTTATGTAGTTATTTTAATTTTTTTCTTGCTAACGATCATATTTGCAGTACTAAAAAAGAGGATAACTTTCTACAAACGTAATGAAAAAAAAAAATCGTTTATGTATTTTTGAACCGCACAATAGGCTAGAAGCGTTAATAAGTTCACAATCACTCATAACCTGAAATAATTATAGAAATGTATCTCTCATATTAGTTAGTATTATTACTAATCTTTCACTTTGTATTTCAATTAGGGCCGTTAACTTACCTTTTTTAAGGTATGTTTAAATCATTAGTTAAACTTATATAGAAATTTTTGTAGTTAAGTTTTAAACGGTTTAACTATATTCCTTAAAATTGAGAAGTTAAGAGCCGTTAGTCTTATTTTCTTAACGATAAAAATGTGTCGTCATTATTCAACAACATTCATCAGAACACTTTCCTACAGCTTACCTACACGATAATCATCATCCAAACAACGGCAGTGCCGCTGCATCGTCAAACACATCAATGAGCTCTAATAGTTCATCCCCTATACGCGCAATACCATCAAATGATGTTCTTGAAAATGAGCCCATACTTGTCTTCAGTATTTACAATGGCGATGAACACAAATTACAACCGCTTACTGAAGAGGAAGTTCTGAAAATGAATTGCATTGGTCAGGATATTTCGAATGGCGAAGTACTCTTAGTCGATACGGGCAGCGTTAATTTAGATAATACCATCGACAAGTCGTCCTCAGTCGCTAACGGCTTTGATGGCATGGACAATATGAGCGACGTATTGCGTCCGTTGCATTCGAAAACAACGCGCTTTTCACTATCGCATGACGATGCCTCCATTGGCAATTCGGACAATCTAGAAGCGGTTAGCGAGGCGCCATCAAATCATTCTGTTACCAGTTCACTGGAGTTAGAAGAAGAGAATGATCAAAACGATAATCTCTCCGATATGGTGTCGGCAAATGTGTCCGGTCGTGGCACACCAAATATCAGTGGCCGTGATACTCCCTCATCTCAAGTAACTGATGGTGAGTCAGTGCACAATGCACTGCCTACACCACAGATGCAAAAACTTATATCTAAAGCACGTTCCGATATTGAAGACAAGTTTTGTAAATTCGAAATAAAAAAATTTGAAGGTGATGAAACAGTGTCTATCATATCGGACACTTGGTCAACTGACGTACTGGCGAGTGATTCCGAAACGGTGGATGCCACTGAACGTGAACGGGATCGCAACTTCTCCACGCCGCTTATTCCATCAGCAGTGGTCTTACCAGGAGACAATAATTTTGATGTACTTGCTAGCGCGGGAGCAATGCGTCCTGCCTTTCTAGATGTTTCCGATCAACGATCCGAGTCCAATTGGAGCACCGATGTATTGGCCAGTGACTCTGAAAAATTTGCAGAGGTAGATACGGACGATAATGTGAGCATTACCGCCAAGTCGGATATAACAGATTCGGGAGCACGATCAGAGCAAGAGCGGGATCAGCTGGCAGCCGCCATATCTGCACCACAGCCCACGCGCCGCACTTCGAATTCCCCGCATTATTCGGCACGTACAGGAAGGGGTTTTCGTACCTCCACCGCAGGCATTTACAACAGCCCAATAAGTGGCAACAGTGGCAGCCCAGCGCTTGGTGGATGCATAAATAGAGTGGTCGCCCCTATTCGTAAAGAAGGTAATGCAGACGTCAGTGGCGGAGTTGGTGGTGGCAGCCATGGCAGTGGGAGCAGCGATCACTCCCAAGATGACTCTGCCTTTTATGATGCAGCGAATTTGTATGACGAAGCAGCAGCTGCGGTTAAAGTCGAGCAAGATGCCGCAGATAGTGCACCTTACGGGGGACTTTCATCTTTGGCACGTAGCTCTGTACGCACAAGCTATCAGTATAGCGGCGAAAATAATTTCCAACAAGAATACAAAAGTAGTAGTTGTAATTCCGATAGCAAAGAAACATTTTTGGGTGCGCCACACATGCGCCGTCAAACATCAGCTGAGAGCAGCATCTCAAATCAGAGTGTAACATTTGAAGATGCAGCAAGTGCTGCGTGTGCCACTGCGAGCAAACCGCCCAAGCCTCATCATAAGAGTGGTATGAAAAAGAAGAAGCAACATAATAATAACGCCCCGACTTTGCTTAACAGCAGTCCGAAAGACCTTATTGATTTCAGTGACTTTGGTGAAGAGGAAAAACCCTCTCTACCCTCAAGGGAGCCACCACTGGTAGATTTGTTTGGCGAAGAAAATGTTGAACATCGCCACACAACAAGTGAGGCACGAAACGCAGGCTTCGATGGCCGGCGCAATGGCATAATGGCGATGACACCTGGAGAGCAGACCGAATCAGCTGGCGTCCATAGCTCTGTACCAGTTATGCGCCGTCATCAAAGTCTTAATTATGAAAATCATGAAATTATGATCAGCAATGTTGTGAATGCTTCGAAGCGAGTAACAATGATACCAACTGTATCACAAACGGACGACGACAAAAGTCAACAACAAGAGCAGATAATGCTGCTGTGCGTGAAGACAGAGAAACTGCAGCTACACGATGCGGACTCTAGCTCTAAGGAATGTGCCACCAATCCCTCTACTTCACGTGCCATCCTATCGAATAGCTTGAGCGGTGCTGCAGTTAGCATGAGCAGCTGCCAGAAACCCACAAAATCCACGGGAGCTATACCGAAAAGCATTAGTTTCGACGCTTCGGCCGATAAGAACAGCAGTAGTCATAATGACAGTGGCGCAATAGCAAGCACAAGTACTGTTGTCGCCGGCCGTCATCTGCCCTCTCATCGCAATGCTCGCGTCTTATATCCCAATTTGGGCTCGCACACCTCTAGTGCCAATAACCATTCTGGTATATTTAACAAATTGAAGCAAGGTATTTTCAAGCACAGACGTGGTAACAAATCGCATTCACGTCATTCTTCAAATCTGCATAACGGCATCGAAAATACAGTTGATGGAGTAGCAGGTGGCGACTACACGCCACACACGACCAGCAATCGCAGTGTTTCGTTCAGCGCTAATACATCGGAAATATCGCTCGAAGTGATTGGTGTTGGCAGTAGTTCGGATGGTGCCCGCAACACGCCCTTAACTGGCGCAGAAGGCGGTGGTGCTGGTGGCATGACAGCGAATTATTGCGATATGAGTGAGGATATATTGGCGAAGTATCGGCGTAAGGTGAGCAGCTCAAGTGAGGCGACGAACTCGGATTCGATGGGCAATTGCTTAGCTGGCGCGGCGGCTGCCTCATCTACAAATGATTGCAAACATTCCGATGTGGAGCCGAAGTGAGTAAAACTAACAATTTTCTTTCGTTCTGAATCGTCCATAGGATTCAATGAATTTAATTTTAGATCGCCGAGTGCTCTACTGCATGACAAAACGCTCGCTTTTAATGTGATTAAGAAGAAAATACGGACCGTGTTGTCAAAGACTGATTTACATACCGGCGATTTTCGCCATACCACGGTAAGCAGTCTCGCATATTTAAAAAGCTTGCATCAGGGCATGTCACTTATATCTATTCACTTTTTACACTTTGTTTTAGTACACTAACGCCTCGCCCTTGCTCACATATCTGCAAATACAGCTCGCACAAGCGCTAAATTTGCAAAATTTCCAACAAATCTCTTACGTCTCAGAGGCGATACGTTGCATTTCCACACTCGAACGCAGTCAACACACACAATTACTCGAAGAACTACAGCAGGACATACAAAAGCGTCAGAACTACTTACAGTATTTAATGAGATATCGTCAAAATCTACTCTTAATGATGGAGAATATCGAACAGTTCGAAACGCGTTTGCGCAGCGAAAGTGCCACCTGCAATCGTTATTTAATGACCGTTTGTGTGCGTCTATTCTTTGAGAAACGTCAGGCAAAGGTAGCAGAATTTCAAGAGGAGTTTGCCCGTCTTACAGTTTCTGATGACAAGATTGAACTTATCGAGGAATTTATTGATGGTTTAATGGAGGAATTACTCATGGCAGGAGGCATACTGCATGGCATGCCAGAATGGCAGGCGCAAGAAGCGCGTTTATCAATTGAACGTATACTACTGACTCTCCTTTACCAGCAGGTGATGTTTCCAAATGAAGATGCCGACCTGTCGCGTGACACGTAAGTGACGGCTGAAGTTATATGAAGTGTGCTGTAATGTAAAATTTTTGTATCCAAATGCAGTGTACTCTCAGAGCATATAGCGAAGCTGCAGCGTGTCATTAGCCCTGCACATCCGGCTCTTTGCATTCCTCAAGTATACCTTTCCGAAGCACCTTGGTCTTTTGCACAGCAACAGCTCTCGTATATCTCAGCATATAAAACGCCCCGTGAAAAATTGCAATGTGTGATAAGGTAAACGTGATTTTTTGTTTGTTTTGTAAATGGCTAACAAAATTGAAGCATTAGAAAATTAATGTTACACATATACATACTTATGCCAGGGTCATGTATTGATAACTCAGTTTTAACTTAAAGTTGGTTTAAAATATAGCAAAATTGGATGAAAAAATCGGTATTTCTGCTCAAAATAACAAAAGTAAAACGGTACGGTCTCTGCATTTACTTTCTTTGGTATGAAAGTTAGTCAAGTACATTTAACGAGTCAAATTCACTTAAAAAGTGTGTAAAACATTTTTCAATACTGTGTTGTATTACTCATGTCTCATTTCATTTTTTTTTTTATAAATATACCACACTTTCTTAATTGCAGATGTATTTCGAGCATTATGAGTCTTTTACATATGTCGAGTGGTCGTGTGCCAGCTGCTGATGATATTTTGCCGGTATTAATTTATGTTGTGATCATGGTAAGTACTTAATATCGTTTAACAATAATACGTTTTTTTTTGTTTAAATACCTTCGCTATTTGCTCCCTAGACAAATCCACCATTTTTGTTGTCAACAGTTGAGTATATAACCTGCTTTATCGGCGATAAATTAGAGGGTGAAGAACAATTCCATTGGACACTCTTTGGTTCTGTAGTAAAGTTTATAAAAACAATGGACTATTTGGATTAAGCGAATTCTTACAAAGAAGCATCGTAGCTTTTAACTAGGTTTCCATTTAACATTTGTTGGTGTGTAGTTTTTGTACCTATAAACTCAAATTGCAGCATTTTTCTATTTCAAGTTATGGTTTTAATTATAAAATTATCGTCTCAACTGATCGAAAACGACTGATCGAAATCAAGAACATCATAAAGCAATATTAGTGAAAAAAAACAAAGCTTTTCCGAACGAAATGCGCGCAAGTTTATTATTGTTGAACTGTTAAGATTACTTCTGTTATATCTGCACTATATACATAACGCAACTAGTTTAAAAAATGTTTTATATGATTTAAGTATCGATTGTGTCGAAATGTAAATTACAATTTTTTAAGGTATAGATTTGGGGTAAGTTCCTTTTGATGTTTTGTTTTTTGTGCGGTAACTGTAAGTATATGTAGTTTTTGCGAATCTGCACGAGGAGTATAATGCGATGTAAATAATTGATAAATATGGAATTATGTTAATATAAATATGTTTTGTTATGCAAACTAAAAATTTAAATAAATCGTATCATATACTTAAATACATACTAACATATACATACATATATATATTTACATGTATAAATATATATACATGCATAAATATAAATAAATATTTTTCGATATTTATTAATACAATATTAATATGTATACAAATACCTTAACTATAGTATATACTCATAAAGCATACTAAAGTAAAAATATATGCATTAGCTCGGTCTATATAATGATGATCAAAAAAAGTATTGAAGAAAAAAAGAAAGAAGCGGGGTGAAAGTAAATTGAAGTACAGAAGTTGAGAATTTTAAATGAATTCTTAACATAATCACTTACTTAACTTTATACATACTATATGAGAGTAGTTTTTAAAACTTCAAAATATAAATAAAGGCACATTTGAAAATATCTTACTTGTCTATGTTACCATTCAGGAGTGCAATAAGCCACTGATTTCAAGGCGGTTTGCGAAGAGGAAATTGTTTTTAAAAAGATATTTTTGATTTCGGATTTGTGCTTGTAAAAACCTCATTGCAAGACAAATCGCGATAGCTGCTTAAAAACGTTCTCGCGGTGAGAAATATTAAATTATTATCGTTATTTACGAAACATTTAAGTGGTAAAATTTTCGAAAAATAAATAAGTCATATCAAACTAACCCCTCAGCAAAAAAGGAGCGTTTTTTAATTTGGCTGGGTTCACAGATCTAAGCAGAATTAGATGGCCGAAACTTACCCTGCCTTTCATCTCCGCTATACCACTTTCTATAATTACCGTGTTAGGAAACCAGCAGCTCTTGGTCCCACACACAGTCTTCCCCGTATGTCACAACAGCCATCAGTCAAATTCAATCCGGCGACTCTCTTCACCACCTGGACGAAGGAGGTCAGGTTTCAACCAGGCATTTACGTCGACGGCACACCAATCCCGACGGTGAACCAGAAAATTTGAAGGGGCTTTCATTCTCGGCGCATACAACCGCAATTGTACAGAGCTGCAACAAGGTCCTCAAGTCGCTCGCCGGCAGCACCCGGGGCAAAGACAAAGAAACGTTGCTGACAAGATACAATTTGGCGGCCGGTTCTGAACTATTCTGCGCCTGGTTTGGTCGCCGGGGACTAGTTGAACACAATGGAAGAAGCTGTAAACTTGTCAGAACGTCGCACCACGGACAACGACAGGTTGCTTTCTGATGTCGCCTGAGCCCCGCCTAATGCTAAATGTAAGGGAGCATACCAAAATGCTCAGCAGGCAATTTCTCTGGTGGGCTGTCACTGCCGCGAGTACCCCAACAGAGCCCTGCTTGAAGAAGAGCCTCCGACCGACATCGATCAGCCACTGGACGAGTAATCAACGGCATTCATAGATGGTCGGTCACCACCTCTCACCTCGACCTATGAATGCCGTGATCGCAGCCTAATCGCCGCCTATTGCAAACGTAGAGCTTCGACTACCACGAGATAACTGCGCTACCTTGGCCCAATTACGGTCAGGGTATTGTAGCCGTCTTAACAGCTACCTGTGCAGACTCGACCCCAATATCGCCAAAAGGTGTCTGGCATGTGGAGACTCCGCGCACGACACCAACCACATCTTCATATGCCAGCTCAATCTCCCTTTATTCCGCCCCCGCCGAAACTGCCCATTTCTTGGGCTATCGTTAGTTAAGCTTGACGACAACGATTGATAAATAAACCAAAATAGGCGGGGCTTAGTACTGCCGCTACAACAACAACATTGGCCGCATGGAAACCATATTACAGAATACATATTTTAATCCTAAGGATTACAGGAAGTTTAGGGGAGCCGTCGGAGGTAATGAGTGCATACGTCTCGTCGCCTCGCTACGGCATCACACTCCAGAAGCAGGTGAAATGTTGTCTTCTCAGCTGAATCG
Source organism: Rhagoletis pomonella (assembly GCF_013731165.1). Taxonomy (NCBI): domain Eukaryota; kingdom Metazoa; phylum Arthropoda; class Insecta; order Diptera; family Tephritidae; genus Rhagoletis; species Rhagoletis pomonella. The sequence continues at coordinate 47,072,795 of NW_023458556.1, read as the reverse complement.
CAGAAACGACGGAGCAGGTCGACTAAATTTCCAGCTTATGCAGATGTCCTAGCGAAGCCAACGTACGCCCGGCATTCGGAGAAACACCCCACGACTCGAGACATCTCTTCGCATGCCCCCTAAACCCCACTCTGCTAACGCCTCTGTCCCGTTAGTTGAGCTTGACGACGATTGAAGGATAAGCCGATCTGGACAGAATTGAATAGCCGCTACAACAACAACATAATGCCTTAAGTGCGGCCTGGCTGTCCCTAAGGATTATTTCGTTACAGTAGCCTCTAAGTAAGTTTACCTCTTCGTCTGCCACCTTAAACCCACACTGCCTTGTCGACCGTTTTTTAACCGACTTCCAAAAAAGGAGGAGGTTATCAGTTCGTCGGAATATTTTTTTTTTAATTTTTTTTTTTTTATGTATGTTACCGCATAACTTTGGACCACGTCAACCGATTTCGATAATTCTTTTTGCATCGGAAAGGTAGTGTCTCAGAGGTGGTCCCATACCATACCTGATCAGTGGATCATGAGACATATATATATATATATTTTTTTTTTATATGGGAGTTGAAGTCGGTTTTTTTTTGCTAAAAATTACTTGTTGCATCTACCATTAGCTGAACTTAACGACAACGATTTATAGACTAGCCGATCTTGGCAGGGCTATAATAATACATCTACAACAACAAGTACTTTTGAACAATTAAGTAATTCATGATTTATTGAATTCAAAAAACAAAAAAAGATACATATGCATTAACACTTTAACGTACAAAATACTCACACCCAAACTTATTTTATGAATAAGGCCATCAGTCTATTGGATTTTGATCTCATACTTGGCTGCGTCTACTTCCTCGCCATACATTAGATATGAGTTAATGTACATTTGTGAGTAAATCTTAACACCAAGCGTACGCAGATAATCGTAATCGCTGCGCGTCAGTGGCGCTTTCTTCACGTCCACGAAGCAATGCGTAGCATTTTTAGCCGTACTGCACGTATTGAATGGCGACTGCACGGTCATCACATCGCCACGTCCAGCACGTAAAACATTCTTTACAGCTTCCGAATTGCGTTCAGCAATGTGTAGTATAACGCGAAAGCCGCTAAAGGCACCCAACTTTCTTCCATCTGCAGATGTAGTATCGTTGAGCTTCTTACGCCAACGATGTACCGCCGATGCCAAAAGTTGCTCGTCTGGAGTCAGCTGTGGTAAATTTAGCGCTTTACTGTTGCCCCATTCATAGAGTTCCTCGTCGACAAAAACATCTTTTGCGTAACACTCTTCTATATACTTGAGACTGAGCACCCATTTGCCTGATGAAACACAACCAAGCATTTTTTCCCCGCGATTTGGGCGTTCACAGATAAAGTGCGTACAATCAGGGTCAAAATTGACAAGATTCTCAGATACCTGGAGAGATTGGTAACATCAAGCAAAATTAAAAAAAAAATAAATACACAAAAGAGGATCTCAAAAGACTCACTGTTCCGCCTAACGTATGTATCTTGTTAATTATATCGTTGCGCGCATCCTCGTCCACGCATGAGATACTGAAGCGCGGTATGCCTTTGTATTGCATACTGGGCGATGCCTTTGAGCGCCTTTCCTTGCCGAACTCGACAGGATCGCGCCAACCCACCATGTTTTCAGTGCCAACACCAAACTGCTCCGATTCGAAGGGCTGTACGTAATGTTGTGTTTCAGTCTCCGCTGCGCCACATGCCGGCATGTCTGTGTCTATGTTATCTACCATAGTCTCAACACTATCAGAAGCGGCGCCGCTACTTGCATTTCCTAACCCTGTTGCACGACGTGATTGTTTCAAGCTTTGTCTGCGAGACTCACAATTTTTGAGGTACTCAGTAATTTTTTTAAGCTCAGGCGAAGATGTGGCCAGACCAGAAGCTGATCGACTTCCGCTTTGATCTTGCGCGATAATGTTTTGGGTGGCCACATTTGTCACCGTATCTGTTTCAGTATTTTCAAAAGTAATTTTATCAAAGTCTATCGTCGTTTTTCCAAAGCTTGCTTGCTGCACCATACGAGATTCTTCACCACCTAAGCTACTGCCTCTGGTAGGGCTTTGAGTCATAGGCACAAAAGCATCTCCGTCCGAAACGCGTGTAATGCGTCGTTCACTTGTGTTAAGATTGTTGTTCACACCTGTTGTGAAAATGGCGCGAGGTACTACACCTGGTAGTTTCTGATGTGACTCAACCTTGGAGTCGTTAGATTTGCGTGTCGGATTTAAATGCGTATTTGGGGTCTGAGCGGCTAATGCTGATAGTTCAGCTGTTGCGGCCAAAGCTTTCTTAGCAGCCTTGGCACTAGTCGTAGGCGTCTCCTCAGTATCGGTAAAAGGTATGCCTAAAGCCTCGCATGTAGAGCGTAGTACCCGGCGGCGCAGCTCATCGATAGGGGTGTCAATCTTTAGTTTTTTAGTTGGCAAGCGCCAACGCCGTTCCAAAGCATCGGCCATTCGCTTTTGAAATTCGGGAGTAGTACAAAAGTCAGGTATTCCTTTTGGGGTGGGTAGCTTACGATTGATGGGAGTGCATGCCTGTCGGCGAATGCGTTCCAACTCGGGCGTCTGATTATTGCGCATCTCTTCAATTAGTTCGCGGAGACAAGCACGCGCATCTTCGTTGTCCAATTCGGCTACAACACCCTCCAAATATTCAAAATTACAAGACGACCGGCCATATGAGTTTGTAGGCGTATGAGGAGAGTCGGGTGTAATTGGAGTGTTATTCGTCGGTAAATTGGAAGATGGTCGAGAGTTTCGCGAAATGGAGCCTGCCAATTCGGTAACACGTTTATTACGAAGTGGCGTGAATTCATTTGCTGCAGTCACTCCGAGAGTAAGCTTAACCAGGAAAAAGACGTATTATTTACATACATACAAATATGTATAGTATTTAAAAGTATGTATTCTTACATCATTTTCGGCATTTTCTTGCGTGTCCATGGGCTCAACGGAAGCATTCGAAGGCGCACGTGCCGCTGGATTAGGTAAGTTCTTTTCACGCAACGTTGGCGATACAGGAAAGTCTGGTGGACTATTGCCGACTAGGTACGGCTGAAATGATAACTTCTTACCTTCTACAGCGCATTGCACCAGCCAAGCAGAAGTAACGATGGGGTATCCCCATTTGATGGCTCCCTCATATTTTGAACCTTCAGCGCGTGGACAAACTAAAAGAGGGCGTTCTTTTTTAGCAAGTACGCGATTGACAGTGGCACCCAGCAATTGTGCAACGGAATCAATGAAATCATATTCCAAAGCAGTGTAAGTAGAAATAACAATCGTCATGCCTACAAGGGGTTGCGAATTAGCAGTGTGGGGCACGTGGCGATGGAAATACTCTATGGGTACCAGTTTATTCTGCTTCATGCAGTTTTCCTTGAAAGCAATACATGTAGTTAATTTTTTATCGTCAAAAAAGTTCATTGACTTACCACATACAAATCAGTGACAATATGTCGTGCCTTAACGGGTAGGTCGTGTACATTCAATGTACGCTCAAACGAAACAATTGCATAGTCAACGATATCTACGAATGTGGCCGGCACTATGTCCCCATGCGCAGCTTCGCACTCACCCAGCATTTGAGAGTAGAATTCTTCGGGAAAATGTGCGCGATCGATATACAAAGACTTTCCATCGAAAAAGTCCAAATTATCAAAATCAATTTCAGTGTTCATTTTTGTGGAATTTTCATTATCTGCAGACGGATTTGCTGCAGGTTGGGGAATAATATTTGCTAATGGTTTCAAAGTGGATGAAGCCACGGGAGCCGACTGAGTTTGATCGGCTAAATTGTTGTTTGATTTGATTGCTGTTGTTGCAACTGGTACTGCAGCCGCAGGCTCATTTTCTTGGGAGTACTGGGCAATGATATGTTGCTCTTCTTCTTCCAATGGCAAATCGGTAGATTTTGCTGGTGCTGTTACAGATTCAGTCGATTTTTCTTCAGATTCAAAAAGTTTCCTTTTCGGTTTCTCTGGGTGTTTAAAGCTGTGATTCATAGATCGCAATGTCTTTTTGCTGGAAGGCGAAGGCGCATCAGGTTCACGAGTCGTTGGAAGTGACATTCGGTATACAATTTCGCTGGCGGCTTGTTTCAATTTAATGCTTTGAAGTAGCCAATCAAGTCGAACAATGTTTACGGCTAAAAAATAAAAAAAATATACATAATTACAATGACTTATTGAAAAACGAATGCAAAACGATTAAAGAAACAAATTGATTTAAATGTTATAAAGAATTACTAGTGCAAACTATTTTATTACTTGTCAGTATGCCATCACGTTTCCAAGAGCGCAGCTCTCCGTCATCTAGTTGACCCACAATGATGTGTGTGATTTTCTCATTCACAACATCATAACGCGTTGCCCCTCCAACATTTAGAATCCTATTTAATTTTTCTCTCTCTTCAAGTCGAAAACCACTTAAATAAATGCAGCAACCATCTAGAAAATTGCCAGCCTTTTTTGCTTGTTTCGGGCATATTTCCTCGTAGACTAGGCGATAATGTTCTGCAGCGCCCTGTTTCAGATGCACTTCGCGCTGCAAATCCTTGGAAGTAGTTGCACGGGTAACCGGTGCAACAAAAGTACCATCATTTTGTTGTGTTTCATTTACACCACTGCTAATTGTGTCATTGACAGTCGCGAGCTCACTTCGATAATTGCGTCCTGGACCGCCCATTACACTTATACGTGATGTATCCGAAAGGTGAGTGAAATCTGCAATACTGCGATCATCCTTAATCGGAGTAGATACCTTCAGAGACTTAACTTTATAACCCTTCGTTGGAAGTGCAAAGCCTTTTTCTGCACTATCAAATATCCATTCGGGGCAGAGAATTTCTTTTTTGAACTTCACTGCTGCCTTATATTTATCAGAATTTGTGTTTCCACGCGCAGTAATGACTATATCGACAAGCGCTGAACGAAATGCACAGTGGTACGTGCCACCGTTTTCATTTACTAAACGCATTATCTATAAACAAAAAAATCTTTATTTAGCATAGCCTTCGGAAAATAATATTCGGTCTTATCGCGAATTCTATGCGAACAAATAACCCAAAAATTATAAAGCAAACCAAAAACGATTTCAACACAGTTCGCATGATATTAGCGATAAGACTGATTAAGGTACCTCATTTTTTTTCTCCGTGTCCAATCCTGTACATGTTATGTTCGTTCCAAAGAAGATGGGCAGCTTGTACTTTTCAAATTCCTCATCTGTTGCTGAAACATCTTCAACAGAGCTGCGTTCCCAAACGCGCTGTACCCAATCAACATGCATTACAGGAATTCCATTCAAGGATGCATGCTCATATTTTGTAGACTTAATGGTGTTCGAAATTAGATGTGTCACTGGCCGACTAAGGTTCTGGAAGTAATAACCACCCATCCACTGAATGTATGTGCGTACTCTTTCTTTCTGATCTGGGGCAATACCAGTAGCACATATATGCAAGTCCCGCATTGCCGTGGTGTAAATCGGACTTGGGCCAAGGGGCACAGGTAGAGAACTTAGCAAGCAAGTTATAAGACATCGCGGACCAATTATGAGTGACTTTGTTAGCTTGAGTTGCATAAAAAAGTCCCCTTCAAATTTATCGAAGATAAATACATCTTTCTTTGTAAGTTGTCCTGAGGCTATAAGCGGAAACCCCTCGCTTGCCTTTATATGTCTGATGTTCTCTTCCGATATGTGGTCCCGGAGGTGAGTAAATGCTGTTTCCAAATCTTTGCATTTTGATGGGTCTGGATTTTCCACAGTACTTGTGGTGACAAAATATGCATTAATTGTGTCGTCGAAACTCATGAGCAGAACTTTTTTGTATCTGAATGAGATTTCTGAATATGTGCCGCGATTTTTGCGTACGAAGTGATATTTTTTGCAATTCTTGCGCCAAATTGAATTTTCAACTGTCAAATGGAAAAAAGTGTTGTTTGTTTGGGGAAAAATTTGACACTAATCGATTAAACGTACCAATTTGATCATCGAGCTAGGCACGACTACGATAACGGGGAGAGAAATTTTGACCAAAGACGTCGATAGAAGTCCCACGACAGCCGGTTCTACGTACCGGAATGACTCGGGTTTCACCCGACCAAGGGCTGTTGTTTCGGCGATCTAACCCCGTTTAGGTCGGCGAAGTATCTCAGAAGTTGTCCGTCCATAGGGCAGCATTCACTACGCATTCTCCTACTCAGGGCTGGCATCGAGTCAAACCCTGGGCCAGAAATATACACCTGCTGTGTATGCCGAAGACGTTTACACCACAACTCCACCTCAGTCAAGTGTAATGCCTGCGAGGGGTGGAGTCACCTCAGGGTCTGCTCGGGACTACGGACTCACAGACAGTGGACCACGTCGTACGTGGCCCCCTGTTGCTCAAATAGAGCAGCCTCCACGGCAACCCATAGTCCGCCCGTGCAGCCCCACACACTCACACAGCAACCACACACAGTCGCCACAACACAACAACATACCACAGCCACCACAGACCACATAACACACACAACCGCACCACCACCCACACGCCGCCGCCAACAACTCTTGGTTCCCCCTACAATCTGCACGGTATGTCAGACCAGAATATTCCGTAATGTGACATCAGTCAAGTGCAACACCTGCCTTGGCTGGTGCCACTTTAGGGCATGTTCAGGTCTGCGCACCACGCGAGATTGGACGGGGAACTTCGAGGGCCCGTGTTGCGCTGCCCGGTCGCTGGCATCAATTGCGACGCCCCCCAATACCACCACAGGGAGGCAATCACCCCAGCAGCACACACAGCCAACGGCGGCAAGAACTTACACCTCACTCACACCCCACATCACAACACGTCTCCCGAACCACATGAAGCTCCTCCAATTCAACTGTAACGGGCTACAGAGCAAGATTGAGGAGATAACCGCCTTTATGTGTCGGCATGGTATATTAATAGCTGCGGTCCAAGAGACGAAGTTGCACAGCAATTCAACTTTGTTGAATTGTGCCGGGTACAACGTGCACCGTCGAGATCGCGAGCGAGATAATGGTGGTGGCTTAGCGTTCATCACGCACCACACCGTGCAGTATCGTCTTATCGAAGCAGACATCGACCGCAGGGATACCACCCTAGAATGTCAGGGCATCGCTATCCGGTCAAGCGATGTCGAGCTCGAAATATTTAATATATACATACCCCCTGTCACCTGCTGCCCGGCAGGATATCACCCTGATATAGGTGCGCTCCTCAGAGGTGAAAACCGTATGGTAGTAGGTGACTTTAATGCGCACCACGATCTTTGGCACTCAAGCCTGTCAAACGATCGTAGGGGAACAGACTTGGCTGAGCAGATAGACGATTCGACATTCTGCACAATGAACGACGACGCACCCACCAGGATTATGGGTAACTGCAGTAGCTCGCCAGACATCACAATAGTCAGCGCTGGTCTGATAAACAGCATAACGTGGCGACCTATGCTGACTCTAGCATCAGACCATCTACCCATAGTCATCTCGATTGATAAACCAACCGACTTTGCCTCCGCCAAACACCGGACCTATGTCAACTTTTCTAAAGCTGACTGGAAAGGTTACGCGGAGTTTACTGAAAACACCTTCACATCGCTCCCCACACCAACCGACGTCCACCTCGGTGAACGTAAGTTCCGCAGGGCTATCACTGCTGCTGCAGCCCGCTTCATACCGGCAGGGTGCATATCGGACCCACGTCCAAACTTCCCTGCCGAAGCGGCTGTTTTAGCAAACGAGCGTGATAGCCTTCGTCAGGCCGATCCCGGAGATCCCCGTATCAGGGATCTCAACGCGGAGATTCGGCAACTTGTAAACGTACATAAGCGGAAGAAGTGGGAGGAGCATCTGAAGACTTGCAACTTCACCTCTGGTGTGAGCAAGCTTTGGTCAACCGTGAGGTCATTGTCTAATCCGACGAAGCACGACGACAGAGTCGAAATTTCCTTCGGCGACTATGCTTCGTCGGACCCGGAGCGATGCGCGAGCTATTTTAGCCGGCAGTTCATACTGCATCCTCCGGTGGACAAAGCCAAGCGTCGAGTGACCAGAAGGCTGCACAAACTGCCAACAAATTGTGCCCCCCCCTTGCTTTCACTTGCGGTGAAGTTCAGGTGGCCATCGGGAAGGCGAAAGCCTCCAAAGCCATGGGTCCCGACGGTATATGCATGCTGATGCTGAAAAATTTGGGTCCTGCGGGGGTAGCGTACCTAACGGAGGTCCTCAATTTGTCAATGGCCACTCTCATCATCCCAGACATCTGGAAGGTGGGGAGAGTGGTCCCACTGCTCAAACCGGGGAAACCTGCAAACAAAGGAGATTCGTATCGTCCGATTACACTCCTTTCCCCGGTAGCGAAGACACTCGAGGCCTTGCTACTCCCGTACTTCACAAATCACCTGACCCCAGCGAAGCATCAGCATGGTTTCCGTAAAGTGCACAGCACAACAACAGCACTTAACGCCATAAACACTCAGATAACTCGTGGCCTTAACCGTAACCGTCCCTGTGAGAGAACGATTCTAGTAGCGTTGGACTTGTCAAAGGCGTTTGACACCGTCTGCCATTCCACGCTACTAGAAGATATAGAGGCCTCCTCTCTCCCACAGAGGCTCAAACGGTGGTCGGCAAATTATCTAAGTGGTCGACATTCGTCGGTAATGTTCAGAGACAAAACGAGTAAGCAGCGAAAAATAAAACAGGGGGTTCCTCAGGGTGGTGTCCTTTCCCCGCTACTGTTTAACTTTTATATTTCAAAGCTCCCTCAACCACCAGAGGGAGTCTCGATTGTCTCCTATGCCGACGATTGCTCGATTATGGCGACTGGGAATGGAATTGATGACCTGTGTTCGAAAGTAAACGGCTATCTCTCCGAACTTTCTCGCTTCTTCACTGCAAAGTGTCTAGCCCTCTCCCCTACGAAATCCTCCGCGACCCTGTTCACAACCTGGACGAAGGAGGTCAGGCTACCGCTGGGGATTCACGTCGATGACACACCAATTCCGACGGTGAATAACCCCAAAATACTCGGAGTAACATTCGACAGCCTGCTCTCCTTCTCTGCGCACTCAACCGCTATTGTCAATAAAGTACAGAGCCGCAACAAGGTCCTCAAGTCGCTAGCCGGCAGTACTTGGGGCAAAGACAAAGAAACGTTGCTGGCAACATACAAGGCAATAGGCCGGCCGGTTCTGAACTACGCAGCGCCAGTGTGGTCGCCTGGGACTAGTAGGACGCAGTGGACGAAGCTACAGACCGCACAAAACACCGCACTGAGGACAGCGACGGGATGCCTCCTGATGACGCCTGAACACCACCTGCACGGCGAGGCGCAAATGCTCCCGGTGAAGGAGCACAATATAATGCTCTGCAAGCAGTTCCTGATTGGGACCCACAGAAGTGGCCACCCGTGCAGACAGCTGCTTGCAGAGGAGCCCTCGCCTAGGCACGTCAGGAGGCATCTATATGAACTAACGGACGAAGTCCAGAGGTTCATTAAGCAACCTCTGGACCCGACAGCCTACAGACAGGCCTTGAACGGCATTCACAGGGACTCAGTCTCGAGTTATGTAGACTCTAGACCTGTGAATGCCGTTCTAGGCACACCACCCCCGGACATTGACGAGACGGAGCTTCATCTGCCTCGGGAGACGCGCACCACACTTGCACAACTTCGCTCCGGCTACTGCAGCAGGTTAAACTCCTACCTGAGTAGGCTGAATGAGGATGTGCCTAATGAATGTCCGGCATGCGGAGAGACCCCACATGACTCGAAACATCTCTTCGCATGCCCGGCAAACCCGACATCCCTAACGACCTTGTCCTTATGGGCAAACCCCGCAGAAGCTGCACGCTTCCTAGGGTTGCCGTTAGTGGAACTTGACGACAACGACTGAGATACCAACCGATCTGGGCGGGGTTGTTGTAGCCGCTACAACAACAACAACAACAACAATAGAAGTTTTATGCAGCGTTTTTGCTGCATTTAAAATGCAACATTTAGCAGTTTCGAACATATGTTTTCGAAGAGCGTTCATGCTATAGCATTTAGCAAATGTACATTTACGCGAGTTCGAAATCGTATGCTTTTGACAAACAGCCGTGTTCCAGTCTCTTATTTAAAGCCCTACTGAAAAGGAAAAAATAAATTTGAAACCAAAAATTCAATAAAAGACTTGAATTGTTTTAACCATAACCAAACATTTGTTTGTGTATACATATATTCATTTGTCGGTGGTGTCAATTAAAATTTTCTCACTTAATTAGGAAACAAACCAAACAGAGTTGGTCACAAATTGATCCAGATTTCTATCAGCATCACATCGATGTTGAATTTGCTTAACTTTTCTTTATCCAAATATGTAATGTAAAATAAAAGAAATCTCGATCGGCGATCACTGAAACGCAGCTAGCAACTGTATTGTTACGATTATCCTCGAAACCTTGAGGGATTACCCAAATATACTCGGGCTCGTATCGCTGGATTGTTAAATAAATGCAATCGATGACCAAATTGTAGTACAATTAACTTTATTGTACAACAAACAATTTACAATACTCGCTAATACAGTAAAAACACTTTACAATACTTGTTAAAGCAATAACAATGCTTTACTACTTGTTAACACAATTAAACTTATAGCTTGCTTATTCGCCACTCACTTCTCTGCTCACTTTGCTTGTAGCTTGCTGACTTGCAACTAACTCACCTCGTGGTGGCGGCGCCCTTATATACCTGCGCTGGCACTTATGGCAACTCTAGAACATTCTGAAGTTTATCGCTCATTCTCTTTCTCTCGCTGTTCGCAGTGTTCATCCAACTTGACGTTTCTCTTTGTGGAACATTCTACGTCATTCTTCGAACATTCTGCCTATTTCTCGTTGTTCGCTTTGTGTTGCCGCAGTATTCGCCACACTGCCCTCCACCTAAGTCTGATCGTCCCGATCAGACACACTTGCGGTTCCAAACGCTGCAAGCCTTTCCAAGTGGACCACCTTCATCTTGTTTCTTGGTCTCCCGACGGTCTGGATCCGATACACTACGTCATTTAGCCGTTTTACGACCTTATACGGACCTTCCCAGTTGCATTGTAGTTTTGGGGACAAACCTTTCTTTCGTTGTGGATTATACAGCAACACCAAATCTCCTTCCTGGAAACCCTCGGAATTCATCGCCTTATCATACCTGGCTTTCATCTTGTCACTCATAATTTGTGTGCGCTGTCTCACAAGAGCATGTATCTCTCTCAGCCCCTCTTCCAGGATGTTTGACGTCTCTTTTCCAATCCTTCTAGCATCACCAGTCACCCCAAACTTCAGATCACTAGGCAAACGGAGCTCACTGCCGAATATTACCCTTGCAGGAGTTTTACCCGTTGTTTCATGCACTGCTGACCGGTATCCCATCAGGAACAAGGGTATGCGGACATCCCAATCTTTTTGATTCTTGTCCACGACCTTCCGCAAATGCTCTTCCAGGGTTCGGTTGAACCGTTCCACCATGCCGTCTGATTGGGGATGAAGAGCCGTCGTTCGAGTTTTCCGGATACCCAGTATCTGGCACATCTCTTGGAACGTTGCCGACTCAAAATTTCTTCCCTGGTCAGAGTGCAGCTCTATAGGTACACCGTATCTCGCAACCCAATTGTAGGTGAATACCTCCGCTACTGTTTTAGCTTCCTGGTTTGGAATCGGGTATACCTCCGGCCATTTGCTAAAGTAGTCCATAACCACAAGGACGTATTTGTTTCCCTGTGCGCTCATAGGAAATGGACCGGCTACATCCATGGCAATCCGCTCGAAAGGTGCACCTGAGTTATATTGCTTCATCTGGCCATGACTTCTGGATTTCGGCCCCTTAGCTGCAATACACTCCGCGCAGTTAGCAATCCACTCTGCGACCGATTGCCGACAACCAACCCAATAGAACCTCTGCTTAACCTTCTCCAGGGTCTTCGTGATTCCCAGGTGCCCTCCACTAGGACCATTGTGGAATTCCTTGAGTACATCCGGAATTCTTACCCTTGGAACTACTATCAGGTTGCGGGAGCACTGGCCATCTTCGCTTTCCCATACCCTATGCAAACAGCCAGATATTAATTTTAAGCTGTTCCATTGTGCCCAGTACGCCTTTGCGATGGGGCTTTCCGCTGCCATTTGCTCCTTAGTTGGCCTCCTGTCCACCTCCAGTCCATGCATCAAAAGCTCTAGATCTGGATCTTCCTGCTGACACTTTCGTAGCTGTTCTTCCTTCCACTCTTCCGCTGGTGTTATTGTCGTTAGACGGACGTCTATAATGTCCTCTTTTCCCTCAGCTTTTGAGCAGTGTTTACATTCCAGGCTACATGGTCGGCGGGACATGGCATCAGCATTACCGTGGACACTTCCCTTGCGGTGTTCAATAGCGAAGTCATAACTTTGCAGTCTCTCAATCCACCGAGCTAGCTGTCCTTCTGGATTCTTAAACTGTAGTAGCCACTTCAGCGCTGCATGGTCCGTTCGAACTCGGAAACGTTGCCCATAGAGGTACTTGTGGAAATGTTTGACGCAGTCCACCAACGCTAGTAGTTCTCTCCGAGTTACGCAGTAGTTCCTCTCTGGTTTTCCAATCGACCGGCTATAGTAGGCAACTACCTTCTCCTGCCCATCAATTACCTGCGACAGTACGCCTCCTATGGCATAACCACTAGCATCCGTATCCAAAATAAACGTTGCACCTGGAACGGGATACGCTAGCATAGGTGCAGTACATAGTCGTTCCTTCAGAGTCTGGAAAGCCTCCTCCTGCTCCTTGTTCCACTCGAAGGCTCTATTTTTCCTAGTGAGCTCGTGAAGGCTTTTAGCAACGCTGGCGAAATTCGGAACAAATCGGCGGTAGTAGGTGCATAGCCCAAGAAAACTTCGTAGTTCGTGCAGGTTCCTAGGTCTTGGCCAATCCTTTACTGCTTCTATCTTTTCCTTCGCAGTACAGATGCCCTCCGTTGTCACCCTGTGCCCTAAGTAGTTCACCTCCTTCCTGAACAGTGAGCACTTTTTAGGACTTAGCTTCAGACCAGCGCCAGCTATCCTCTGGAAAACTTCTTCCAAATTGTTCAGGTGTTCCTCAAAGCTTTTACCCAATACGATAATGTCGTCTAGATACACCAAACATGTTTTCCAATGCAGTCCTTTGAGCACATGGTCCATAAGTCGTTCAAAAGTGGCAGGAGCGTTGCATAATCCAAAGGGCATCACCGTGAATTGCCACAGACCGTCTCCAACGCTGAAAGCTGTCTTCTCCTTATCCTCGTCACTTACCTCCACTTGCCAATAACCGCTCTTAAGGTCGAGTGTTGAGAACCACTTTGTTCCAGTCAACGAGTCCAGAGTGTCATCGATCCTGGGAAGAGGATAGCTGTCTTCTTTAGTCACATCGTTTAGTTTCCGGTAGTCTACGCAGAACCGCATTTGACCATCCTTCTTCTTCACAAGTACTACCGGCGAACTCCATGGACTCGCTGATGGTTCAATCACACCACTCTCGCTCATTTCGTTTATTATTTGGCTAACAGTTTCACGTTTGGCAAGTGGAACACTCCGAGGAGCTTGACGGATTGGCCTTGCATCGCCAGTATCAATGCGATGTTTCACAACGTTAGTCCTGCCTGGTTTGTCGCCATCCTTGTCGAATATGTTGCAGTATCTTCGGAGAAGTTCCTTAGCCTTGTGCTGGTATTTTTCTTCCAACCCTTCCGTCCATGCATTAATGTCTTCCGCAATGTCATTCTCGCCAATGGAATCGCTTTCAGGTAACTTTTCGCAGTTGAAGATTGCCTCTACCTCTCGACATTGCCCCAGTACAGTTCCTCTTCGGAGTTTGACTGGTGA
>NW_023458556.1:47051062-47058788 GCF_013731165.1 Rhagoletis pomonella | reverse complement strand
TGTTTAGTCAAAGTTTTATTTGTGTAATCCCTGAAAAATTCTCTATTAGATACATAAGTATATAAATTCGCTTAATCGATCGCTTTCATGAAATTTTTGAGTTTTGCAGCGTTTCTGCGGCAGAGGCGCCATAGTGAAGTTGTTTGTTTGAACTCGAAACGAAGTAGTTTTTTCCATGCAAACCGCAACCTCGCACAGTGGGGTAATAGACCCTGAATGTGGATACCAATTCATACGTACATTTAATGTAAAATATTTTGATGTATTTGTGTAACTAGCACCAAATGATGTAAAACATTTTTAGTGGACATTTTTTTATGTAGGTTTTTATGGCGTTACATTGCTATTTTCATCATCAACATCACACACAACATCACCTTATTCATCATCGCTATAAGGCTTCATAATTAACAGCTGTTGTGCTTCTTTCGGCAAATCCTGCAAATTTTTTTTGGTAGTCGGAACTAATTAAAAGTCTATTAAATATATCTTCATTCGACTTTTTTCTGTTGCACTTGCGAGAAAAATGTTCTCGGTAGCTCTTAAAATCTTTTCCGCGCCTCTAGAGCTTCTTCTGACAATTGACAAAAAAACTGTAGAGCACTCAAGCCAACTTTTGTTTGCTTTGAAAAAACATTGTTCGTGACTACAGGACCTATTCCAACGAATTTTGAACTCAGAGATAAAATATCCCATCTTTTCATTCAATTCTTTTAAATTTTCATCGGATGGCCTGATGCGATCTTTCATTTGTCCCGTTAAATCTATCATTGAATTACACGCAGCCAGAGCTTTTCATTATTTCATAAAGGCTTTGGACGAGTAATCCAAATGATATTTGAGCTCGTTCCCATAAAGAAAATAATCACATAATTAGGCCTTTAAAGTCTCCGTTTCCCCGTCTACCCATAACCATATTAGTTAAAAATATCATCACTATCATTAGTTCTATTCACTGCACATAATATTCATGCATAGAAATAGCAACACTATAAACAATAACAAAGATTAAAATTAAGTAACACTAAAAATATGCAATATGTACCATTTCTTACGGTTTCACATATACCTTCGGTGACCATATTTATGAGAGCCGAATACGGGACAAAAAATTATTTTTCAAATTTTTTCCACAACAGCGTACTGATCTTAAAGCCTTCTTCAATGACCCTGGATGAATTAGCCCTGAAACAGTATCATTTTAGTAATACCACAAATTTTTCGGATAATTATCTCGAGATTTTTACGCCGTAAAATGTGTAAAAAAAAAATCGTTTAATTTAAGTCGCTAAGGCTTACTATTAATTTTTGGCAATTTGTTTTTTTGTTGACGGTGTTACGCACTTTTTCATACAAAGTAAGTATGTTCGACGATTTTTTTGAAAGAGAAGCAAATGACCAGCACTTTTCACTCATACTTTATTACACTGCAAACCAAATTTTTTTCTGAAGATTCTAATAAGAAATATAAAATTTTGGTGAAACATTGCAGAATTAATTTTCATAGTTTTTTACACTAAGTTGGAGATTTGGTATTATATGGATTTTGATAGGAAAAGATCTTTACTTTCATAAAATAAATAATAATAATAAAATAAACTAAGGCAAAATAGCCAAAACTTACTTAAATGTGAAGTCCTAATTTCTATTTTGGCCAATGTATGTATTCCTTGACTCGAATCAGAGGCATTCAAATTGGAAAATAATAACTGTTTATGGAAAAAATTACTATCATATACCAACATTATTTAAAACTCGCTCATAGGCATGGCATTTTAATGACCTGTTAAGGCGTCGAAGTACCGAATACGGGACAAATACAGGGCACTAAAAGAAATACAGAACATTTGCCGTCCCTTATAAAAAAAATAAATTACCAGGACAATGGGTCAAAAAACAGGACTGTCCCGTATAATACAGGACGGATGGTCACCGTACATATATGTGTATACCTCACGATCCAGAAAATAAAGGTCGCGCCATTCGCGGACCGCTAACCCTCTCTTCGTCGATTTGACAGCATTCACACAATCGCTGACGTCATAAAATACTTTTGTTTACATTCACTGTTGCCAACTTGATGCTTTTCTCGCCAAATTTAGTGGGTATTCAAAACGAGAAAACTTTTGCTCTCAGCTCGATTGGCGCAATCTTGTATTCTATCATTCTTGTGTATACCTGATATTTTCTTAAAATTTTTATGAAAATTAGTCAGCCTTATCACGGTTTCCATGAAAAGTAGCGTAGAAGGACAACATCAAGAGCTAGAAGTTTTTCAATAGTAAGACAAACCATATTTTTCATTCCCTCGCTAAATTACACATTTCCAAATCATACGCTAAACGTGTGTCGAATGCAAAACGAAAGAAGGAAACAAAGCCCAAGAGTATGAATACGTTCATATGTGTACAACACCGTCAGCCAAAAAAATTATTAATAAAAAAATTATAGTTTAAAAAACTAAAACCTTCCTATTATAATTGCCATTCGTACTGTCATCTGGTATCTATTTATCTATTTATTTATTTAAAGTAGTCTAACACAACAACCACAGGTTATATTTCAGTGTTAGATATTGAGAATATTACAATATAATACGATATTAAAATGTATAAAATTTGAACTTAACATCTAAAACTTATAAAATTATTCATAAAGTGTAAGATTGAAGAGAATAAAGAAAAAATACAGTAATTTAGCGGTTAGAGTTGGGGTGACTGACTCGAGTTAAATAGTTACAAATTTTCATTTAGTCAGCATAGTGTCTAAGTAATGCTATTTTAAAGTGCAATGTGTCCTTAATAGACCTGAGTTTAAGGGGTAATTTGTTCCATAGGCGAATAGTATAGACGAAAAACTGACGCTCAGATATGACAGAATTGAATTTCAGGTGCAAAAGCTGTTGTAATCGTGACGATTGAGTAATTTGAAGACGATTTTTGAGATGCGGATGCTCCTCTGAGAATAAGATTTTCTGAAGCATTGTAAGGCACTTGAGCTTCAGCATATCGTCGAGTGATACTGAAGTTATCTTGCGAGCCCATTGAGAAATGTGGTCATACCGTTTTTTGCAATATATATACCTGGCGATGTTATTATAAAGCACGTTGAGTTTTTTATTGCATTGACTATCGCTGTTAGCATAGAGTTCGCAACCGTACAACAGCGTTGGTAGCAAGTAAGATTTCGCGATTAACATTCTAGTGGGCATCGGCGTTAGGTGTTGTGTTGACCATAAATACCTTAGCATAGCATATACTCTACCAATTGTGCTATAGACATGATTATCCCACGTTAGTGTTCTGTTAAATAGTACGCCCAGGTTCTTAGCTACATCAACATATGGTATCACAGTTCTGTTCAATGAAACTGTATCATAAACGTTGAGGTCAAAATGTTTTTTAAAAATAGCAATACATTGGGATTTGTTTGGATTTAAGACCAAACCATTGTTACTTGCCCACTCGTGAACGAGGTCTAAATCACTATTGAGGTTCTGTATGCATAGGTTCAATGAGTGAAGTGGGCAGCTCAAATACAATTGCACATCATCAGCGTACATTTGAATTTTATTGTGCTTTAATACCTTCGGCAGATCGTTGATGTACAAAACAAACAGTAAGGGGCCGAGAATCGACCCTTGAGGAACTCCTTTAGATATGGAAAGAGAACTTGACATTGCATTGCCTATGTTGACTGCTTGCGATCGGCCGAAAAGATATGAGCTAATTAAGTTTACAGCCGAAGATGAGAACTGAAATAAATTCTTTAATTTGAGACACAGTAGTTTGTGATTTACTGTATCAAAAGCTTTGGAGTGGTCAAGAAGAGTAAGCAAGGTTACGCGATTATTGTCCATATTTATTCTAATGTCATCTGAAACGGTAAGAAGCGAAAGGGTACAGCAGTTGGGGAAGACAGCTGATGTAAGAATGTTATTTATTGCGTAGGTAATATATGGAAGAAGTTTCGGGAGCAAACATTTGAAAAACTTCGGATGAATGTCATCCAAACCAGCGGCGTTGGATTTTATAGACAGTACTGACTGGACAACGTCACACTCATCAACACAATTAAAGCTGAAGTTTGACAGCGACCTATACGGATTACAGTTATAGCGCTCATATGCAATATTTTCAAAAGTATTCGAGGAGTCAAGGAACTGCTTATTTAAATCATTTACATTTACAGAATCAAGGACTTGTGCCTTTTCTTTTCCAATCCCTATTTCGCGAATTCGCTGCCATTTTTGCTTTGACCCAATTGCTGCACTGAATCTTTGGTCGTAATACATAATTTTTTGGGTTTTTATTGCTTTAATTGTCTCTGTTCGAAGAGTTTTAAAGTCGCTGTAAAGGACATCTGTCCTATGGCGCTTCCACTTTCGGTATGCTCGATCTCGTTTTGAAATTAACGTTTTGATATGGCTATTAAACCAAGGACGGCATTTATCCGAAATAGTTTTCGTAACAAGCGGCACAAATTGATTAAAAAGGCTTTTAATATTAGCTTGAATAAAGTCAATTTGGTCATTTACTGAAACCATTGTGTATATGGATGCCCAATTCACAGAGTCGACATACTTCTCAAGGTCTTCATATTGGATATGCGTAAAGTCGCGGTAAGAATAGTACTCTGTTTTGCTTGTCAACTCGAAATCAAAAATGAGGTAAATAAGATCGTGCTTAGAAAAGCTTGAAAGATCGAGTTGATCATATAAAAGTACTTTGTTCTTATTATTTACAAAAAAGACATCAAGTAGCGAGCTATTGGTATTTGTAAAATGAGTGGGAATCGAACAGTTCACGGAAAACAACCCCAAATTCCTCATTGCCAATGCGAAAGTGTCATCGCTGAGTAGATCAGAATTAAAATCACCGGCTATTACGATATTGTTAAAAGACAAGGTAAGTTCTTCCAAATAATCAACAAAGTCAACAAAATTAATGTATTTATTTGGCCTGTAAACACAACCTAAGAGGATTTTATTTGATTTTGTTGTTATTTGTAAGAATAGATACTCGATGGGGTTGCTACCCTCTGATTTACAATGAAGCTTGCATGAAATACTAGATTTTACAAACATGGCAACCCCGCCACCGCGCTCAACTCTATCTGACCTAAATAACACATATCCATTAACAGAAACCGACTCATTATTGTGCCAATAAGAAAACCATGTCTCAGAAACGCATATAATATCAACGCCCGAATGTTCAAAAAGGTACCTGAATTCGTCAATTTTTTTGGGCAAACTTTGAGCATTAATATGGCATATTTTCAGCCCAAGTTTTTGTTTACCCAAAATTCGTATCATGTTAAAATTATCGCCTTTGGAACCGCAGAAGCTATTAAGACTCATATAAAATGAAAATGAAAGTCAAAAGGCATGGAACACTGCACTTTAAGAGCGTACCGAGAATAAGCTGGAAAAGCAAATTGTAAATAGTCAACATACTGTCAGTCAAGCTGCAAGAGATAGAAAAGAGAAATAAGAAACAAAGAGAGATAGTTTCGAAGGTATGCTTAGCATAGTTTGCTTAATAATAATATTTTCTAACTGCTGTGTTATTCGATGCTATAAACTTTCATTTGTTGACTGCTGCAATTCGCTCTATGTTATCTACGCTTGTCACATTTACTGCCTCGCCTTTTGTTTGCACACGAACATAAACATGCCCACGGACGGAGAACACAGAAGTAAGCCGCTTTTGTCTTCTTAGCTCAGTGCCAAACTGCATGACTTCGCGATTTCGCTTTGTCAGGCATTCGTGCAAATATATTTTGTCATCTGCACTCTGACCAATGTCGCGAAGAGTAAGCGGTCGTTTTTTCGTTTTGCAGAACTTCGCAACTGCACTAAATAACGCACAACGGTCACCAGCAGAGCCAAGCTTAGCGATGATAGGCACGGCTTTGCTGTTGTCATTATTATTATTGCGAGCACGGAAAATTGCACGAACAGGTGGAGTCTTTATCTGAACTGTGCGACAGAGCTGAGCAAAACATTCAGTCAAGCTCTCGTTTTTTGTGTGGGGGATACCTCTTATGATATGGTATGTAACTTGAGAATAGAAACCGCTGCATCTTTTAGGCTCATCAATATTACATAGTTACATCCGAGCTAATAAAAGGAAGGTAATAAAAATTACCGCAATTTTCCAGAGTCTTGAAATTTGCACTTTAACCTAATAAAATTTGATAGGCTATAATGGCCACACATATAATTTTTCTAAAAATTCCGAATACAAAGTTTTAAGTTTTTGGGTGAAATTGTTAAAGTTTTTTGAATTTTTAACCGACTTCAAAAAAAAGGAAAAATAGCCAAAACTGGTCAAAATGTCACTTAACATAATCAGCTTACTCCAAGTGTACATATATGTATGGATATATGTATGTATGTACCGATATTGAACTTGTATATGTAAATGAGTGTTTGTAAGTCTATACGCACGCAAGTGCAAAGGGTTTGGCAATTTGGGTCACGCCTTTACCGCTTGGTTTGATACATACATATGTATATACTACATATGTATGTATCTATATACTAGGACATTCAATCCCGAAGATTTTTAACAATCCCGAGATTTCGGTATGACAAAAATCGTATCCCGGAATTTTTTGAGATTTCGACTTTATCACAATTTTTGCATTTTACAGTAGGCTCACCGTTCACCGTTAACCGATTCTTTTGCAGAGATTAAATTTCCACTACATCACACCAAAAAAGTAAAATGAAGATGAAGAAATGTTTTCAATTGCTACCAGGTTTTTTACACAGTTCTTGCACAAAATGTTTGAACATCGGTATTCGTGCATTTTCTGAAATTCACTTCCAAGTTCAATTTACTCAAGTGCACTTCGAATTCCAGTTTTAGTGTTCGATAATTCTCGTTTTCATGTGAAATGCTCGAGAATAATTTTTTTTTGTTTTCAACAACCATTTCATTCGGTAGTAGAGTTCACTCTTTGATGCGAAACTGTGTGCGTTTGAGCGAAAGTGCGAAAATCGGCATTATGACGCCGTTTCGCACAAACGCACAGCAAATCCACAAAACAAACGCTAGTGTTTTTCTTTCGCATTTTCGCATCAAATAGTAAACTCTACTTGTAAATAAATTAGAAAAAATCTCGGGATTCCGGAGCTGTAATCCGGCGATCACGGGATTCTGGATCCCAGGATGGAATACTGTATTATGTATGTACATACATATACACACATCTGAAGCTATGAATAGCATGTACTATGTAAGGACACTTTGCTGTGCATCTACGCATTGTTTGTATATATATTTGCCTTGTGTGGTGAAAATAGTAAAACAAATGCGCATGCGTGTGTGAGTTCCGTCGCTTCGCTAACGAGTTGATTGTAATTTTTCTGCATTCGCGACAAGTTCGCGTGTAGGCACGCATAGTATGCATTTGTCTTTGCATTTTGTTTACCGCCGGCGTTGTGGCATTTATATAGCTTCATGCTTGTGAACGTGTGAATATTTTCACCTTTCAAATTTAGCAGAGGAGTAGTGTAAAAATGTGCTTCTAACTATTTTTCAAAGATACATACTACATACATACATACAATATTTATAAGGGTGAACCCACATTTTTATGTGCATTTCATTTCCCTTTTAACGCTTTCTCATCTAGATATGCACCTATGAATGTACATATCGTCGTTTAAAATGCAAAACCGCGTATGTGAAGTTGTAGAAGTTATTTTCTAGAG
>NW_023458556.1:47042314-47050962 GCF_013731165.1 Rhagoletis pomonella | reverse complement strand
CTCTAGAAAATAACTTCTACAACTTCACATACGCGGTTTTGCATTTTGCTGATACGCAGTTTAGCACTTTAAACGACGATATGTACATTCATAGGTGCATATCTAGATGAGAAAGCATTAAAAGGGAAATGAAATGCACATAAAAATGTGGGTTCACCCTTATAAATATTGTATGTATGTATGTATGTTTGAAAAATAGTTAGAAGCACATTTTTACACTACTCCTCTGCTAAATTTGAAAGGTGAAAGTATTCACACGTTCACAAGCATGAAGCTATATAAATGCCACAACGCCGGCGGTAAACAAAATGCAAAGAGAAATGCGAACTATGCGTGCCTACACGCGCACTTGTCGCGAATGCAGAAAAATTACAATAAACTCGTTAGCGAAGCGACAGAACTCACACACGCATGCGCATTTGTTTTACTATGTTCACCACACAAGGCAAATATGTATACAAACAATGCGTAGATGCACAGAAAAGTGTCCTTACATAGTACATGCTATATATATATATAGTATTCATAGCTTCAGATGTGTGTATATGTACATACATAATACAGTATTCCATCCCGGGATCGCCGGATTACAGCTCTGAGATCCCGAGATTTTTTCTAATTTATATACGAGTAGAGTTTACTGTTTGATGCGAAAATGCGAAAGACAAAAATTAGCGTTTGTTTTGTTGATTTGCTGTGCGTTTGTGCGAAACGGCGCCATAACGGTGCCATATGTTTGTTGTAAAAAACTGTCGATTTTCGCACTTTCGCTCAAACGCACACAGTTTCGCATCAAAGAGTGAACTCTACTACCGAATGAAAGTGTTGTTGAAAACAAAAAAAAATAATTCTCGAGCATTTCACATGAAAACGAGAATTATCGAACACTAAAACTGGAATTCGAAGTGCGCTTGAGTAAATTGAACTTGGAAGTGAATTTCAGAAAATGCAAAAAAATGGTAGCAATTGAAAACATTTCTTCATCTTCATTTTACTTTTTTGGTGTGATGTAGTGGAAATTGAATCTCTGCAAAAGAATCGGTTAACGGTGAACGGTGAGCCTACTGCAAAATGCAAAAATTGTGATAAAGTCGAAATCTCGAAAAATCCCGGGATACCGGGATACGATTTTTTGTCATACCGAAATCTCGGATTGTTAAAAATCTTCGGGATTGAATGTCCTAGTATATAGATACATACATATGTAGTATATACATATGTATGTATCAAACCAAGCGGTAAAGGCGTGACCCAAATTGCCAAACCCTTTGCAATTGCGTGCGTGTAAACTTACAAACACTCATTTACATATACAAGTTCAATATCGGTACATACATACATATATCCATACATATATGTACACTTGGAGTAAACTGATTAAGTTAAAGTGTGTTTGCATTGTTCAACTTTGCGTTCAACATTTGCGTTCAACTCGGCGCAGGGTTGCACGAAAAAAAAGTTGAATGGCTAAAAATATCAAAATATGAAAAAATATCAAAATATTCGCCATAAAAAGGTGTTTGCATTGTTCAACTTTGCATTCAACTTTTGGTTGAATGGCCTTTCAACTAATCGCTTTCAACAAAGTTGGTCGCCAGCCAACATTTAGCCATTCAACTTTTTTTTCGTGCAACCCTGCGTTGAGTTGAACGCAATTGTTGAACGCAAAGTTGAATAATGCAAACACTGCTTTAGGTGACATTTTGACCAGTTTTGGCTATTTTTCCTTTTTTTTTGAAGTCAGTTAAAAATTCAAAAAACTTTAGCAATTACACCCAAAAACTTGAAACTTTTTATTCGGCATTTTTTGAAAAATTATATGTGTGTCCATTATAGACGATCAAATGTTATTAGGTTAAAATGCAAATTTCAAGACTCTGGAAAATTGCGGTAATTTTTATTACCTTCCTTTTATTAGCTCGGATGTAACTATGTAATATTGATGAGCCTAAAAGATGCAGCGGTTTCTATTCTCAAGTTACATACCAGATGACAGTACGAATGGCAATTATAATAGGAAGGTTTTAGTTTTTTAAACTATAATTTTTTTATTAATAATTTTTTTGGCTGACGGTGTTGTACACATATGAACGTATTCATACTCTTGGGCTTTGTTTCCTTCTTTCGTTTTGCATTCGACACACGTTTAGCGTATGATTTGGAAATGTGTAATTTAGCGAGGGAATGAAAAATATGGTTTGTCTTACTATTGAAAAACTTCTAGCTCTTGATGTTGTCCTTCTACGCTACTTTTCATGGAAACCGTGATAAGGCTGACTAATTTTCATACACATTTTAAGAAAATATCAGGTAGTTTAAGAGCCCATTTAATTTAGTGTAATAATGTGAAATTGAATAAGCCCAAAATCCTCGGCGACTTTAAAAAATTTTTTTTCTTAAGTAGTTTTTCCATGTAGGCTCGAAGTTTTTTTATACATATGGAAAAAATGCGCAACATCGTATAATAAAAAATTCTCAAAAATCAACCAGAATTTGAGACACTTAAAACTTGTACTTTATTGAACTGCATACCGAAATTTTCCCACAATTTTTTATTATAAACTTTGAAATTTTTCTAAATTTTGTACGAGATAAGATCCGACTGTAAATGCCGAAAATATGACGAAAAATTAAAAGACCAAAAAAAGCTTTCAAAATTGCCTTGCAAAAATACTTAAGATTTAGGGGTGGCAAACTTTTTGTACTGCTTTTTTTCTATCGAAAATAGAAATGTACTCCTTTCTCTGTTTCAAAATCTGGCAACCCTATTCAGGATGTTGTGGAAATGGTTTTGGATTTGCGGTTGGAATTGCATTTTATTGATGCGAATTTACAAATGCAACGAATATGCAAATGCCAAAACATTTACAATGTTTATCAAGCTAAAATTTTTTTGTTGTCTTTTATAAAAATATGGTTAATGCTCTAACAAAAAACAATATAAACCTACTTTCCAAAACTTATACAGAATTTAGAAAAATTCCACGAATTTGTATCTAAATTTTGAGCCTTTTAATGGAATTATTTAAAATGTTTGGGTACGCAGTTATTTAATAAAATAAGTGCAAGCTTTGTGCGGCTAACAAATCGCATTGATTTTTAACAATTTTTTTTTGGCTGACGGCTGTTGCGGCTTTTTTTTCATATAAATAGGGAAATTTAGGAAAAACTGGCATTGATTTTTTTATCTTTTCGCAAATGGTTTTGCGCAGTTTCTGCCACAAGGAATTTATGTTTATGTGGAAAAAACGACGTAAACAAAAAATAAACTATTAAAAATTAATTAGATTTTTTAGCCGCTCAAAACTTGCACTTATTTTACTAAAATTGTATAAGCCTTGTAACTGCGTACCCAAAAATTTTCTTTTAAAGAATGAAGGTTTGATTTATATGGTTTTTGTTAGAGACTGCATCATATTTTTATAAAAAATATAACAAATAAAATGTTGCTTAGAAAACATTGTAAATATTAAAAAGAATTCTAAATATGACTTCAAGCTAGACGAACGCCGATATTCCCAAGCAATAATCATGCGATGAGTTTTGTCATTGGCGTGGGAATGGCGCCGCAAAAGACATGTGAATGACATCAACACCTCACTCAGTCCCTATCTCAGACTCTCAGATGTACGCACAAAATTGTAGATTACTCTTGGGACTCTCAGAAATCTCCACGAAAAAAACATTTCCTAATAAATACTCAATGAGAACATAAAGAAATATTTATATTTATGTATGTACTATGAATTTTGCACAAAGCGACAGTTTTATGAATAAACTCCAGGAAGATTGGCTTTTATGTAATTTATATCTACAGGTTACACATGCACTTGTGGTTTATCTCGTTGAATGATCAAAAGGGCACTGCACCAGCGCCTTAGACATTGCATTCAATTAGGTTTCTGTTTGTAAATAACACCGGTCAATTCTCCGTCCTTTTTTATGATGCATCGCCTGCAAGCAAACTATCATTAGAATAATTTTTGGTATTTTTTATTAAATTTGACTAACTTGTTCCCACTGTACAGGTAAATGGCTGGTGGGTTTAAATTTGGTTCCAGTTTGCACGCCTGTTCTGAGATGGCCATACCAATTCCCGACATGTTAGGATTTATTTTCCCTTTTGCTAAAAAAAAGTATTTGAAATCAGTTTTTAAAACTTAATTTTCATGCTTACCTCCCAAACATAGGCCTTGACGATTAGCCAGCAGCACACCCACTGTTTCCGGCTGAGAAGCACTGTAAGTAATGAGATAGCATAAGAAATCGTCTTTATTGCAGCAACAATAGTTGCGTTCCACATGCTTCACAATTTGCAGGTTTTTACAGGAAGTCGTTCCAGGTGACCACCTTCCATAAGGTTTATTAATGGATAAAACAGCTGTTCCTGCAAATCGTGAATATCGTGAAGAATCTGGAACGCAACTAATGTATGTAAATACTCACAATTCAGTAAGCACTTTCTCCAATGGTTGTTCCATTATTTAATTATTTTTATATATAGCAGAATTCTACAACTATGGCCTGAGATAAACGTAAACAAAGAAGTCCAATCAGCTGATGCTACTTTGTTTTAGCCGATTAATTCAAAGTACAAAGACAGTTATCGATAAATACAAAACAATCAAAACAAAGCGATTTTAAGTACGGCAAAACAAATGAATATAATAGCATATTTCCACACAGCACTCAATGGCTTTACTGAGCTTGGCTATCATGTGTATGAACCGATCCAAGGCGAATAAATATAGGCAAGCGCATTAAAAATTTCATGCTATAATTACGTACTTAGAAAATATAATGGAGCGTTTGCATTGGCATCAGAAGAAACCGATATTTTATGATCGAAAAAAAAAAATCAAAACGTAACGATCGTTCTTGGTATAAGTCCACTATTAACGATTAAATTATTTGTATCATGATGATACTACGTTCGCTGATTTCGATTGACATATCTACACAATACACATAACAAATATGTTTGTCAAACCGCTATAAAACTTTGATTGCAAGGATTTTCCAAAAATTCACATCTAGGAACTTACAAGTTCCATTACAAACAAGCACATACCTCCCTAATACTGGGGCCATTGGTAATGCAAGCATGACTTTAATGCAATTCAGCCTCATTGCGTAAGTCGTAAATTAGGCTAAATCGTACCACTCGACAACAGTAGCATTGTCTATTGTCGTACTGAAATAAGTAAACGACCAAAATCGTCGAAAACTATACAGTGCTGCCAAGTTTTTCTGTTTTAATAAATTAGTCGAGTGGAAATTTTAGGCAATGACGTGAAATTTTCGGTACGATTCGACTCTCGACTTGCATTCGACACGACTCTCGCAATGAGGGTGATTAATCACTTTTATTTTCCCTCCCATATATATTTACGTATATATGCCACAAAAAACTACTTTTCTAACCTAGAGTACATATATATATTTATTTATTTACGATTATATCCGCATTATAAATCATTGCAATTAATGCATTTAACATGTGTGGTGTTTAGGCAACAAAACTGACTTTTTAAATTATAAATAAGATTGATAAAAAAAATTTGGAATTTGTATTATACTGCCACTATTTATCAACGAAAATGCATGGCCAGCCCAATAACATCTACATACTTTTTCCAATAACTAATAGCATAATTGTTTCTATCGATGTGGGCTAGTAAATAATAACAGTATACATAAATCAGGTTATAAGTGTTCTGGTTATATAATTAATTTATGAATGTTATTTGCAAAAATACGTTTCACGCAGTTTTCTCCATTAATTGAGTGATAAATGTAGATGATTTCAACTACTACACTTATTTGATTAACGTTCCAATTTTTAAACAATTTCATATTTTTCTACAAATAGTATATTTTCAGTTGAATATTTTACTGAACTTTCGTCATCAATGAGGAATACATCTGTGGCACTTAGAGCAGCGTAAGGAGTTTTCGAAACGAAGTACACCTGAAAATAAATAACGTAGATATTGCAAATGAACGCTCTATAAAAACATGTATGTATGTACGTACTTGAAGTGGAAAGAAGTCACCAGGAATTGACGAATTGCAGCTAAACTCCATTGAACCGGATTTGTTGTTGGCATCAATAATGGGTATATTCCATTGAAGTATGTGCTTTCGTGCATCATAATTGTAAGTGCCATCGTATTCGGCAACAGATGGTTGCACATTCATACTTTTGTAAATAAAATAAAAAATAGAACTAAGTATAAATTTAGAATTGCTAAATGATACTTACGGCAGTGGTATGGAGATGGACACATCCTGCAATTCTAAATGTTGTGCCTCTAATTCATACTCAATGTTTACGTCGCAACCGCCTTCGCCATTTTCAGATGGCCAGCAGTTAACTGTATTAATAATACATGTAGTTAATTTATTTATCAAAATCATGAATGATCGTTATACTTACTTGTCAGGGGTATAGCTGCTTCGTCCTGTGTTATGAAACGCCACTTCAATACACCTACATCGGTATTTAATGGGAATGGTTTAGCGGGATTTTTCAACCCGATAATTGAGCGCGCCTTAAATAACTCTTTATCGACATTTGGATGTGTTTGCAATTGTATGCCATGGGCATCGTTGTTGTGCAATTTTAGTTTGATGCGTCCGAAATTGTCATCGGAAATACGCAACGTCAATAAACCGGAGAGCTCAAATTGTTGGAGACCTCCATCGCGACCAAGACGCACAGTAAGCTTATCTTCCATCTTGAGGTGTACACTGTTAAATGCATAGAATAGAATTAAGTGTGAAGTGGTCAGCATTAGTTAGCATTAGCAACCTTTCAGTGTGAACGTCTGAAGCAATTTTTGTCTTGGCTACAGCCACACTACTTTGACCGCTAATCGGTGTCAAACTTGAAATTTTCTCTCCTTCACTCTTCAATTGGTCAACAAAACTATCGACATCTTTATTTTTCCCACCTAGTTTCAAAGCATTCCGTGCAGCTGGTTTCCTATATAAAAGAGATGTTATTGTAAATGGAATAAATCTGAATTAATAAATGTGTGACTTACTGAGATTTTGGAACGGCTGGTTTCAAATCAGACTCAATCGACGGAGCACTGCTTATTGAACTAGAGCTAATGCCAAATGCATCCATACTACTGCTGCCACTACCGTGCCCACCTCGTCCCATTAACGCAGAACTACCACCACGTTTAGCTGCCTCTAGACGCTGCCGCTGCAGCTCCTTAGCTTTTTCTCGCATTTTCTGATGTGCTTCACGTTCTTGAGTTTGGCGAACTGCTTGATATACCTTTTCCTCATGGGAGTCCATTTCAATAAACGTTTTGATTTGTTTTAAGTTGACGCTTTCACGATAACCAAGTGCAACGATTTCATCGAAAGCGAAAATCAAATTGAATGCGTTTTCCAGAATTTCTTTCTCATCCAAACTATGAGAGTACTCGGGAATCTAAAAAGAAAGATACACAATACATTTGTTTATACCACAATGTATTATAAGAACTTACCACTTTGGAGAATAAACGCAATGTTTCCAAATCTTCTAATATGTTACTTGCTTTTGTTGTGATCAAAAGCATATAAAGTTTTTCCATTGGTTGATAAACATACCGCACTGATTCCGTTTCTACATACGTATGCTGCTTGCCGGATGTCATCAGCTTCGGAAATGCAGCAAGCAGTCCCTCGATTCGCGCTTTAGTCATCTCCACAAATTGCCGTGATATAATCACTGTTAATGGGAATTTTTATTATTATTTTATATATTGGTTGGTTTACAGTACACTTCGGTTCATACCTTTGCCATTCTTCGTACACACCGCCGCAGCTATCAAAACCTGCACAAAAGACGAGTAAAGAAAATAGAATTTCAAGCATAAATCTTATACAAACTGACTATCTTTTGCACTCACCATCTTTTCGTATATTTATATATGACTTTAGAATACTCTAAAATTAGTGCGAATGATGTTAAAACCACTTTTTATCAACTATTCGTCTAGATTTACTCTGCCTGTAGGTGACGTGTTAGATTAATATACGACGGATATGTCAAATTCATGCCAAGGAAACGATACGAGCTGTAGAAATGTCAATCGATATTTTATTTTTGGCTATCGATAGTACAAAAAAAAAAACTGTGATAAATCGAAAGTAATATTCACACATGTAAATATAAATTTACCAAAATTAAATAAGGAAATGTTTGATTTTTAACCCATTAACTATTTAATTATAAATAAAGTTATAACACTTTTCACGACATTTTAGGCCTTTTGCCAGAACAAACAAACGCACAAACTTATTCCAATCACAAAGCACTTCATTTTATATAATAAATTTGTAATCAATTAAAATTAAAATGAAAATCGCTCATAAAAAACATCAAATTGCTAAAAAACAGCCATCCCAAAGCGATGGAAGAAGATGTAAACAAAAATAAAAAAAATAAAAAACGCTACTAAAACTTTTTTCTGATTACATGGCGGATTGCGTGATCTGTAGACATTGGTTCATGGTATTATACTTGCTTCTCAAAGGGAAAGTGAATACCATCCATTGTGGCAGCATCACTGCCGCCGTCTCAATCACCGTCAACGACCCTGCAAGCCACAGCTAACCAGTTGCCCCTGAAATTCAACAGATTT
>NW_023458556.1:47028391-47042214 GCF_013731165.1 Rhagoletis pomonella | reverse complement strand
ATCTACAGGTGGCTTATCAGCATATGCACTTAACCGCGAGATGGAACGTTTTATTCGTCCTCGCAGCTGCACTAATTCTGCCCAATCTCTCGGCATCTTAATCTGTATTTCCGTGAGCGCTATCCGTCTCGAAGGACCAGCTTCTGGCGATGAATTGAAGTCTTAAATGTATCGCCAGATCGAGAAAAAATGCTTAATATAATTAATTAATAACTGCGCTCGATCGAAAAGAAACGGTTCAAGTGACAGAGTGAATACATACTTGCGCCTTATATATATACATGTGTAAGAATGAAAGAAATAAGAAAATATGTAAAAACTGCTGATATTAGTGCTACCGTATGGTTTGTGCATAAACCGATAATTATTTCTAACTTTGTCTATTCAAGCACGGCAAAACCAGATATGTTATTTTTATAGCATTCCTCAACAACGAGCTTTGGGAATATTTAGACATATATCAGCAGGGGGGTCCACCGAAACCAGTAAATTTATGAAAGGGGTCTACGAGGAAAAAAAGTTTGGGAACAAGTTTGGTCTAGATTAACAAAAATCTGACAGTGAGTAAATATTTGGAAAACGAAAGCAAATTTTCGCCGAAATGCCGATTCAGAATAAGAAAATAGGCGCAAAGTTTAATGCTTCGATTCCGAAGCGCCCCGCTAATGAGAAATTGGTCATTTAATTTTCTTTTGTGGCGTATGTTTGGACTTTAGGGTGTATGTCGAGAATTTATTTGCACTTTTAGCGGTGATAGCAGTAAATACACATCATATTCGCTGTAAAAAATTTCGAATTATGGCCCATCCATGCGTTCTTCAAGTTGCCAAGTCAACTCCGCACAGATGCAAAGACAGTCTAAGAGTGTTTATGCATCAAAATTAAATTTTGAACAAAATTCGTTTGAGTTAACTGCGGTTTGAATGAAACATGAGACCGTAAAATTTTATATTTGTTTGTTTAATTCTCTGAACCGGCCCTGTTATGATCAGTGTTGCCATTTTAGCCGTTTTCCGGCTAGATTTAGCCGGTTGCGATAGCAAACAGCCGGTAAAATCTCGATTTAGCCGGCAGCCGTTTTTAGCCGATTTTTTTAATTGGCTTTTTTTTCTTAAATTTCAAATATGTATATATGTTTCCATTTTTGACTAAGCGACCCAAAATCTGTTAGAAATGGCTACTAGACTTATCGTGGAGAAAATTTTCATGTCAGGCAGGGTTGTATAAAACTCGATTTCACTTATTTTTACTTTAAACGAAGAAGGGATTTTCTTCATAAAATGTTTGTTATAAATATCTTAATTTTAAGTGTTTAGTTTTATTCGCAAACTTAGAAAATAAGAAATTGTTTCACTGTTAAGACTCTATAGATGCGTTTGTGTTTGGATATAGTGCCGACAAACAGAATAAATATTACATGTAGATATTGTCTTCCCAGATAGCGCATTTTCAATTCTGCCTAAATTAAAAAACATAATTTTTGCCCACTCCCAAAGGTTTAAGGTAATGGAAAAATTCATATTTTCAAGCACTATGTACACATATATATTTTTTTAAACAAACGTTTTTGCTGAGAACTTATTCAAATTCCAAAAACCGAATGCCAACTTGAATTAAAGGACCCAACACTGAAGTGAGTCAAAATGAAAATAAAAGAGCACAAATTTTTATGTAAAGCAAAACTCGCGGACCGGTCATCTAAATGGGAGATCTGCAGTCTTGTGGTATCATATTTTACATCAGAATTGAAGGGATTTCAGAAAAATCTCACCAGTTCTTTTGTGTAACTGTGATTTTGCATGCCTTGTCAACATATGGCCTCGGTTGATCTTAACTTAAGGTCGTTGTTTTACTGCCTTAAAATTGAAGGGGAATTTTTACAGCGTTTTTTATGTTTATTGGTTTCTATTTGAGTGTATTGAAGATTGGTTAGTCTGAAAAGGCCTTGTAGGGAAGATAATAGGTTTGTTTGTCGAAATTCCAGCGAGAATTATCACTCAAAATATCAGATAGTAATAGTAATAAATAGTTTTCTTCGGAGTACCTTTCAAATCATTGGAATTAGCAAAATTAATTAAGTAAACAAGTATTAACTTACATTTTTCATTTTAATATCGCTCCAGTTTGTAAATTTTTAAATTTAACGAACTTGGTTATTCAAATTATCGTCGACAAAAAATCCAACCATGTGCCACAATCATATCTTTTTCCTAATTGCAAATTCTTTCTGGCAAAATTTTTTCCGGCTCGAATTTGTAACTTCTCTCCAAGAAATAGTCTTTTTACTCGTGATTTATTTAAATAAAATATGTGAAATTTAGTTGAAACATTTTAGCCGTTTTTAGCGGGTTTTATTTGCCAATTTAGCCGGTTCATCCAAAAAGTTCTGGCAACACTGGTTATGATATGGCACTTCATTCTATGTAGTAGTTTACAAATATGCACGTATACTTCTACAATCACCAAAATTTTCATAGGCTGTCTTTCTTTGATTTCGAACTGAAAACACATTGTGATCATATTGTATGGGTATACAGTTTAAGAGCCCATTTAATTTAGTGTAATAATGTGAAATTGAATAAGCCCAAAATCCTCGGCGACTTTTAAAAATTTTTTGTCTTAAGTAGTTTTTCCATGTAGGCTCGAAGTTTTTTTTATACATATGGAAAAAATGCGCAACATCGTATAATAAAAAATTCTCAAAAATTAACCAGAATTTGAGCTACTTCAAACTTGTACTTTATTGAACTGCATACCGAAATTTTCCCACAAATTTTTTATTATAAACTTTGAAATTTTTCTAAATTTTGTACGAGATAAGATCCGACTGTAAATGCCGAAAATATGACGAAAAATTAAAAGACCAAAAAAAGCTTTCAAAATAGCCTTGCAAAAATACTTAAGATTTAGGGGTAGGCAAACTTTTTGTACTGCTTTTTTTCTAACGAAAATAGAAATGTACTCCTCTCTCTGTTTCAAAATCTGGCAACCCTATTCAGGATGTTGTGGAAATGGTTTTGGATTTGCGGTTGGAATTGCATTTTATTGATGCGAATTTACAAATGCAACGAATATGCAAATGCCAAAACATTTACAATGTTTATCAAGCTAAAATTTTTTTGTTGTCTTTTATAAAAATATGGTTCATGCTCTAACAAAAAACAACATAAACCTACTTTCCAAAGCTTATACAGAATTTAGAAAAATTCCACGAATTTGTATCTAAATTTTGAGCCTTTTAACGGAATTATTTAAAATGTTTGGGTACGCAGTTACAAGGCTTAAAAAATCGCATTGATTTTTAACAATTTTTTTTTGGCTGACGGCTGTTGCTGTTTTTTTTCATATAAATAGGGAAATTTAGAAAACTGGCATTGATTTTTTTATCTTTTCGCAAATGGTTTTGCGCAGTTTCTGCCACAAGGAATTTATGTTTATGTGGAAAAAAATGCAAAACGACGTAAACAAAAAATAAACTATTAAAAATTAATTCGATTTTTTAGCCGCTCAAAACTTGCACTTATTTTACTAAAATTGTATAAGCCTTGTAACTGCGTACCCAAAAATTTTCTTTTAAAGAATGAAGGTTTGATTTATATGGTTTTTGTTAGAGACTGCATCATATTTTTATAAAAAATATAACAAAAAAAATGTTGCTTAGAAAACATTGTAAATATTAAAAAGAATTCTAAATATGACTTCAAGCTAGACGAACGCCGATATTCCCAAGCACAGTAGTTAAAGCAATAATCATGCGATGTTTTGTCATTGGCGTGGGAATGGCGCCGCAAAAGACATGTGAATAACATCAACACCTCACTCAGTCCCTATCTCAGACTCTCAGATGTACGCACAAAATTGTAGATTACTCTTGGGACTCTCAGAAATCTCGACGAAAAAACATTTCCTAATAAATACTCAATGAGAACATAAAGAAATATTTATATTTATGTATGTACTCTGAATTTTGCACAAAGCGACAGTTTTATGAATAAACTCCAGGAAGATTGGCTTTTATGTAATTTATATCTACAGGTTACACATGCATTTATGGTTTATCTCGTTGAATGATCAAAAGGGCACTGCACCAGCGCCTTAGACATTGCATTCAATTAGGTTTCTGTTTGTAAATAACACCGGTCAATTCTCCGTCCTTTTTTATGATGCATCGCCTGCAAGCAAACTATCATTAGAATAATTTTTAATATTTTTTATTAAATTTGACTAACTTGTTCCCACTGTACAGGTAAATGGCTGGTGGGTTTAAATTTGGTTCCAGTTTGCACGCCTGTTCTGAGATGGCCATACCAATTCCCGACATGTTAGGATTTATTTTCCCTTTTGCTAAACAAAAAAAAAGTATTTGAAATCAGTTTTTAAAACTTAATTTTATGCTTACCTCCCAAACATAAGCCTTGACGATTAGCCAGCAGCACACCCACTGTTTCCGGCTGAGAAGCACTGTAAGTAATGAGATAGCATAAGAAATCGTCTTTATTGCAGCAACAATAGTTGCGTTCCACATGCTTCACAATTTGCAGGTTTTTACAGGAAGTCGTTCCAGGTGACCACCTTCCATAAGGTTTATTAATGGATAAAACAGCTGTTCCTTCAAATCGTGAATATCGTGAAGAATCTGGAACGCAACTAATGTATGTAAATACTGACAATTCAGTAAGCACTTTCTCCAATGGTTGTTCCATTATTTAATTATTTTTATATATAGCGGAATTCTACAACTATGGCCTGAGATCAACGTAAACAAAGAAGTCCAATCAGCTGATGCTACTTTGTTTTAGCCGATTAATTCAAAGTACAAAGACAGTTATCGATAAATACAAAACAATCAAAACAAAGCGATTTTAAGTACGGCAAAACGAATGAATATAATAGCATATTTCCACACAGCACTCAATGGCTTTACTGAGCTTGGCTATCATGTGTATGAACCGATCCAAGGCGCATAAATATAGGCAAGCGCATATTATTAAAAATGTCATGCTATAATTATGTACTTAGAAAATATAATGGAGCGTTTGCATTGGCATCAGAAGAAACCGATATTTTATGATCGAAAAAAAATAAATCAAAACGTAACGATCGTTCGTGGTATAAGTCCACTATTAACGATTAAATTATTTGTATCATGATGATACTACGTTCGCTGATTTCGATTGATATATCTACACAATACACATAACAAATATGTTTGTGAAACCGCTATAAAAATTTGATTGCAAGGATTTTCCAAAACTTACAAGTTCCATTACAAACAAGCACATACCTCCCTAATACTGGGGCCATTGGTAATGCAAGCATGACTTTAATGCAATTCAGCCTCATTGCGTAAGTCGTAAATTAGGCTAAATCGTACCACTCGACAACAGTAGCATTGTCTATTGTCGTCCTGAAATAAGTAAACGACCAAAATCGTCGAAAACTATACAGTGCTGCCAAGTTTTTCCGTTTTAATAAATTAGTCGAGTGGAAATTTTAGGCAATGACGTGAAATTTTCGGTACGATTCGACTCTCGACTTGCATTCGACACGACTCTCGCAATGAGGGTGATTAATCACTTTTATTTTCCCTCCCATATATATTTACGTATATATGCCACAAAAAACTACTTTTCTAACCTAGAGTACATATATATATTTATTTATTTACGATTATATCCGCATTATAAATCATTGCAATTAATGCATTTAACATGTGTGGTGTTTAGGCAACAAAACTGACTTTTTAAATTATAAATAAGATTGATAAAAAAAATTTGGAATTTGTATTATACTGCCACTATTTATCAACGAAAATGCATGGCCAGCCCAATAACATCTACATACTTTTTCCAATAACTAATAGCATAATTGTTTCTATCGATGTGGGCTAGTAAATAATAACAGTATACATAAATCAGGTTATAAGTGTTCTGGTTATATAATTAATTTATGAATGTTATTTGCAAAAATACGTTTCACGCAGTTTTCTCCATTAATTGAGTGATAAATGTAGATGATTTCAACTACTACACTTATTTGATTAACGTTCCAATTTTTAAACAATTTCATATTTTTCTACAAATAGTATATTTTCAGTTGAATATTTTACTGAACTTTCGTCATCAATGAGGAATACATCTGTGGCACTTAGAGCAGCGTAAGGAGTTTTCGAAACGAAGTACACCTGAAAATAAATAACGTAGATATTGCAAATGAACGCTCTATAAAAACATGTATGTATGTACGTACTTGAAGTGGAAAGAAGTCACCAGGAATTGACGAATTGCAGCTAAACTCCATTGAACCGGATTTGTTGTTGGCATCAATAATGGGTATATTCCATTGAAGTATGTGCTTTCGTGCATCATAATTGTAAGTGCCATCGTATTCGGCAACAGATGGTTGCACATTCATACTTTTGTAAATAAAATAAAAAATAGAACTAAGTATAAATTTAGAATTGCTAAATGATACTTACGGCAGTGGTATGGAGATGGACACATCCTGCAATTCTAAATGTTGTGCCTCTAATTCATACTCAATGTTTACGTCGCAACCGCCTTCGCCATTTTCAGATGGCCAGCAGTTAACTGTATTAATAATACATGTAGTTAATTTATTTATCAAAATCATGAATGATCGTTATACTTACTTGTCAGGGGTATAGCAGCTTCGTCCTGTGTTATGAAACGCCACTTCAATACACCTACATCGGTATTTAATGGGAATGGTTTAGCGGGATTTTTCAACCCGATAATTGAGCGCGCCTTAAATAACTCTTTATCGACATTTGGATGTGTTTGCAATTGTATGCCATGGGCATCGTTGTTGTGCAATTTTAGTTTGATGCGTCCGAAATTTTCATCGGAAATACGCAACGTCAATAAACCGGAGAGCTCAAATTGTTGGAGACCTCCATCGCGACCAAGACGCACAGTAAGCTTATCTTCCATCTTGAGGTGTACACTGTTAAATGCATAGAATAGAATTAAGTGTGAAGTGGTCAGCATTAGTTAGCATTAGCAACCTTTCAGTGTGAACGTCTGAAGCAATTTTTGTCTTGGCTACAGCCACACTACTTTGACCGCTAATCGGTGTCAAATTTGAAATTTTCTCTCCTTCACTCTTCAATTGGTCAACAAAACTATCGACATCTTTATTTTTCCCACCTAGTTTCAAAGCATTCCGTGCAGCTGGTTTCCTATATAAAAGAGATGTTATTGTAAATGGAATAAATCCGAATTAATAAATGTGTGACTTACTGAGATTTTGGAACGGCTGGTTTCAAATCAGACTCAATCGACGGAGCACTGCTTATTGAACTGGAGCTAATGCCAAATGCATCCATACTACTGCTGCCACTACCGTGCCCACCTCGTCCCATTAACGCAGAACTACCACCACGTTTAGCTGCCTCTAGACGCTGCCGCTGCAACTCCTTAGCTTTTTCTCGCATTTTCTGATGTGCTTCACGTTCTTGAGTTTGGCGAACTGCTTGATATACCTTTTCCTCATGGGAGTCCATTTCAATAAACGTTTTGATTTGTTTTAAGTTGACGCTTTCACGATAACCAAGTGCAACGATTTCATCGAAAGCGAAAATCAAATTGAATGCGTTTTCCAGAATTTCTTTCTCATCCAAACTATGAGAGTACTCGGGAATCTAAAAAGAAAGATACACGATACATTTGTTTATACCACAATGTATTATAAAAACTTACCACTTTGGAGAATAAACGCAATGTTTCCAAATCTTCTAAAATGTTACTTGCTTTTGTTGTGATCAAAAGCATATAAAGTTTTTCCATTGGTTGATAAACATACCGCACTGATTCCGTTTCTACATATGTATGCTGTTTGCCGGATGTCATCAGCTTCGGAAATGCAGCAAGCAATCCCTCGATTCGCGCTTTAGTCATCTCCACAAATTGCCGTGATATAATCACTGTTAATGGGAATTTTTATTATTATTTTATTTATTGGTTTACAATACACTTCGGTTCATACCTTTGCCATTCTTCGTACACACCGCCGCAGCTATCAAAACCTGCACAAAAGACAAGTAAAGAAAATAGAATTTTTGCATAAATCCTAAACATACTGACTATCGTTTGCACTCACCATGTTTTCGAATATGTATATATGACTTTAGAATACTCTAAAATTAGTGCGAATGATATTAAAACCACTTTTTATCAACTATTCGTCTAGATTTACTCCGCCTGTAGGTGACGTGTTAGATTAATGTACGACGGATATGTCAAATTCATGCCAAGGAAACGATACGAGCTGTTGAAATGTCAATCGATATTTTATTTTTGGCTATCGATAGTACAAAAAATTGTGAAAAATCGATAGTAATATTCACACATTTAAATAGAAATTTACCAAAATTAAATAAGGAAATGTTTGATCCTTAACCCATTAACTATTTAATTTTAAATAAAGTTATAACACTTTTCACGAAATTTTAGGCCTTTTGCCAGAACATACAAACCCACAAACTTATTCCAATCACAAAGCACTTCATTTTATATAATAAATTTGTAATCAGTTAAAATTAAAATGAAAATCGCTCATAAAAAACATCAAATTGCTAAAAAAAAGGCATCCCAAAGCGATAGAAGAAGATGTAAACAAAAATAAAAAAAATAAAAAACGCTACTAAGACTTTTTTCTGATTACATGGCGGATTGCGTGATCTGTAGACGTTGGTTCATGGTATTATACTTGCTTCTCAAAGGGAAAGTGAATACCATCCATTGTGGCAGCATCACCGCCGCCGTCTCAATCACCGTCAACGATGCTTATGCGTCAAGTTACATACAATTCGTTTGACATTGCGCACGAAAAATCATAAACGCGCTGATACTCTTTGCAAAATTTGCTATTTACTTTTTCACTTCTTCTATTAGGTTTTCCTTCATTATTTCTTACATTCCATTTTTCCATAAGTATTAAAATTTTCACAAACTGGAAAAATTTATGTTCAAACATGTAAACAAAACTCTGAATAGTTGTCATTTGACGCAATCGCATAAGCAAAATTAAGAGTTGAGCTAATTTGTGCGGGACCGTCACCGTCAGCTTGTTCATGTAACTTACTTCATACAAATACACCGAATCAGCTTTTTTGACAACTGTCGGTGACGGTGACGGTGACGCAATGAACGTTATGCATGAACCAGTTAGAACAGATCTGACCGGTTGAGAAGCAGCCATTTGTAATAGCAATTGAGAAAAAAGTGTGTGACGTTCGTTATTTTGAAGTTTTCTATTTCTGTTTTGCTTCTTTCTTTATGTGTATTTTGTCGGTGGTTTATTTCAGTTAATTTTAAGTGATTTTTTGTGCAAATGTAATTAAAATGAAGTGCGCGGTGATTGGATGCAAAAACACGTACAAAAATAATAAATTGGTTAGCACAAACATATGCACAACATTGCTTGCACTTTCTTTATGCTTCGTCTTCATATTCTTTGTTTACTTTTCACAGAAAATAACATGGCGCCGAAATTACAAACGTCAGCCAGAAAATTACTTTTTTTTTTTTTGCTTCATCTTGTCAGATCTTGTGTAGTTGGATCATGGTATTATACTTGCTTCTAAAAGGGAAAGTGCATACCATCCATTGCTGCAGCGTCACCGCTACCGTCTCCATCACCGTCAACAATGCTTATGCGTCAAGTTACATACAATTCGTTTGAAATTGCGCACGAAAAATCATAAACTCGCTGATACTCTTTGCAAAATTTGCATTTTACTTTTTCACTTTTTCTATTAGGTTTTCCTTCATTATTTTTTACATTTTATTTTTCCATAAATATTAAAATTATCAAAAACTGGAAAAATTTACGTTCAAACATGTAAACAAAACACTGAATAGTTGTCATTTGCCGCAATAGCATTCGCAAAA
Source organism: Rhagoletis pomonella (assembly GCF_013731165.1). Classification (NCBI taxonomy): domain Eukaryota; kingdom Metazoa; phylum Arthropoda; class Insecta; order Diptera; family Tephritidae; genus Rhagoletis; species Rhagoletis pomonella. The sequence goes on along the minus strand of NW_023458556.1, from coordinate 47,032,300 downwards.
TTGAGAGTAGAGCTAATTTGTGCCTCATCGTCACCGTCAGCTTGTTCATGTAACTTACTTCACCGTGCATCGAATCAGCTTTTTTGACAGCTGCCGGTGACGGTGGGCATTGGACGTAATGTACTTTCACTTTAATGGGCTGTTTTTGCTTACGCGTAAAAGCACATTTAGCGCATTTAGCTCTAAATGCTACTCTAAATGTACATTTATCCATACAAAATTCCTCACCTAAATGCAACTAAATGCAACTCCATTTTTGCATTAAGAGTCTAAATGCTAAAAGCAACCCTGTGATCTTCCAAAATTTCCACGATTCGAACATGGGTTAAAGAGAAAAAGTGGCAACATTACTTTTTCGAGTATACTGTTACGATTATCCTCGAAACCTTGAGGGATTTCCCAAATATACTCGGGCTCGTATCGCTGGATTGTTAAATAAATGCTAACGATGACCAAATTGTAGTACAATTAACTTTATTGTACAACAAACAATTTACAATACTTGCTAATACAGTAAAAACACTTTACAATACTTGCTAAAGCAATAACAACGCTTTACTACTTGTTAACACAATTAAACTTATAGCTTGCTTATTCGCAACTCAATTCTCCGCTCACTTTACTTGTAGCTTGCTGACTTGTAACTCCCTCACCTTCGCGTTGGCGGCGCCCTTATATACCTGCGCTGGCACTTATGGCAACTCTAGAACATTCTGAAGTTTAGCGCTCATTCTCTTTCTCTCGCTGTTCGCAGTGTTCATCCAACTTGACGTTTCTCTTTGTAGAACATTCTACGTCATTCTTCGAACATTCTGCCTATTTCTCGTTGTTCGCTTTGTGTTGCCGCAGTATTCGCCACACTGCCCTCCACCTAAGTCTGATCGTCCCGATCAGACACACTTGCGGTTCCAAACGCTGCAAGCCTTTCCAAGTGGACCACCTTCATCTTGTTTCTTGGTCTCCCGACGGTCTGGATCCGATACACTACGTCATTTAGCCGTTTTACGACCTTATACGGACCTTCCCAGTTGCATTGTAGTTTTGGGGACAAACCTTTCTTTCGTTGTGGATTGTACAGCAACACCAAATCTCCTTCCTGGAAACCCTCGGAATTCATCGCCTTATCATACCTGGCTTTCATTTTGTCACTCATAATTTGTGTGCGCTGTCTCACAAGAGCATGTATCTCTCTCAGCTCCTCTTCCAGGATGTTTGACGTCTCTTTTCCAATCCTTCTAGCATCACCAGTCACCCCAAACTTCAGATCACTAGGCAAACGGAGCTCACTGCCGAATATTACCCTTGCAGGAGTTTTACCCGTTGTTTCATGCACTGCTGACCGGTATCCCATCAGGAACAAGGGTATGCGGACATCCCAATCTTTTTGATTCTTGTCCACGACCTTCCGCAAATGCTCTTCCAGGGTTCGGTTGAACCGTTCCACCATGCCGTCTGATTGGGGATGAAGAGCCGTCGTTCGAGTTTTCCGGATACCCAGTATCTGGCACATCTCTTGGAACACTGCCGACTCAAAATTTCTTCCCTGGTCAGAGTGCAGCTCTATAGGTACACCGTATCTCGCAACCCAATTGTAGGTGAATACCTCCGCTACTGTTTTAGCTTCCTGGTTTGGAATCGGGTATACCTCCGGCCATTTGCTAAAGTAGTCCATAACCACAAGGACGTATTTGTTTCCCTGTGCGCTCATAGGAAATGGACCGGCTACATCCATGGCAATCCGCTCGAAAGGTGCACCTGAGTTATATTGCTTCATCTGGCCATGACTTCTGGATTTCGGCCCCTTAGCTGCAATACACTCCGCGCAGTTAGCAATCCACTCTGCGACCGATTGCCGACAACCAACCCAATAGAACCTCTGCTTAACCTTCTCCAGGGTCTTCGTGATTCCCAGGTGCCCTCCACTAGGACCATTGTGGAATTCCTTGAGTACATCCGGAATTCTTACCCTTGGAACTACTATCAGGTTGCGGGAGCACTGGCCATCTTCGCTTTCCCATACCCTATGCAAACAGCCAGATATTAATTTTAAGCTGTTCCATTGTGCCCAGTACGCCTTTGCGATGGGGCTTTCCGCTGCCATTTGCTCCTTAGTTGGCCTCCTGTCTACCTCCAGTCCATGCATCAAAAGCTCAAGATCTGGATCTTCCTGCTGACACTTCCGTAGCTGTTCTTCCTTCCACTCTTCCGCTGGTGTTATTGTCGTTAGACGGACGTCTATAATGTCCTCTTTTCCCTCAGCTTTTGAGCAGTGTTTACATTCCAGGCTACATGGTCGGCGGGACATGGCATCAGCATTACCGTGGACACTTCCCTTGCGGTGCTCAATAGCGAAGTCATAACTTTGCAGTCTCTCAATCCACCGAGCTAGCTGTCCTTCTGGATTCTTAAACTGTAGTAGCCACTTCAGCGCTGCATGGTCCGTTCGAACTCGGAAACGTTGCCCATAGAGGTACTTGTGGAAATGTTTGACGCAGTCCACCAACGCTAGTAGTTCTCTCCGAGTTACGCAGTAGTTCCTCTCTGGTTTTCCAATCGACCGGCTATAGTAGGCAACTACCTTCTCCTGCCCATCAATTACCTGCGACAGTACGCCTCCTATGGCATAACCACTAGCATCCGTATCCAAAATAAACGTTGCACCTGGAACGGGATACGCTAGCATAGGTGCAGTACATAGTCGTTCCTTCAGAGTCTGGAAAGCCTCCTCCTGCTCCTTGTTCCACTCGAAGGCTCTATTTTTCCTAGTGAGCTCGTGGAGGCTATTAGCAACGCTGGCGAAATTCGGAACAAATCGGCGGTAGTAGGTGCATAGCCCAAGAAAACTTCGTAGTTCGTGCAGGTTCCTAGGTCTTGGCCAATCCTTTACTGCTTCTATCTTTTCCTTCGCAGTACAGATGCCCTCCGTTGTCACCTTGTGCCCTAAGTAGTTCACCTCCTTCCTGAACAGTGAGCATTTTTTAGGACTTAGCTTCAGACCAGCGCCAGCTATCCTCTGGAAAACTTCTTCCAAATTGTTCAGGTGTTCCTCAAAGCTTTTACCCAATACGATAATGTCGTCTAGATACACCAAACATGTTTTCCAATGCAGTCCTTTGAGCACATGGTCCATAAGTCGTTCAAAAGTGGCAGGAGCGTTGCATAATCCAAAGGGCATCACCGTGAATTGCCACAGACCATCTCCAACGCTGAAAGCTGTCTTCTCCTTGTCCTCGTCACTTACCTCCACCTGCCAATAACCGCTCTTAAGGTCGAGTGTTGAGAACCACTTTGTTCCAGTCAACGAGTCCAGAGTGTCATCGATCCTGGGAAGAGGATAGCTATCCTTTTTCGTCACATCGTTTAGTTTCCGGTAGTCTACGCAGAACCGCATTTGACCATCCTTCTTCTTCACAAGTACTACCGGCGAACTCCATGGACTCGCTGATGGTTCAATCACACCACCCTCACTCATTTCTTTTATTATTTGGCTAACAGTTTCACGTTTGGCAAGTGGAACACGCCGAGGAGCTTGACGGATTGGCCTTGCATCGCCAGTATCAATGCGATGTTTCACAACGTTAGTCCTGCCTGGTTTGTCGCCATCCTTGTCGAATATGCTGCAGTATCTTCGGAGAAGTTCCTTAGCCTTGTGCTGGTATTTTTCTTCCAACCCTTCCGTCCATGCATTGATGTCTTCCTCAATGTCATTCTCGCCAATGGAATCGCTTTCAGGTAACTTTTCGCAGTTGAAGATTGCCTCTACCTCTCGACATTGCCCCAGTACAGTTCCTCTTCGGAGTTTGACTGGTGACTTGAACTCATTGAGCACTCGAACTGGGATGCGTCCATCCTTTTGCGTCTTAGCCAAGGTTTTACCAATAAGTACGTCCGGTGTAGAATTTTGTGTTG
>NW_023458556.1:47026967-47028291 GCF_013731165.1 Rhagoletis pomonella | reverse complement strand
ACATTGCCCCAGTACAGTTCCTCTTCGGAGTTTGACTGGTGATTTGAACTCATTGAGCACTCGAACTGGGATGCGTCCATCCTTTTGCGTCTTAGCCAGGGTTTTACCAATAAGTACGTCCGGTGTAGAATTTTGTGTCGCTTCAACAACCCACAATTTGTTTGTCCCACAATCTCCATCAATTTTTGCCCACACAACTGCTTCTGACTTCGGTGGAATCTGCTCGCTTTCCTCTAGGATCACTCGCTTGCTGCTGTACGGACCATCATACCCAAACCTAAGGGGCACTTCCATGTTGTCGTACGTCATGATCCTGTTCTTCATGTCGATCTTCATGCCTTGACCAAATAAAAAGTCTAATCCAATGATGACTTCATCCATAATCGCCGCGACTATGAACTTGTGTAACACCGTCACATTCCCTATTGCGACTTTGCATGTTACCTCTCCTACAACTTGGGTGTCCTCACCAGTTGCTGTCCTCAACCTTGCTCCAGGTAATGGCCTTACCTCTTTAGTGACCAAATCAGATCGAATGATGGAATGTGATGCGCCCGTATCAACAGTTAGTACTCGCTCATGTCCGTCCACATATCCACCAACAGAAACGTTGCTCGCTTTTCTGCCAATTCTCGAGACGGAAATTATGGGGCATTCAATTGCGGGAGCCAGCGTGCGCCCCTTGCTGCTGGCTCGTTTTAGTTTAACGACTGGTCGGAGTTGGGCTCGTCATCCTCAGTCCTGCGTTTACGTACTGCTGAACTGTTTGACCTGTTGGAACCCGTCTTACATTCGCGTGCGAAGTGGCCTGGTTTTCCGCAACTAAAACATTTTCTAGCACCATCCTTCCTCTCGATTGCACCAGGAGTATTCTTCCCTGCCATCGACTTGAGTGTTTTCAGGATCTCGTTCATCACGTCAGGTGTTTCCACTTCTACTCGATGGGCTTTGTAGGCTGGTCTACTTAGGAGCGCTGCCGTTTCACGTGTCTGAGCATACGAGACCGTTTCAGCAAATGTTGGCTTTGGATTTGCATACGTCTCGCGCTTGGTATACACGTCCCGCATTCCGTTGATGAACCTCTGGATTTTTACTCTTTCGAGGTGCTCACCAGATGCATCTCCAATTGCCAAATGAGCCAACCTTTCAACCTCGGAGGCGAATTCCTGTAGAGTCTCATTGGATTTCTGGCAGCGATTTTCCAGCTCCATCTGGTAAATCTGTCTCCTGTGTTCGCTACCATAACGTCTTTCCACTGCACCCATTAACGCATCGTAACTGTTCCTTTCACAATCAGGAATAGTCTGCAAGATTTCCGCTGCAG
>NW_023458556.1:47003973-47026867 GCF_013731165.1 Rhagoletis pomonella | reverse complement strand
ACTTTAAATAAAATTATGTTAAACAATTTTTATTAAATTAAAATTTATTGTTAAATTAGTTTGCAGTTTCTTTTGCAAGATTCAAAAATTCATATCTTTGGAAAAATACCTTCTTAGATCTTTTAAGTTCAGTTAGAGACAGCATTGCATACGAAAACTGAGCCGAAAGTTCCGAAATCTGTATTTTTTTATATTTCTCTTTTTTCCAGAAACATATTTTACTTATATCACATTTAAAACGAGACTGCAACGATTTTTGTAAATAGCTTCAGATATATTCGAAAAATAAACTTGCGAAGTCAGGGCAATTTTGAAACTTTCAACTTTCGAAATTTCGAAATTTTTACAAATGTTTTTTTTTCTTTTGGAGGTATTTTGTTATATGATAAAAGACAAGTTCTGACCAAAATTCAGCTACCTTAAAAATGGTCGGTTTCAACCATTAAAGAAAAGTGCAGCTAAGCTCTGATGAATTATTTTTAATAAATCAATTCAATTTATGCCTACATTGTTGAAAAGTTATTTTCTAATCTTCTTGTTTGGCGCTAATTATCTTTTTCCCTTTCGAAGTTAAGGTTGTTTCCCATACCAAGTGGTCTTTTCATTGTGTTCGTGGGCGCCATGGCTTTTGTTGTCAATCCATGGCTACCGATTGGAAGTATCAAGGAACTTAAGTTATCCATATTCAAGTCAGCGCAATCGTTCATATCACTTCGCAGTTATGCATTCCATCTTCTTCGGTACTCATCGTCTAAAAAACAAGATCAGAGAGCTTGCGTAGAATAGTCCTCTTGAAAACCACCAAAGGATTCTCATCTTTTTTCGACATCGTCCAGTTTCTGCTCCATATTAAACTAAGAGTATGATGAGAGATTTGTAGAGCGTTCTGTTTGTTCGTCGAGAGAGGGCTCTTCTGTCCAGTTGCCTACCCAGCTCGAAGTAGCTGTAGTATTACTGACTATTAGGCTGACATTATTGTTGGCGTTAATGTTGGATTCCAGGTAGTCAAAGTTCTTCATTACTTCGAACTTGTAACTGCCAACAGTGACGCGTATCCCAATACGCGAAGGATCAGAAATTTCTTTGCGACCATTTATGTCAGCCATTTCAAATGATTTTTTTTTTTAATATTCTTAAAAAATTGGTACAGAATTCGGATAATCTTAAAGATTATGGGAGTTTTGGTCTGCAGGGACACTACGCACCATATATGTACATAACTGTGTATGTTTCTACGTACATTAAATTTCCATTACTTTAATAATTGCTACGTGCCGAAACAGGTTACAGCACACCTGCCACTATCAATGACTGCAGCTGTCACATTTTTCCCCATCTACCATCCAGCCATTGTTTACGCCCAACTCAAGCTACTGTGTTTTTTATTGAATTTATAAGATAGGAACAAAATTAATTATATTCAACAGCAACGAGTAGTTTTTACCGCCTTTCTATGCTTACATACAGACTTACATACATATGTATGTACATATTTACGTACGAGTAATCGCTTTGCATGCTCAACGTTTCTCTCTCTGTTTTATTCTTTGCTCTATTGTCTGTTAAATAAAGGACAACAGCTATGAGACACTTGGCTTTAAGTTGGTGGGGTCGTCCTCGAAGGCGAGCAAGCTCTTATTTATAGCCTGAAGTTGGGTGAGAAACATTTTGTGTTTGTGGGTTCTTCTTTTTGGTTAAAAGGAAGACTTTATAAAACACTCAGCAGCGTTAATTGTTTTTATTGGCTGTTGACACCAACAGAAACAATTAAATGGGAAAAGCGAGGAGGGAGGATAGCTGCGAGTGACTTGAGTTGAATTTCTATGTATGTTTCTACTTGAGCGGCTCTGACTGGCAGCTTGTTACGTACATATGTATGAATAGTAAAGTTTCTGATTTGAATTTTTGTAAATAGACAAATTTTTTTTATAAGAGTTTAAGCACATTCGAATAGAGGGAAGGGATTTTTGAAACTTTCAACAGATTATACATACCTACTACATATGTCGGTTAGTTAATAATACAATCATTTATAATGAACGCTAGTTTTTTAAATGGTTATGTATGTACTAGGTTTGTTGCGAATATTCGCATTCGCATTCGCAACCGCGGAGCTTCCGCATTAATTTTAACATTCGCATTCGCTTTCGCATTCGCAATAATCAATGCGGAGCTTTTGCGAGTGCGAATATTGTGCAAGTGCACTGATAAAACGTATATCTGGCAAACAAAATGACAAATTGTAGCCAATATTTTTTGCCTGTTGCTACGTTAAAACAGTCCCCCTACGTCCCCCTTCTTTTGTAATTTTAAGTCAAAGAGTAAGATCCTTCAATAGGTATTTTCAGCGGAAATATTCAATGTCTTGCTATTTATAAATTATTGTTGCTTTTCCACAATAAATTATCATTTAAAAAACGGCCTCGAGCTCAATATAAATTGTTGAATATAAAGAGAATCGACAATTTACGCGTTAAAAGATAACCTTGAGTTATTTAAGAATTATGTTACTATCGAATATTATTTGCCAAAGGTCTGTTGAAAAAACTGGATGCATCGCCAGCGATGAGTAATTAATTGTGGCTGCCTGCAACTAGGAAAAGTAGAGCTCAGCTAATTAAAAAACGAATTACAAGCTATTCATTACAGCTGAACCTTTTCTAGAAGTCACCCGGGATCTAAGCAGATCTGAGAACTTCATCGTCCGTGATTCCAATAATTAAAATTATTATAAAAAACGGGGTGCCTTTTTAACAATATAATACGATTTTGAACTAACTCAACTGGCAGCCACGATTTTCAAAAAATAAATTTCGTACAAATTTTCATTCCTAGAAAATAAAAATTTATTTATTTATTTTTCAAATCAGTCACAGAAGAAAGGATTAAAAATGAATTACAAAAACTAAAATCGAAAAACGCTGATGACGTTACAAATTCTGAACAACCGAAAGAATGGGAATGAAGAAATTGAACCATATTTTTATTAAAAATTGGCGGAAAAATACTAGAAAATAAATTACTGCATATACTGTGAAAAAGTTGCTGTGCCAATACCTTATGCCGGCAGCGTAGGTAGCAACCCGCTGCAAATATATTTTCCGCAGAAGCCCTCTTTAGTTTTGTACCAGTATTGTAATATTTCCTTTATTTTATCAGTTTAATAGTTGAATAACATTTTCCAAACAGTTGGCAACCCCCCTAAAAAAATATTTTTGGCAGTAAACTTTTCGTAAGCTTTCTTAAATCCCTTTCTTTTTACATCCATATCGCAGTATTTATTTTATTTTATCAATTTACTTCAACTTTAAGAGTTGAGGAGGTTTAAAAATATTGTAGACATATTTGACTCCCCAAATGTCAAGTGCGTATTAAATTTTCCACTGACTTATAAGCGATTTCAACCAACTTGTGAAAAATTGCATGAAAATGCTGAGCTTTAGGGCCATTGGGGCACGTATTTCCGTTATCCGATTTTAAAGATTTTTCGCATGCCACGTTTTTATGACCAAAGGAACATTTCTATGGGGAGGCTTGCCTTGTAGCTTAACAAAACATTTTCTCCATACAACTAAAAGTTAAAGTACATTACGTTCATCGAGTCACCGTCAGTCGTCAAATAAGTTGAATTGGTATATTTGTATGAACTAAGTTACATGAACAAAGTTGACGGTGACGGTGACGCACAAATAAGCTCAACTTTCAACTTTGCTTTTTCGTTTGCATCAAGTAACAATTATTCTGTGTTTTGTTTACATATTTGAACTAATCTTTCTTTCGGTTTGTGAAAATTTTTGGATTTCTTTGAATAAGAAATGTAAAATATGACGAAAAAAAGTAAAAACATAATTTCTGTAAAGAGCAGCAGCGAGTTTTTGATTTTACGGAAGCAATGGTGTATTTATTTGAAGTGAACTTGATTTTGATATGTTTTTCAAATACGTGTGTACCTATGTAAATTTTTGTCAAATATATATAAAAAGTTGCATGTACAAAACACGCGTGAATTCCCAAAGCTAAAAGCCCTCTTACACGATATGTATTTCCATGCTACTTTTCTGATACGTTCTAATATATGATACATACGAGTACATGAAAAAAAGTAGTATTTACATATACAGATACATATCGTGTAAGGAGCAAAAACTCAAAACAGCCAAATGCCGAACTTGAGTGTACCGAAGAATTTGTATTTTACAATTTTAATAGGATAAAAGCTCTAGCTTTACTTTTTATTCGTGAGTTCATAGATATATAAGTTGATGTAAGATACTTTCTACAATATATGCAGTTATACATAATATGTATTACTTATATGCGCCAACGCGATGTCACCAAAAATATTTTCCCGCAGGATTTGCGTTACATATGATGTAGAGTTGCTGACTGTAACAAACGGAAGCTACGCATTTTGCGCTTTCACAAAAATTATAAAAGCCAAAGTGGTGAAATGGAAGAATAACAGATTGCACCATTCTGCGCAATTTTGCGTGCCTTGCGTACATAGTACTACACGTTGTACAGGTCGTATACGTAATTTGTTTGGCATAAACCTAACCAAGCGCGAGCAAGGGTAACAGAGATTTTACATGAGGCGATTTTTCAGGCAACTTTTAGTTGAAAGCAACAATCGCCGGGTGTAAACGGCCTTTCAACTAATCGCTTTCAATGAAGTTGGTCGGCTGCCTACTTTCGTTCAACTTTTGATTCAACTAATTGCCTGTGAAAGTTGAATCATGTGAATTCTCTATAAGAGCCTACAGCTGCGAGGCTATGTCGACATGCGTGCGTTGAGTTTGCATTTAATTTCAGGTTTGTGTGCTCTGGCGAAAAACACCTTCGGCCTGATACAGATTGTCGTTGCCGCTGCGTAAATAGCTGCTTTGCCACATACATATGTACCAGGTTTGTTGCGAATATTCGCATTAGCGTTCGCAAAAATCAATGCGGATTTGGTTTTCATGTATTTACTATAGGCGGAATACAAATTTTCGGGTGAATTTTTTTTTCGGGCGAATCTCAGGATAAGGCCGATTATTAAAAATTACTAATCTTTCCATTTTTTATTTACCTAAATGACATAATTTACCCTCCTAAATTATTTTCAAAAAATACATGACATCCACATTCGCAACATCCCTAATATGTACATAGTACTTAGCGCCGCCATTCAGGTGTTCATGCTTGCAGGCAACACTCGTCATCATCATCGGATTTCCACTTTGTTGTTGGTGTTGTTGTCGTTGCTGTTGTCAAATGCTAATAATACGCAATTGCAGAAACTTGTTTGTTGTATAGAAAATTGTTAGAACTTAGCACAAATATAGTATGCGGTTCACTCAAAGGTACTCGAATTTCAATTACAACATGGAAATGGAAAGTAAACAACACACAAGCGAAGGCTATATACAAATTTGAGTTGACTTAACATCATTGCAAGCTTATTAACATAAAAAGCTGCTTGATAGTGGTTAATGGGCTCACTTGATTTTTATTTCAAAATGGGGAGGGGGAAACACGGCACTCAAGCTAGTGCCGAGATAAACATGTTAATTCAACAAATACAAATATACATAATTTATGCAAAGACAATGTTGAAAATCCACTGTCATATTGTGTATAATATTGTTTGCGTTATCCTTGAAAATCAAAGAAGATTGAAGCGCAGAGCTATATAAGCATCAAACTTCACGAAGTCAGATATTTAATACTCAACTGCCAAGGGAAATGGTGGCGACGGTGGCACCTAATTAGCATTAACTACGAATGCAGATGACAACAAATCATAAAACTAGGAAAAGCGTTGGCCGACAGCAAAAAAGCGTGAAACAGAAATTAAAGAGGTTGTGAAATGTCAAGACAAGACAAACAAAACTAACTAACTTATATTACGGAGAAATTACTATGAAAACTGCAGTCGGGATTTTGTGCAGATAAATGTAAATACAACAAGCAAGGAATGTACTGTCTGTGGCTATGCCGAAGGCTTCATACCTTTCATGAATAAAAGAAAATCTATTTTTTGGGCGCTATACATCTTATATATAAAAATAAGTGCACGTTTTTGGTGTGACCTCATAACTTGAGAACGGCTTCACCGAATTCAACCTATATAAATTTGGTTGGTATTCGGGCCATCATGCAGATATTTTATGTGGAGTTTGCCCGAATTTGGAAAAGTGGGTGTGGCACCTCCCATACTAACTAAAATTTTTATATTGTATATCTCTTGAAATATTTGTGGTAGAGAAAAATGGGCGGTATTGGAAAAGAGGGCGTGGAACCCCCCATCTTATATATAAAAAATAAGTGCAAGATTTCAACCAAATTTATACGGCATAGTCGGGCTATTATGCAGATGGTTTGTGTTAAGTTCGCGTCGTGGCACCACCCATAATAACAAAAATTTTCATCTGGTATATCTCTTGAATTATTTGTGGTAGATTACTGGAAATTGGTATAGAGACATATGAAATAATTCCATACTCATGGAAAAAAATGTGCGGTATCGGAAAAGGGGGCGTGGCACCTCCCATCTTAAATAAAAAAATAAGTGCACGAATTCTACCAAATTTAAACGGTATATTCGGACTATCATGCAGATGGGTTATGTGAAGTGTGTCCGAATTCGGTCCAAAGGTTCATGAATCATGATATATGACAGTTTATGTCTGTCAGATGAACCACGTATATGGTACAACAGCAGATACATGAAAACTCGAAAACATAGTGAAAAATTGTTGCTATGATGTGCTGTGTTCATTTTTTCTTCAGATAAATTAAGTCAAGTATAAACATGGCTGCAATATAGTAAAACAAAAATCAAAAATCATATAGAAAAATTCCAGGATTTTTCATTAATTTTTCAATATTTGGCGTAGAGAAGCACACCGGGGTACAGCTAGTATATTATATTATTACATTGATATGGTAAGCAAAAAGGCTCCAAAGTTCCAGGTCCACTTAAATCTAGATGTTATCTCTGAAAAATCAGTATCATTCAAATATATATACGGTATAAATATATCACCGAGCTTGATGATTTTCTCAATAGATCTTTTATGATTGATTAAAAAATAACTCACAAAATTCCATGCTTTTAAGCAGAACCTCACATTGAACAGTCATTTGTGTCGAGGACATGGACCTCAATACCTATAGCTATTAGTGAACCGATCTCCATGCATTTTTTTCGAAGATATTGCATGATTTATTAGTAATGAATAATGAGTTTAAGGTCATAATTTTAGCGAAAGTCTGTAAGCCGTAAAGAAGTGCAAAATTTCATGTTCTTGGTACTGAAATTAATATGGTTTGAAAAACTTTAGGCCCACCGTCGGTAATTCCATTTGTAACACCAAATGATGAAGGAATCGCATGGGACAGTTCTCCCATAATTTACTGACATATGTGTTGCCAAATTATAATTAAAAAAAAAAAATAGCGAGTAGTGACGACTAACAAAAATATTGGTGTTTGCCGATATTATGAAGAAAGGCCAAATTATTATCATTTATACTTCTGTCTACTACAATTCACTGGAAATAACAAACACTCGAATATAGTTCTGCATACCACCAATCTGCGTTACCAATCGATTTACTTTTAAAGCTTTCAATTTGTTTTTGATATAAATATTTTTAATACATTTATGTAGCTAGAATTACATCTCGAAATTTGTCGGGTGTAGCCAACCTAGTCCATTATAAAAAGATACCCGAATACCTAACTGGGACAATAGTTTGCGTTCAAACAGACGCACAGATGAACAGATGGACAAAGTTATATTTCCATTTGGTGTGCATGAAAGGTATAAATAGAAGACAACTTGCAAGGTCCAGAACAAATACATACATACTTTATATTCGTACCCACAAAGTGAGAAAAGTTATTGGTAAAGCTAAGAAAATAGCATAAGAAGGCAAAAATAGCACCGAGTAAAGTCCAGGAATAGTAAGTGCCACTAACGTTATTGTTTTTGCTATTCGCTCCTCCAAGTTTCCTATTTACCAAGTAAAAGCAATGTAAAAAGCAGAAAATATGCGTTTCAAGCAAAACAATAGACTGAATAAAATTCACAAGCAACTTCATTAGAAGCATGCCGCCGCAGGGGCGTATACTTCGAAACAAAAGCGCGAGCACGAACAGGAGATACATATGTACATACCTTCAAGTAATTGTGCCTAGTATTTAGAAAAAGTAGAAGGAAAGTTGGGTGGAGTTATGTGGGAATAAAAGGAATATCTTTGAGTTGCGTAGTACTTATACGAGTACTGTTCCAGTTATTGCTTTTAAAACTTTACTTACTTACTTTTTGGTAAAGTTTTTGGGTTCGGTAAATGGCGATGTGAACACGAGCCGGTAAGATTTTTTCACCAGTTTTTCAGTGCACGGCTGTGGTTTAAACTTAAGTTGAATGCTCGAGCTGGCTGGTTTAAACTAAGATTAATCAATCAAATCTCAGTCGGCTGTTCAATATAAATGCAGTTTACGCGATCTAAATTTAAAATGGCACTGAAAAACTGGCCCTAAAAAGGAAAAGAACATGTCGTTATCTTCAATTTTTCAACCGAAAGCCTCCGTTGCTAGCGCTGCATATATTTTTTGTTTATTTAATAATTTGTTGTTGTCACACGATGGGAGGGGCAAAGGGTTGTCGAAGTGAAACTTTAGCATATAGACTGTCGACCGAGAGCTTGAAAGCATTTTCAATAAAAGCGCCACCCTAGTATACATACATACATACATGTATATACCTATGTCACACAAATTCCATTCATTTACTGAAACAAAAAGATAATAAAAACGGGAAGTTAAAAACAAGCAAAACAAACAAAAGAACCTGAAGCAGTGGACAACTTAAATACTTAAGATTGAGAACTTTATTATTGAAGTAAGAGAAAAGTGAATGGTATCAGTAGACCATGGAGCAATAATTTGAAAGCCACAATAAAAGATAATATCTGTGAATATTTGTTTAGTATATTTAGATAAAAGTTGTTTGTTTAATCAACTTAAATTTTCCATGTAGTAATGGTAAATAGTAGTAACTTGTTGTAACTCTTTCAATGTTTCTGGTCGAGCGGAGAAAAGTAGCCGCTCACTTCGCTGTCGTATGAACTGGCGGTAGTTAAACTTTTAAACTCTTTATTTAAAAAAAAGTTTAATTAGCAAGATTTGGAGGAATTTATATGTAATTTGCGAAGCTGTAATTATGTAATTCAATAAAAATTTTAATCTAAATGGAAACGTGTCAAAAATGTATATCTGGAATCCGCCATTTTGAATTTTTTAAATCTGATACCCGATTTGTATTCAGCGATCCTAACAATGCTTAAAAAAGCATCCTTTCATTTTATTTTTAAAATTTTGTAAATTTTATTAATGATATTATTTGTCGGCTCGTGAGTTGGATGATTTTCATCACTTCTACTGAAGAGCAAAAGTGTACAAGCATTTTCAGCCCGTGAACGATTTCTTATTTTGTGCCAATTTTTGGACATAGCTCTGTTCCGGTTGACATGGAACATATACATTTGTATATATGTGCGTATTTTCTATTGAAAGACAAAAAATTCAAGGAAAAGGAAAATGTACTCTTTTTCTTTTAAAACGTGCCGGATGTTTTAAGAAAAAGTTAGGTCCAGAAATGCTACAGAAGCCAAAGCACTAAACGGCCTACCCAAGTATGTGCAGAAGTGCTATCGTAACATAACAGTTTAAATGAATCTATCATTCAGAAACTTTGGAAGTTGAGTTCCACGCACATCTCTGATGACTGTGGAAAATAAATTTTTTTTTTTTGTGTGGCAAAATCAAAGTAAACTTATCTCAATAACGAGAACAGATATAGAAATAAACGTAACAGTATTTTATAGCTTAGGTGATGGAAAATTCAGGAAACCATGACCTTCAAAATTGGAAGTTTTGTCTTTTTTTTCATTTTTTGAACTGAAATCAACTTTTTAAAAAGTTTTAAACATATACTTTTGCTGTTTTTGCTTCAAGCAATACATTTCCATGGTCGCCTGAATCGAAACGTATATTTTAATTTTTTAAAGTTCATTGCATACCGTTTTCAGTTTTCTACGAATGCCGAATTAAGAGACTCACTGAAGATGGCTAAAAGTCACCAAGCAAAATATAGAATTTATAATTGATTGATCTTTTGAACTTTATATAAATACAAAAATAAATGGCTTTCACAAAAATAAATGGCTTTGAAAAACATATAAAAATACATATGCTTAACTTTTTATCATAATCACAATGTATCGATGCATATGCATCCTCCCAACACTCATAATGAGTAGTCGTTGCTTGGAATGGATGTAGCTACTCTGATTGCATCAATATAAATTAGCATTGATCTAACGAATTTTCGGTATATGGTTCTAATAGTTACGTATGTATGTATTATTCAGTATGAAATCAGCACAACCTAATATTCAACTGAACCATGCCAGATATTTACTCATTCTGCACTGCTCAAATTTTATAACATCAATTTGTATGTACATACATAGGTACTAGTAGTCTACAATTAAATTCTATAAACCAAAGTTAGTTGGTTTGCTAGTAAATGTGCAATCGTTTATTTACAAAATGTTAATTGCTTTAAGACGATGCCTCTTGGCCACAGCCCAATGAACTTTATCTCCATCTCCTTAGAACGGATTTCATTATGGCTTGGGCTGTGTCTGTGCGAATATGTAAATGCAAATCTACATATTTGCATATGTAAAAGCTTAAATTGGTTTTGCAAAGCGTTCTTAATTGTGTTTCTTCAGAGAATACTGATTGGGAAGCAGGGCAACTGCTTGAATTATTTTTTTTATTAGTAAGGTTTTTGGTAAGAGAATAAATTAATTAGATTTAACAGAACACATATGATTGTAGTATGTACATAATCGTACATCTTTTCTGAAAGCGAGCATGAGTTATCAGTTGTAGTTGTATTGTTCAAATTTAAATTACTTATAGCTATTGTGAAGATATTTTGTTGATAAGAATCTGGTTTTCTAAATATGTATGTAACTCTAATTGACGACAATACTATTTTACTTTCGTAGAGAACTGTAATCACTCTGGATTATGTTTACAAGTGTTAACAGCAATCAAATTATAAAGTACAAAAAAAAAGAAGAAAAGAAATTGTTGGAAATGACATTGTCAGTAGGTGGATCTTGGTCGTCGTCACACAGCACAATGCCACCTTAGTGGGCAAAAATCGGAAAATTCATTACCCGCAATGTGCATGTGCTTAGTATTTTTGTAAAGGCAATTTATCCACTAAAATTAATTAAACCGAAATTTCTCAATAGAATAAATTATATGCCTCCAGAAAGCCATTTATATTAATAAATTTAATACTAGGACTAAACATTTTTTGAAATAAAATTTTGGTTTGACGTTTTTTTAATTCTATAAAGATATACATACACATACATAATTTTGGAATATAATTAAACAATTTTTTAATTCTATAAAGATATACATACACATACATAATTTTGGAATATAATTAAACAAAGACTGTATAAATTAATTTGATAAATTAAAAAAATTAAAACTTTTATTGGAATGACTAAGAAATATATGTAAAAATACGTTTTTTTTTTATAAAAGTAAGGTCTTTTATTTTTCGAAGGAAAAAATAAAAACCCGCTATTTAAGTGCACTTTCTGAAACAATTCGCTATTTGCAAATGCAGAAAGTAATTTTTTCCTTAGAAGTATTATCATTAGGTTGTAAGTTTTATATATGTTCGTAAACTTAATAATTTAACTGAATATATGTGACAGGCGCAGATCCAAGGGCGTTTGGTGGTTTCAACCCCACCTCACCGAAATTCGCGGAACCTACATACATACATAGTATATCTAAATGGGATGCAGCCCTGCTGAAAACGATTCCTAGTTGAATTTTGTTACGAGTTGAAAGAATAGGTAAAAAATCGTGTTTGCAAGTTTAAGGGTTAATGCAAATCTTTTCATAGTAAATAGAAAATGTTTTACATTAATAAATGAGATTAAATTAAATTAAATAAAAGTATAAGAAGTTAGACTTGTTCAATTCTTGGAATGTAGCTTTATAAACCGGTGGCAACCCACTTCAAACTCCTCTAAAATATTGTTACTGTTATAATTAAAGATTTCTTATAAACGCTATTTCGTTTGACACATACATTTTAATATTTTTTATACATAACTTTTTTTTAATGTAATTAAATTCGAATCTACGAACAGGCGGTAACCCCCTTAAACATATTTTCAATCTAAAGCCTTCTTAAATCTATTTCATCTGACACCCATATTGTGGTACACATTACCTAATTCCCTTAATTCAAGTAGAATTTGATTTTTTAATTAGGTGGCAACGCTCCTACGTATAGTTTAGAAATAAAATCTTTTGAAAATCTTTTCGATTAATGCCCATATTGTAATAATTAATTTAACTCATTAGGTAATTTGAACTTATTTTGTTAGCAGGTGGCAATGCTTTAAAAAAACTAAAACCTTCTTACACATCAACAGGCCAAGCCATTTAATTTGACACAAAATTTTACCTATATAAATGCTATTAAAAATAAAGTAAAAGAAATTTTCATTTAAATCCGTCCATAATTCTATTTTGACCACATTTAAATGGAAATGAAGCACCGTGAGCAGGCAACGTTACCACCACGATACGTACATATTTAAAAGAATTTCCGTAGCACATGTACACACATATATATTACCAACATATACATACATACATACATATATACATATATATTCACTATCGTTTCAAGAAAATTGACGAAACACTAAATAAAAAATCTCAATTATTCTGTATTTATTTTTTAGATGGTCCAATTCGAGCAAAGCAAACATCTACTTTGTGGGTAAATGAAAATAAGAGTTCGTAATTTTCTTAACAAGTATTTAAAGGAACATAAAAGATATGTCACCTATCAACCTCTGCTGAATATTTTCCCGCATCGTTCTTCTAACACAAGCTTTCGTTTCCTTTCCCGTTCTCCTATTATAAAGTAATCAGAGACACCTTCAGCGAACCGCAGGTGGACATAAAAAGTGATTTGATTTTCCATGAAAAATACACAGGCAATCCCAATAGCTATAAAAACGTCAGTAAAACCAATTTACGAAAACGCAACAACAACATGCCAAGTGCGATTTAGAAGCGCACTGGCAGTAGGTACATAGATAAATATGTACGAGTTCGTTTTTTTCCATTTCACGACCCATTCAAAGCATCCATCTGTTTTGCATCAATTTCAATGACGCAGTTCACTCGAGTGCCAGTGTCGTGGTCAACATCTGCCACTTAGACTAAAGCAAACAAACACAAAAACAACGTAGAATTTAAAAATGTCCATAGGTACAGCAATAAGAATGTCTTAACCCTCTAATGTGGTAGTAGTATGGCAGACATCGAAAGCTCCACATTTTGATTGAGTACTAATAAAAACGCATATTTTTCATCATATAAATAGTTTGTTTATATGACTATTTCATTAATAAATATTGAAAATAATGGTAGAATTTCCAGGTTAAATCGAAAGAAGGTAGTTAATAAATATCTAAAATTAGATATTTTGTACCAGAAAATTGGTGTCTTAGAGACTCAACGTCAGAAAAATCGCAAAACTTTAGTCACGTCAGTCGCAGAGGGTTAAAGCTTCGCAATGATGGCTACACACAGCTGGCTAACACAGTTGCTTTTGTTGTTTGTTGTCTTGCCTCTTGCGGTTGCTTGGCTATTAATATTCAACGAACCACAGCCACATCTTAATAGTCAATCAGCACATGAAGATGTAAATTTTTATTTTGGACTAATGCAGGTAGTTGAAGTTGCACAAACAATTATTTAGACTTGAGTATAAGAAATGGAAAGATACATACATATACTGCACGAGCCGGTAATAAAACGAAAGTAAATACCTAAATATGTTGAAAATGAAAACGATATTGTTGTTAAATAGCATTTTCCAATAAAATCACGTAGCTGGGAAAAAACGAAGCGTATTAAATGACTCCAAAAGTATTCAACTAACTCAGTGAAATACTTACATAGCAATCCGCAGAATCATTCAATGGATTAAGTGGTAAGAGTGAGGAAAAAGTTACGCACGGATGTTCGCAAGTGATTTAGAAGTCAGTGAAGAATAAATCATTAACTTAAGTAGGGTAAAGTATGAAAAATGGCGCTTAACTGCAACTAAACTATACCTCAAAGTGGAACAACAAACATAAAAGTAGTGTAAGCTTGGGTAGAATCAAACTTTTTCTTTTATTGATGCTTCGGAAAATCACATTTTCAGCTCTTAACATTTATTGCTGTTTAGTTTGCGCAATATGTGTATATTGAGAGGCGAGCGTTAACACCTTCCCATTATATATATAGATTGGCGCTAACACAATATGTCAGTGTTTGGCCGAGCTTCTCCTCCGATTTGTGGTGTGCGCCTTGATGTTGTCACGCAAAGGAGAGAGACCTACAGTTTTGCGCCGACTCCGAACGGTGATTGTATTTTTACAAGAAACGTTTTTTTCATAGCAGAAGTATTTACACTGGAAGGTTTTTCCATTGCCTTCTTTTTTAAGTTGGTCGGAAACTGGGCTCGAACCTAGTCCCTGAGGAATAGTAGTGCGCACTGCTAACCATTACACTACAGCGACACCTTTCTACATATTAGTTAAGCTTCTCTTTTACCAACCAAAGCAAATAGCATCGAAATCCAACACGGAATAACTCTTGCCTATTGGCGGGAGACTCTTTTAAGCGCCAGGAGTGATTGTCTCTAATTAATTTTGCTATGGCTTTTTTGGCGAAATCCTACAGAGCACGAAAGTAGTTTCTCTTCTGTGCCAGCTTACGCCAATTGAAAATGCCAAGTAAACTTAAATCTTATGAAAAGCTCAGTTTTAATGCTAATAGAAGAAATAATTTAACGCTTCCGTCAGGCCGTGGCCGCAAGACGCACGTTCCCTGAGACGAACGACAGCACAGAATTTGAGCTCCTTTCACTCCAGCTGACGACGCAAGGTCCCACTTGATTTTTTCCTTTCCCGTGCATCGCATTTCAGGCATGGCGGTGAAGTCTGTCTTCCCGACGACATAAATAAACCGAGCAGGGCTGCCTTCCCCATTAAGCGACCGGTCGTTCCAGGTGCACACCGTCAAATCAAAGTGCTTTAAACGTTTGTCGTGGCCTTCATTACAATAAGAGGGACTTATACAGGCTTCGGAAGCTTTTCTTTTGAAGGCGTTTGTATGTGGCCGGCACGAAACTCTGCGCACGACCACAGATAAATTGTATGGCATACATTTCTGATTACATTTCTAAACGTATAAACATTTTATTATTATTATCCTTTAATTTGCATTTTTCGTAGCATGTGCACATTAGGGTGGTCGGAATTTTAATGCTTTCACCCCCTAGGATTCTTCTATACCGAGAAATAATTTACCCCAATTTTTTATTTTGAAATCAAAAAATAGTTAGAGGCTTAAAGCGTTCAAAGTTTTCCATGTATGTTATATGAAAAAAAAAACGTTTTCGTAGAAATAGTATAGAGTTATTGAAAATCAATGTTTTGTTAATGTACCCAATTATTTATTTAACCATTTTTTCATAGTATCTATATTTTATATGTCCGCTATAAACGCATAAAAAATCACTAGTATTAAAAACGGTAAAATAAACAATTGAGTATTATCATTGGAAGTCTCCTGAAGAGTACCAGAGATAAAATAGGAGTATATTTTTTTCGGTATAGAACAATTTTCGGTGAAAACATTAAAATTCTGACTTTACTTTTTTGTTGCAGCACCCCACTGTACATACCTAAGTGAGAATATAATTAAACATTTACAAAACCCGTTTAGCCATACCATCTTTTTTCTGCGTACAAATATCACAGATTCAACTGATACACAGGTTTGGCATTTTAAGTGCGTATAAGTAATTATGACTTGTTTGCGTAGATAGCCTAGAGTAAGGATAGGTAAATAAATAAAATACTATACACGCCTTACCACATGTGTACATATGTACATATGTACATATGACTTCTAGCCTAAAACTGCGTATTTTCCTGGAAAAACGGCTAAGTTTTTAAACAATGCGCCTTTTGAAAAAAAGGCAAATAACTAAAATGCAATCGTAAGCGAAGTGGGCAACCGCATTTTGCTCAAAACTATTGATGACAGAAACACGTTCACGTACGCTTAAGCTTCAAAACACAAACACAAATAGACACTTGCTCCCATTTACACACTGTTTCGTCCTTACAAATGTACACAAAAAGGAAAAGCGATAAAAAAGTATATAAATAAAAACAGATGCCGCCTTGCTTTTATTTCGGAAAGTTTTATACTCGTATATACATATAAATGTATATCCATGTACAAATGCATTAAGGTGCCTCGCCAAAAAACGTTGCGGTTTTTCCAACGGAATTATACAATTTCTTATATTTTTGGACTTCCGTCAAAATATTTCGAAACAATGTTAAGATTTACGTGAGCTAGACCGATCTGAAAATATCTACAGATATCTCATTATTTCGATTGCGTTGGTAAATTTTTCAAACATTTTTATGCATACATACATATTAAGCGTACTTTTCTATCAATTGTTAGGGGAAAAAAAATTTTTTTTTTAATATTTTTAAAAATATTTTTTTTTATAAAAACTCTATTTTTAGGCGTCTTTTCAAATCCCGGTCCAGCTCACGTAAATCTTAACATTTTTCCGAAATATGTTATGGGAAGTCTTAAAATATAATAAATTTTATAATTCCGATGGAAAACCAGACGATTTATTTATTTATTTTTTTTTTTTGTGGAGAGTGATGCACCCTAATGTACTTGTAGGTATGTACATATTTTTATATGGTATATATGAGATTAAAGGGAGTAGTAAATGGCACTTTAAGCCGAAGAAATTGAGGGAGTGATGTTGTAAAAAACAGATAAGCGATAAAAAGTATTGCCAGGCAAAGAAGGGCGTGTTTGTTGTGGTTGAAAGCAGATTTATTTTAGCGTTTGACCACATTCAACAATACCTTTAAGCGTGCCATAACTCCCACTGCTGGTTCACAGTTCGCCGGGTATTTACGATTAACACCATTGTGCGCTGGCGAACAGGATATGTAGTATGCTCAGTAATTGAGAAATCGATTATAGTAAAGCAAAAAAAGGAGCAGGTTACCATAGTTAAAAAGGAAGATAGAGTTCAGAGGAAACAGAAAATACAACTAAACACAAATAAAAAAGGAAATATACCAAAGTTGGCAAACCAAACTTTTAACTATAAATTTAGGTAAAAAAATTTATTTTTGTTTTTCTTTAAGAGAAAATAAAATTTATAATAAACATAAAGATAAATTGAAAGTGCCATCTGCTGCAAAGCGCACATGTAGAGGTATTAGTGTATGCATGTATGTACATATATACAAAAATACATATTTTTACACGTTTTTGCAATGGCAATTACGCACTCTTAACTTAAGTCTCTTTCATTTACTGCTTACATTTTCTTTTATTATTATTTTATGAGTTCAGCTGCCGGCACAGGCTATAAATTTTCACATGAATTTATGTACGTAAGCGTGTAAGTACGAACATGTGTATAAATGTAAATGTATACTCTTATTTCGGGCTGTGGTTACTTTTATTTCACTTACTTTGTGTAATTTACATACTTCCATTCGTGCATGTAATTGGTCGGTTTTAAAAACAAACATAGGCCTAAACTAATTTATGTAAGGCGTAAGTTCAAATATTTTGTTGTTTTCAAACGTTTTTCCACCTAGAATGCCGGAATGTTCGACCCTTACTCGTTGCTGGTATTCAGTAAGTCAGTTTTCTCTCAACTCACTCAATTTGAACTATAAATTAGTGACTCTGTTTATGACTTGCGACGATTTAGGTATTCAGTAAGACAAAGTCATAAAGAGTTCACCCAAAATGTATGTCATTTTGATCGCGGTGCCGTAACAGACGTAACAGACGCAATGGCTGAGTGAGCAAAGCACTAAGGGGCAAATCGATAATTGTTTTAAAAAGAAAAATATTTTTTTAAATTTTATATAATTTTTATATTAAAGTATTAAGGTTTACTTCGTAACGAAATTTTTGTCAAGCTGGGGTGGTTTTACCCCTATTTTAAACATCTTCGATAGAACGTTCAGTTAGACATAATGAGATAAACTTATATAGATTCTTATATGTGGGCGGCATCACGCCCATTTCCCACAAATCCATAATAGTGTTACTTTTTTTAAGGGATTGTTGTTTAATATCCATTTTGAGTAAATTAGCGTCCTTAAATTTCGAAATATAGAAGTTTCAAGCATTTCTAGAATTTACCGTTATATGAAAAGTGGCAGTAATTTAGTCCGCTTTCAACAATTTTCAATGTTTTGCTTTTATGTGGCGAGTACAATAACCGTACCGAATTTGGTACAAATTGATAGAACGGTTACCGAGATACAAAAATGTGATCATAAGTGGGCGATGCCATGTCCATTTTCCGAAATCTTATCATAAACGTATTTCTCGGTAAAAAAGTGTTGCAAGCATCAATTTTGAATAAATTAGCCTTAGTATGTACTGATTTATCAAAGATTTCGTATTGCTCTAAAGTACCGTTATATGGGATGTGGGCGTGGTTATTTTCCGATTTTAAAAATCTTCAGCCATTTGATATGCTGTACCAAGGCCGACAACTTTACCATGTTTGGGAGAAATTGGTGGAGCGGTTACCAAGATATACACATCTGGCTACGGTTATTATCAAAAAATTTATAATGTCCTTATTTTTCGTTTAAAAAGTATTGTAAATATAAATTTTGAGTGAATAATCTTCAGTAGTTACTAAAATATCGCAGTTTTCGTATTTCTGAAAACTACCGTTATATTGGAGGCAGGCGTGGTTATTGTCCGATTTTGCCCATTTCAATACCATCCGTCCTACGCTCGAAAGAAGTACACGTACCAAGATTCGTTAAGTTATCGTGTCCACAGACGGACGGACGGACAGGCAGTCACCGCTCTATCGATTTCTCTTTTCATTCTGATCATTTGTGTATACATTTGTCTCTATCTATCTCGATTCGTTTTGCCTGTTACAAACAACCGTTATACGGACAAAGTTATAATATCCTTATGAACAAGTGCGCATATGCACAGCTGTATGTGTAACAAAAAATTTGCGGCCTATATTACTGACAAAGTTCAACGTTGAAAATCTGCATTCACAACTGACTTCCAGTATATTCGTCACTCGTCTTTAAGATCTCTTGATGGTAAATTTAAAGGAATGGACAAAAATATAAGTAAATAATTAAAAAAAAAAAAAACGATTCGTAGTTGAATTTTGTTAAGAGTTGATACAAAATGTTTTATATTAGTAAGTGAAATAAAATAAAAATAAACTAAAGTGTAAGAAGTTTCATATATTTAACTAGTACAGCTTTTTAAAAAGGTGGCAACCCTCCTCAAACACCTTAAAAATATTCTAATTGTTGAAACTAAACCTTTCTTAACACTCTCTTGTTTGTCACATATAATTTAATATTTCATATGCATAACTTATGTATAATTTATCTTAATCCGACTTAACAAACAGGTGTCAACACTTAGGAAAATATTTTCAAGCTAAAACCTGCTTAAGCCTCTTTCGTCTGACACCCAATTGTAATACATATTTCAATTACCCAATTCCCCTAATTCGAGTTAACTTTGAGTTTCTAAACCGTTGGGAAATCCTCCTAGGTAGAGTCTACAAATACAGCCTTTTCAAAACAATTTCAATTCAAACTCATATTTTTATAATCAATTTAACTTGTAAAATAATTTGAGTTTAACTTTTAACAGGTGGCAACAATTAAAAAAAAATAAAACCTTCTTGCACATTCACTTACAGGCCCATTGTTTTAATTTGTCACCTCTGTTTTTAAATCGAACGAACATGATTTATGTATGCATGCCCGTGAATGCTACGAGAACAAAAATTTTCAACTACAAACTTGCTTTGCAGTGAAACTATGAAACTTAACCAAAAAAAACAAATTTTCTTTTAAACCCATCCAAAATTCTATCTCTGCCAACATTTTACATAAAAGAGAAGCACTGTGCGACGGTGCAATTCGCATTACATTAAATCTATGTTGAATAGGTGACAATATTTTTTTCATAGCCTTATAAGCATTGCTGTAAGTATTTATTGTATTTTTAATATGGTAATGCGTATACGCCATGATGCCCCGTCATGTACACGAAGATCTATGCTAATGACTTGAATTGATGATTGAGTGGCTGAGCAGCACGCGCCAGTGAAATCGCCAAAAAGAATGCAATGGAATATATAAATATGTACGTATTTTTACATGTGACATGTATATATGAGTGGCTGACAACGCCCCAAACATTAGTCGGAAATCGCCTACAAGCACATTAAACAAATCACTTTTGCGACGCACTGAAGGAATTATAATATTTAACATCAACAAATATTCACAGAAAACTTGTATGTAGGTTTGAAAATAAAGTACGTATGAAACAAATATGCAGAGATAAATGACATATTTATTAAAATGAATAATATCATTAAATTCTCATCACGGCATACCACAAAAGTTCGTTCCGAACAAATAACCATTATAATCATAGCCAACAGGCCACGGCATTCGAAATGAGAAAAGTGTAAAAAATTCTTGGAATTTGGAAAAACTAAAAGCACAAAGTCAGAAATCAATAATAAACCCACATAAATATGTATGTATATACATACATAATTATATATGTATGTACATAAGTATATATGCACAAAAATATATATGTTAATGTTTGGTAAAACCTAAGCCCCACGGCAAATAATGTGGAATATGAGAATGTGTAGCTAATTTTGAATAAATGTTATCTAATAAAAATATAATCAACGCTGTAAATATGCCCTGAATATTTTTGCAAATGCATATGAATAAATAAGTGCTATATATGTATATATATAGTATATTTCTATGCAAATACTCAGTCAAAGAATTACACGGTGCGGCAGTGAAGTTTACACACACGAAAATCAATATATTCGCGCAACTAGGGGCGTTTTTAGTTTTTCTTAATGACAACAGAATTTTTTTTAAAGGACTTTAAAATTTGAAAAAATGTGCTAAATATATTCAAAATAATTAAAAAGAAATAACTGCAATGTAGAATAAGAATATGAGCATAAAATAAAAGAGAAAATTCTATAAAATTAAAAAAGATAAAAACTTTTTGGTGCGGGAGTGCGAATAGATATTGAAAATATCCTTTTAAAATTTTATCCTTGAATTTCCTTGAAAATATAAAAATGGTAAATGTTGGCGAAATTCTACGCCAACTAAGTTAGGTAGCAAATATGGTAGATGTTATCCGATTTTAATAAAATTTTGTTTTCATAAATTCATTTTTATGACTGGTGGGCGTGTCAGGTGGGCCTATTTTTGACCATCTTTCAGATTTAAATTTTTCTGCTTAAAATATGTGACAGTTCGCCTATTTTTTATATTTTTTTTTATATTTCATTCATTCATATAAATTTTCAAATCTTCACTACTACCAAGTGCATGGTTACTATTTCTTGGAAAATTTTTCCAATGATAGCGAGATTCGATTCGGTTGAATTTTCAATGGAAAAGAAATCGTCAAAACATTATTTGAGGCTTTGAGAGCCAGAGTAGCCTAACTGACACTTAAAAAAATTTCGTACAGCTCTAAAAGCATTACTAGAATTGAAACGGTATTAAGACGAAACCTTTTTCAAATTAAATGATACTATTTTCTAATTAATTGAAACATTATCAAATTAAGTATTACTTATACAATGTGGTTCTTCACGCTTGCCTAGTTATCAGCTTATCTGGTTAAAAGTAATTTTTCTGCAGTGGATTTTGTTTTTGTACAACAATTAAATACACTACGGATTGGTCATTTTGACTAATTTGTGTGATACTTTCTTTAATTATACAAACTATGTTGCGCTCAGTAGTTATGTCACTTAATAATGATCTGGCATGGAATTTTAACTTCCGAAATGCCCTTTCCATGGGGTTTAACATAGGAGAGTATGCTGGAAAAAATTTCGGTAAGCAACAATTATTATAAACCCATATCTCTTATTTCTTGGGATTTACGAATTCCGGCATTATCCATAACGGATGATAATAAAAATGGTAAAAATGATAAAAATGGATTTTTTAACTCTGATCTACATTCGATTTTATTAACATATTTAAACGGGTCGAAATCACATGAAAAAATAAACAAACGTTGGCAGTTTAAAGTCCGAGTAAATAGAAAAAAAACGACAAATCAGCTGTTTTACTGCAATTACTTATTCAAGGTGCCTTGACCGTAAAGAACAACAACTGACAACAGCGAATTCCGACTAAACCAAAAAAGGGGGTTTCGTTTAATTTGAATAAAGTTTCACTGAATCTGGAAATAATTTCATTTAATTTGAAAAAAAGGTTTCATTTAATTTGAAAAATGTTTCACGAAAATGGTTTTATTTAAACTGAAAATGCTATATACGTAATACTTTGGTAGCATCATTTAGGTGCAAT
This sequence comes from Rhagoletis pomonella, assembly GCF_013731165.1. Lineage (NCBI taxonomy): Eukaryota > Metazoa > Arthropoda > Insecta > Diptera > Tephritidae > Rhagoletis > Rhagoletis pomonella. The sequence continues at coordinate 47,004,242 of NW_023458556.1, read as the reverse complement.
GCACTTTTACTCTAACAAATTAGTTTGTAGAAAGGCTTCTCTGGCTCTCAGGGCCCCATTTATAAAATACATTCGTACTCTTATTCGGTTACATTTTCATACCTACATATGTATGTATGTATGTATGTACAAGTATGTATTAGTATGCATAAGATTAAGTTATGCATAACACATTAAAAAGGCATAACATGAAAGGAATGCATATTTCAGCACAACGTAGTCATTGTTTAATTCGAAGACGTAACCCTCCATTCTCACAATACATGGAT
>NW_023458556.1:46971144-47003873 GCF_013731165.1 Rhagoletis pomonella | reverse complement strand
ACTTTAAATAAAATTATGTTAAACAATTTTTATTAAATTAAAATTTAATTTTATTAAAAAATTCATATCTTTGGAAAAAACACCTTCTTAGATCTTTTAAGCTTAGTTAGAGTTAGCATTGCATACAAAAACTGAGCCAAAAATTCCGAAATCTGTACCTTTTTTTATTTCTCTTTTTATGAAATATATTTTACTTATATCACATTTAAAACGAGGCTGTAACGATTTTTGAGTTTTGTTGTCAATCCATGGCTACCGATTGGAAGTATCGAGGAGCATAAATCATCCATATGTAACTCAGCGCTATCGTTCATATCTTCTTCTTCTTCGGTACTCATCGTCTAAAAAAAGATCATAGAGCTTGCGTAGAAAAGTCCTCTTGAAAACCGCCAAAGGATTCTCATCTTTTTTCGACCTCGTCCAGGTTTCTGCGCAATATAAAACTAAGAGTATGATGCGAGATTTGTAGAACGTTCTGTTTGTTCGTCGAGAGAGGGCTCTTCTGTCCAGTGACCTACCCAGCTCGAAGTAGCTGTAGTATTACTGAGTATTAGGCTGACATTATTGTTGGCGTTAATGTTGAATTCCAGGTAGTCAAAGTTCTTCATTACTTCAAACTTGTAACTGCCAACAGTGACGCGTATCCCAATCAGAAATTTCTTATGATTTTTTTTTAATATTCTTAAAAAATTGGTACAGAATTTGGATACTCTTAAAGATGTCGGGAGTTTTGGTCTGCAGGGACACTACGCACCATATAAATATGTGTGTAAAACGTAGGTTGTATATAATATACATAACTGTGTATGTTTCTACGTACATTAAATTTCCATTACCTTAATAATTGCTACATCCCCAAACAGGTTACAGTGCTGCCACTATCAATGACTGCAGCTGTCACATTTTTCACCATCTACCATCCAGCCATTGTTTACGCCCAACTCAAGCTGCTGTTTTTTTTATTGAATTTATAAGATAGGAATAAAATTAATTATATTCAACAGCAACGAGTAGTTTTTCTCGCCTTTCTATGCTTACATACAGACTTACATACATATGTACATATTTACGTACGAGTAATCGCATTGCATGCTCAACGTTTCTCTCTCTTTTATTCTTTGCTCTATTGTCTGTTAAATAAAGGACAACAGCTATGAGACACTTGGCTTTAAGTTGGTTGGGTCGTCCTCGAAGGCGAGCAAGCTCTTATTTATAGCCTGAAGTTGGGTGAGAAACATTTTGTGTTTGTGGGTTCTTCATTTTGGTTAAAAGGAAGACTTTATAAAACACTCAGCAGCGTTAATTGTTTTTATTGGCTGTTGACACCAACAGAAACAATTAAATGGGAAAGGCGAGGAGGACGAGTAGCTGCGAGTGACTGGAATTGAATTTATGTATGTTTCTACTTGAGCGGCTCTGACTGGCAGCTTGTTACATACATATGTATGTATGAATAGTAAAGTTTCTGATTTGAATTTTTGTAAATAGAGGGAAGGGATTTTTGGAACTTTCAACAGATTATACATACCTACTACATATGTCGGTTAGTTAATAATACAATCATTTTTAATGAACGCTAGTTTTTTAAATGGTTATGTATGTACCAGGGTTGTTGCGAAATATTTTTGACAGTAAACTTTTCGTAAGCCTTCTTAAATCCCTTTATTTTTATATCCATATCGCAGTATTTATTTTATTTTATCAATTTACTTCAACTTTAAGAGTTGAGGAGGTTTAAAAATATTGTAGACATATTAGACTCCCCAAATGTCAAGTGCGTATTAAACTTTCCACTGACTTATAAGCGATTTCAACCAACTTGTGAAAAATTGCATGAAAATGCTGAACTTTAGGGCCGTTGGGGCACGTATTTCCGTTATTCGATTTTAAAAATTTTTCGCAGAGCACGTTTTTATGACCAAAGGAAAATTTCTATGGGGAGGCTTGTTTTGCAGCTTAACAAAACATTTTCTCCATACAACTAAAAGTGAAAGTACATAACGTTCATTGAGTCACCGTCACAGGTGTTGTCAAATAAGTTGAATTGGTGTATTTGTATGAACTAAGTTACATGAACAAAGTTGACGGTGACGGTGACGCACAAATTAGCTCAACGTTCAACTTTGCTTTTTCGTTTGCATCAAGTAACAACTATTATCTGTTTTGTTTACATATTTGAACTAATATTTTTTCCGGTTTGTGAAAATTTTTTGATTTATTTGAAAAAGAAATGTAAAATACGACGAAACAAAAGTAAAACCGCAATTTCTGCAAGGAGCAGCAGCGAGTTTTTGATTTTACGGACGCAATGGTGTACAGATAGTGTGTAACTTGCCGCATAAGCACCGTTGACGCCGACACTGACGGTGACAGTGTCGGTGACGAAATTTTCGTTGTGTACTTTCGCTTTAAGGCGCAGTCTAATGTACAACTTGTATAGATAAGAAAAAAACATTATTTAATTGAAGTGAATTTGATTTTGTAATGTTTTTTTCAAATACGGGTGTACCTACATATGCACATTTTTGTCAAATATATATAAAAAGTTGCATGTACAAAACATATGTGAATTCCCATAGCTAAAAGCGCTCTTACACGATATGTATTTCCATGCTACTTTTCTGATACGTTCTAATATATGATACATACGAGTACATGAAAAAAAGTAGTATTAACATATGCAGATACATATCGTGTAAGGACCCTGTAAGCAAAAACTCAAAACAGCCAAATGCCGAACTTGAGTGTACCGAAGAATTTGTATTTTACAATTTTAATAGGATAAAAGCTCTAGCTTTACTTTTTATTCGTGAGTTCATAGATATATAAGTTGATGTAAGATACTTTCTACAATTTATGCAGTTATACATAATATGTATTACTTATATGCGCCAACGCGATGTCGCCAAAAATGCTCTCCCGCAGGATTTGCGTTACATATGATGTAGAGTTGCTGACTGTAACAAACGGAAGCTACGCATTTTGCGCTTTCACAAAAATTATAAAAGCCAAAGTGGTGAAATGGAAGAATAACAGATTGCACCATTCTGGGTGCGTGCATTGCGTACTTAGTACTACACGTTGTACAGGTCGTATACGTAATTTTTTTGGCATAAACCTAACCAAGCGCGAGCAAGGGTAACAGGGATTTTACATGAGGCGATTTTTCAGGCAACTTTTAGTTGAAAGCAACAATCGCCGGGTGTAAACGGCCTTTCAACTAATCGCTTTCAATGAAGTTGGTCGGCTGCCTACTTTCGTTCAACTTTTGATTCAACTAATCGCCTGTCAAAGTTGAATCATGTGAATTCCCTATAAGAGCCTACAGCTGCGAGGCTATGTCGACATGCGTGCTTTGAGTTTGCATTTAATTTCCGGTTTGTGTGCTCTGGCGAAAAACACCTTCGGCCTGATACAGTTTGTCGTTGCCGCTGCGTAAATAGCTGCTTTGCCACATACATATGTACCAGGCTTGTTGCGAATATTCGCATTAGCGTTCGCAAAAATCAATGCGGATTTGGTTTTCATGTATTTACTATAGGCGGAATACAAATTTTCGGGTGAATTTTTTTTTCGGGCGAATCTCAGGATAATGCCGATTATTAAAAATTACTAATCTTTCCATTTTTTATTTACCTAAATGACCTAATTTACCCTCCTAAATTATTTTCAAAAAATACATGACATCCACATTCGCAACATCCCTAATATGTACATAGTACTTAGCGCCGCCATTCAGGTGTTCATGCTTGCAGGCAACACTCGTCATCATCATCGGATTTCCACTTTGTTGTTGTTGTTGTTGTCGTTGCTGTTGTCAAATGCTAATAATACGCAATTGCAGAAACTTGTTTGTTGTATAGAAAATTGTTAGAACTTAGCACAAATATTGTATGCGGTTCACTCAAAGGTACTCGAATTTCAATTACAACATGGAAATGGAAAGTAAACAACACACAAGCGAAGGCTATATACAAATTTGAGTTGACTTAACATCATTGCAAGCTTATTAACATAAAAAGCTGCTTGATAGTGGTTAATGGGCTCACTTGATTTTTTTACTTCAAAATGGGGAGGGGGAAACACGCCACTCAAGCTAGTACAGAGATAAACATGTTAATTCAACGAATACAAATATAATTTATGCAAAGACATATTGTGTATAATATTGTTTGCGTTATCCTTGAAAATCAAAGAAGATTGAAGCGCAGAGCTATATAAGCATCAAACTTCACAAAGTCAGATATTTAATACTCAACTGCCAAGGGTAATGGTGGCGACGGTGGCACCTAATTAGCATTAACTACAAATGCAGATGACAACAAATCATAAAACTAGGAAAGGCGTTGGCCGACAGCAAAAAAGCGTGAAACAGAAATTAAAGTGGTTGTGAAATGTCAAGACAAGACAAACAAAATTAACTAACTTATATTACTGAGAAATTACTATGAAAACTGCAGTCAGGATTTTGTGCAGATAAATGTAAATACAACAAGCAAGGAATGTACTGTCTGTGGCTATGCCGAAGGCTTCATACCTTTCATGAATAAAAGAAAATCTATTTTTTGGGCGCTATACCTGGGCGCTGTGACCTCATAACTTGAGAACGGCTTCACCGAATTCAACCAAATTTATGCTGCATATTTATATTGTATATCTCTTGAAATATTTGTGGTAGAGAAAAATGGGCGGTATTGGAAAAGAGGGCGTGGAACCCCCCATCTTATATATAAAAAATAAGTGCAAGATTTCAACCAAATTTATACGGCATAGTCGGGCTATTATGCACATGGTTTGTGTTAAGTTTCCCCGAATTCGGTAAAGGGGTCGTGGCACCACCCATAATAACAAAAATTTTCATCTGGTATATCTCTTGAATTATTTGTGGTAGATTTCTGGAAATTGGTATAGAGACATATGAAATAATTCCATACTCATGGAGAAAAATGTGCGGTATCGGAAAAGGGGGCGTGGCACCTCCCATCTTAAATAAAAAAATAAGTGCACGAATTCTACCAAATTTAAACGGTATATTCGGACTATCATGCATATGGGTTATGTGAAGTGTGTCCGAATTCGGTCCAGCGGTTCATGAATCATGATATATGACAGTTTATGTCTGTCAGATGAACCACGTATATGGTACAACAGCAGATACATGAAAACTCGAAAACATAGCGAAAAATTGTTGCTATGATGTGCTGTGTTCATTTTTTCTTCAGATAAATTAAGTCAAGTATAAACATGGCTGCAATATAGTAAAACAAAAATCAAAAATCATATAGAAAAATTCCAGGATTTTTCATTAATTTTTCAATATTTGGTGTAGAGAAGCACACCGGGGTACCGCTAGTATATTATATTATTACATTGATATGGTAAGCAAAAAGGCTCCAAAGTTCCAGATCCACTTAAATCTAGATGTTATCTCTGAAAAATCAGTATCATTCAAATATATATTCGGTATAAATATATCACCGAGCTTGATGATTTTCTCAATAGATCTTTTATGATTGATTAAAAAATAACTCACAAAATTCCATGCTTTTAAGCAGAACCTCACATTGAACAGTCATTTGTATGGGCGCTATAGGTATTAGCGAACCGATCTCCATGCATTTTTTTCGAAGATATTGCATGATTTATTAGTAATGGATAATGAGGTTAAGGTCATAATTTTACCGAAAGTCTGTAAGCCGTAAAGAAGTGCAAAATTTCATGTTCTTGGTACTGAAATCAATATGGTTTGAAAAACTTTAGGCCCACCATCGGTAATTCCATTTGTAACACCAAATTATGAAGGAATCGCATGAGACAGTTCTCCCATAATTTACTGACATATGTGTTGCCAAATTCTAATTAAAAAAAAAAAATAGCGAGTAGTGACGACTAACAAAAATATTGGTGTTTGCCGATATTATGAATAAAGGCCAAATTATTATCATTTATACTTCTGGATACTACAATTCACTGGAAATAACAAACACTCGAATATAGTTCTGCATACCACCAATCTGCGTTACCAATCGATTTACTCTTAAAGCTTTCAATTTGTTTTTGATATAAATATTTTTAATACATTTATGTAGCTAGAATTACATCTTGAAATTTGTCGGGTGTAGCCAACCTAGTCCATTATAAAAAGATACCCGAATACCAAACTGGGACACTAGTTTGCGTTCAAACAGACGCACAGATGAACGGATGGACAAAGTTATATTTCCATTTGGTGTTCATGAAAGGTATAAATAGAAGACAACTTGCAAGGTCCAGAACAAATAAATACATACTTTATATTCGTACCCACAAAGTGAGATAAGTTATTGGTAAAGCAAAGAAAATAGCATAGGAAGACAAAAATAGCAGCACCGAGTAAAGTCCAGAAATGCCTCCAAGTTTCCTATTTACCAAGTAAAAACAATGTAAAAAGCAGAAAATATGCGTTTCAAGCAAAAAAATAGACTGAATAAAATTCACAAGCAACTTCATTAGAAGCATGCCGCAGGGGCGTATACTTCGAAACAAAAGCGCGAGCACGAACAGGAGATACATACATACCTTCAAGTAATTGTGCCTAGTAGAAAAAGTAGAAGGAAAGTTGGGTGGAGTTATGTGGAAATAAAAGGAATACTTTGAGTTGCGTAGTACTTATACGAGTACTCTTCTAGTTATTACTTTTAAAACTTTACTTACTTACTTTTTGGTAAAGTTTTTGGGTTCGGTATATGGCGATGGGAACACGAGCCGGTAAGATTTTTTCACCAGTTTTTCAGTGCACGGCTGTGGTTTAAACTTAATTTGAATGCTCGAGCTGGCTGGTTTAAATAAAGATTAACCAATCAAATATCAGTCAGCTGTTCAATATAAATGCAGTTTACGCGATCTAAATTTAAAATGCACTGAAAAACTGGCCCTAAAAAGGAAAAAACATATCGTTATCTTCAAATTGTCAGCCGAAAGCCTCAGTTGCTAGCGCTGCGTATATTTATCGTTTATTTAATAATTAGTTGTTGTCACACGATGGGAGGGGCAAAGGGTTTTCGAAGTGAAATGCTTGAATGCATTTTCAACAAAAGCGCCACCCTAGTATACATACATACATACATGTATATACCCATGTCTCACAAATTCCATTCATTTACTGAAACAAAAAGATAATTAAAACTGGAAGTTAAAAACAAACAAAAGAACCTGAAGCAGTGGACAACTTAAATACTTATGATTGAGAACTTTATTATTGAAGTAAAAGAAAAGTGAATGGTATCAGTAGACCATGGAGCAATAATTTGAAAGCCACAATAAAAGATAATATCTGTGAATATTTGTTTAGTATATTTAGATAAAAGTTGTTTGTTTAATCAACTTGAATTTTCCATGTAGTAATGGTAAATAGTAGTAACTTGTTGTAACTCTTTCAATGTTTCTGGTCGAGGCGAGAAAAGTAGCCGCTCACTTCGCTGTCGTATGAACTGGCGGTAGTTAAACTTTTAAACTCTTTATTTAAAAAAAAAAGTTCAATTAGCAAGATTTGGAGGAATTTATGTGTAATTTTCGAAGATGTAATTCGTTCAATAAAAATTTTAATTAAAATGGAAACGTGTCAAATATGTATATCTGGAATCCGCCATTTTGAATTTTTAAAATCTGACACCAGATTTGTATTCAGCGATCCTAACAATGCTTAAAAAAGCATCCCTTCATTTCATTTTTAAAATTTTGTAAATTTTATTAATGATATTATTTGTCGGCTCGTGAGTTTGATGATTTCCATCACTTCTCCTGAAGATCAAAAGTGTACAAGCATTTTCAGCCCGTGAACGATTTCTTATTTTGTGCCAATTTTTGGACATAGCTCTGTTCCGGTTGACATGGAACATATACATTTGTATATATGTGCGTATTTTCTATTGAAAGACAAAAAATTCAAGGAAAAGGAAAATGTACTATTTTTCTTTTAAAACGTGCCGGATGTTTTAAGAAAAAGTCAAGCCCAGAAATGCTACAGAAGCCAAAGCACTAAACGGCCAACCCAAGTGTGTGCAGAAGTGCTATCGTAACATAACATTTTTAATGAATCTATCATTCAGAAACTTTGGAAGTTGGGTTCCACGCACAACTCTGATGACTTTGGGAAATGAATTTTTTTTTGAGGCAAAATCATAGTATACTTATCTCAATAACGAGAACAGTGTGGCTAATCTCAAACGAGTTAGCTACACTTTTCGGATCGCTATCGCAAGTTGCCGACGTATGATATGAATGCCGCAAGGTTGAGATAGCGATACGATATTTGTCGCTAACTCGTTTGAGAATAGCCCCACTGATATCGAAACAACGGTATTTTATAGCTTCGGCGATGGAAAATTCAGGAAAAATAGTCTCGTTGGATAGAAACAAAATACCATGACCTTCAAAATTAGAAGTTTTGTCTTTTTTTAATTTTTTGACCTGAAATGAACTTTTTACACATACCTTAGCTGTTTTTGCTTCAAGCAATACATTTCCATGGTCGCCCGAATCGAAACGTATATTTTAATTTTTTAAAGTTCATCGCATACTGTTTCCAGTTTTCTACGAATGCCTTATTAAGAGACTCACTGAAGATGGTCAAAAGTCACCAAGCAAAATAGAGAATTTATAATTGATTGATCTACTAACTTTATATAAATACAAAAATAAATGGCTTTCACAAAAATAAATGGCTTTGAAAAACATATACAAATATGATTAACTTTTTATCATAATCACAATGTATCGATGCATATGCTTCCTCTCAACACTCACATAAGGCACTCATAATGAGTAGTCGTTGCTTGGAATGGATGTAGCTACTCTGATTGCATCAATATAAATTAGCATTGATCTAACGAATTTTCGGTATATGGTTCTAATAGTTACGTATGTATGTATTACTCAGTATGAAATCAGCACAACCTAATATTCAACTGAACCATTCTCATTCTGCACTGCTCAAATTTTATAACATCAATTTGTATGTACATACATAGGTACTAGTAGTCTACAATTAAATTCTATAAACCAAAGTTAGTTGGTTGGCTAGTAAATGTGCAATCGTTTATTTACAAAATGTTAATTGCTTTAAGACGATGCCTCTTGGCCACAGCCCAATGAACTTTATCTCCATCTCCTTAGAATGGATTTCATTGTGGCTTGGGCTGTGTCTGTGCGAATACGTAAATGCAAATCTACATATTTGCATATGTAAAAGCTTAAATTGGTTTTGCAAAGCGTTCTTAATTGTGTTTCTTCAGAGAATACTGATTGAGAAGCAGGGTAACTGCTTGAATGTTTTTTTTTTTATTAGTCAGGTTTTTGGTAAGAGAATAAATTAATTAGTGTTAGCAGAACACATATGCATGTAGTATGTATTTAATCGTACATCTGTTCTGAAAGCGAGTATGAGTTATCAGTTGTAGTTGTATTGTTCAAATTTAAATTACTTATAGCTATTGTGAAGATATTTTGTTGATAAGAATTTGGTTTTCTAAATATGTATGTAACTCTAATTGACGACAATACCATTTTACTTTCGTAGAGAACTGTGATCACTCTGGATTACTTTTACAAGTGTTAACAGCCATCAAATTATAAAGTACAAAGAAAAGAAGAAAAGAAATTTTTGGAAATGACATTGTCAGTAGGTGGATGTTGGTCGTCACACAGCACAATGCCGCCTTAGTGGGCAAAAATTGGAAAATTCATTACCCGCAATGTGCATGTGCTTAGTATTTTTGTAAAGGCAATTTATCCACTAAAAATAATTAAACCGAAATTTCTCAATAGAATAAATTATATGCCGCCAGAAAGCCATTTATATTAATAAATTTAACACTAGGACTAGACATTCTTTGAAATAAATTATGATTTGACGTTTGACATACATAATTTTGGAATAAAATTAAACAAAAACTGTATAAATTAATTTTATAAATATAAACAAAATTAAAACTTTTATTGGAATGACTAAGAAATATACATATGTAACAAGTAATTTTTAGCAAAAAAAAAAGACTTCAACTCTCATATAAAAAAAAATATATATATATATATCTCATGATCCGCTGATCGGATCTGAACCAGATTAGTATGGAACCACCTCTGAGACACTACCTTGCAAAAAGAATTATCGAAATCAGTTGACGTGGTCCAAAGTTATGCGGTAACATACATAAAAAAAAAAAAAAAAAAAAAAAAAAAATATTCCGACGAACTGATAACCTCCTCCTTTTTTGGAAGTCGGTTAAAAATACGTTTTTTTATAAAAATAAGGTCTTTTATTTTTCAAAGGAAAAAATAAAAACCTTCTATTGAAGTGCACTTTCTGAAACAATTCGCTGTTTGCAAATGCAGAAAGTAATTTATTCCTTAGAAGTATTATCATTACGTTGTAAGTTTTATATATGTTCGTAAACTTAATAATTTAACTGTATATATGTTGCAGGCGCAGATCCAAGGGCGTTTAGGGGTTTAAACTCCACCTGACCGAAATTCGAGGAACCCACATACATACATAGTTGTTTTAAATGGGATGTAGTTCTGCTGAAAAAATTCCTAGTTGAATTTTGTTACGACTTGAAATCATGGGGTAAAAAATCGTGTTTGCAAGTTTAAGGGTTAATGCAAATCTTTTTATAGTAAATAGAATTTGTTTTACATTAATAAATGAGATTAAATTAAATTAAATTAAAGTATAAGAAGTTAGACTGGTTAAATTCTTGGAATGTAGCTTTATATACCGGTGGCAACCCACTTCAAACTCCTCTAAAATATTGTTACTGTTATAATTAAAGATTTCTTATAAACGCTATTTCGTTTGACACATACATTTTAATATTTTTTATACATAACTTTTTCTTAATGTAATTAAATTCGAATTTGCGAACAGGCGGTAACCCTCTTAAACGTATTTTCAATCTAAAGCCTTCTTAAATCTATTTCGTCTGACACCCATGTTGTTATACACATTACCTAATTCCCTTAATTAAATAGGTGGCAACGCTCCTACGTATAGTTTAGAAATAAAATCTTTTAAAAATCTTTTAGATTGATGCCCATATTGTAATAATTAATTTAACTCATTAGGTAATTTGAATTTATTTTGTTAGCAGGTGGCAATGCTTTAAAAAAACTAAAATCATCTTACACATCAACAGGCCAAGCCATTTAAATTGACACCAAATTTTTTCACCCTAAATTTTACCTATATAAATGCACAAATTTTCAACTTCAAATAATGAAAGTATGAAAGCTATTAAAAATAAAGTAAAATAAATTTTCATTTAAATCCGTCCATAATTCTATTTTGACCACATTTAAATGGAAATGAAGCACCGTGAGTAGGCAACGCTGCCACCACGATACGAGTACATATTTAAAAGAATTTCCGTAGCACATGTACACACATATGTATTACCTACATATACATACATACATACATATATACATATATATTCACTATCGTTTCAAGAAAATCAACGAAACACTAAATAAAAAATCACAATTAATCTGTATTTATTTTTTAGATGGTCCAATTCGAGCAAAGCAAACATCTATTTTGTGGGTAAATGAAAATGAGAGTTCGTAATTTTCTTAACAAGTGTTTAAAGGAACATAAAAGATATGTCAACTATCCACCTCTGCTGAATATTTTCCCGCATCGTTCTTCTCACACAAGCTTTCGTTTCCTTTCCCGTTCTTCTATTATAAAGTAATCAGAGACAACTTCAGCGAACCGCAGGTGGACATAAAAAGTGATTTGATTTTCCATGAAAAATACACAGGCAATCCCAATAGCTATAAAAACGTCAGTAAAACCAATTTACGAAAACGCAATAAAAGCAACAACAGCATGCCAAGTGCGATTTAGAAGCGCACTGGCAGTAGGTACATAGATAAATATGTACGAGTTCGTTTTTTCCATTTCACGACCCATTCAAAGCATCCATCTGTTTTGCATCAATTTCAATGACGCAGTTCACTCGAGTGCCAGTGTCGTGGTCAACATCTGCCACTTAGACTAAAGCAAACAAACACAAAAACAACGTAGAATTTAAAAATGTCCATAGGTACAGCAATAAGAATGTCTTAACCCTCTAATGTGGTAGTAGTATGGCAGACATCGAAAGCTCCACATTTTGATTAAGTACTAATAAAGACGCCTATTTTTCGTCATACAAATAGTTTGTTTATATGACTATTTCATTAATAATAAATATCTAAAATTGTATATTTTGAACCAGAAAATTGGTTGTTAAAGACTCAACGTCAGCAAAATTGCAAATTTTTTAGTCACGTCAGTCGCAGAGGGTTAAAGCTTCGCAATGATGGCTACACACAGCTGGCTAGCACAGTTGCTTTTGTTGTTTGTTGTCTTGCCTCTTGCGGTTGCTTGGCTATTAATATTCAACGAACCACAGCCACATCTTAATAGTCAATCAGCACATGAAGATGTAAATTTTTATTTTGGACTGATGCAGGTAGTTGAAGTTGCACAAACAATAATTTATACTTGAGTATAAGAAATGGAAAGATACATACATATACTGCACGAGCCGGTAATAAAAAGAAAGTAAATGCCTAAATATGTTGAAAATGGAAACGATATTGTTGTTAAATAGCATTTTCCAATAAAATCACGTAGCTGGGAAAAAACGAAGCGTATTAAATGACTCCAAAAGTATTCAACTAACTCAGTGAAATACTTACATAGCAATCCGCAGAATCATTCAATGGATTAAGTGGTAAGAGTGAGGAAAAAGTTACGCACGGATGTTCGCAAGCGATTTAGAAGTCAGTGAAGAATAAATCATTAACTTAAGTAGGGTAAAGTATGAAAAATGGCGCTTAACTGCAACTAAACTATACCTCAAAGTGGAACAACAAACATAAAAGTAGTATAAGCTTGGGTAGAATCAAACTTTTTCTTTTATTGATGCTTCGGAAAATCACATTTTCAGCTCTTAACATTTATTGCTGTTTAGTTTGCGCAATATGTGTACATTGAGAGGCGAGCGTTAAAACCTTCCCATTATATAGATTGGCGCTAACACAATATGTCAGTGTTTGGCCGAGCTTCTCCTCCGATTTGTGGTGTGCGCCTTGATGTTGTCACGCAAAGGAGAGAGACCTACAGTTTTGCGCCGACGCCGAACGGTGATTGTATTTTTAAAAGAAACGTTTTTTTTCATAGCAGAAGTATGTACACTGGGAGGTTTTTCCATTGCCTGCCGAAGGGCGATTGCTTTTAGATACAACTTTTTATTTTCTTCTTTTTTAAGTTGGTCGGAAACTGGGCTCGAACCTAGTCCCTGAGGATAGTAGTGCGCACTGCTAACCATTACACTACAGCGACACCTTTCTACATATTAGTTAAGCTTCTCTTTTACCAACCAAAGCAAATAGCATCGAAATCCAACACGGAATAACTCTTGCCTGTTGGCAGGAGACTCTTTTAAGCGCCAGGAGTGATTGTCTCTAATTAATTTTGCTATGGCTTTTTTGGTGAAATCCTACAGAGCACGAAAGTAGTTTCTCTTCTGTGCCAGCTTACGCCAATTGAAAATGCCAAGTAAACTTAAATCCTTCTGAAATTGGCAAGTATGAAAAGCTCAGTTTTAATGCTAATAGAAGAAATAATTTAACGCTTCCGTCAGGCCGTGGCCGCAAGACGCACGTTCCCTGAGACGAACGACAGCACAGAATTTGAGCTCCTTTCACTCCAGCTGACGACGCAAGGTCTCACTTGATTTTTGCCTTTCCCGTGCATCGCATTTCAGGCATGGCGGTGAAGTCTGTCTTCCCGACGACATAAATAAACCGAGCAGGGCTGCCTTCCCCATTAAGCGACCGGTCGTTCCAGGTGCACACCGTCAAATCAAAGTGCTTTAAACGTTTGTCGTGGCCGTCATTAAAATAAGAGGGACTTATACAGGCTTCGGAAGCTTTTCTTTTGAAGGGGTTTGCATGTGGCCGGCAGGAAACTCTGCGCACGACCAAAGATAAATTGTATGGCATACATTTCTGATTACATTTCTAAACGTATAAACATTTTAATATTATTATCCTTTAATTTGCATTTTTCGTAGCATGTGCACATTAGGGTGGTCGGAATTTTAATGCTCTCACCCCCTAGGATTCTTCTATATCGAGAAATAATTTACCCCAATTTTTTATTTTGAAATCAAAAAATATTTAGAGGCTTAAAGCGTTCAAAGTTTTCCATGTATGTTATATGAAAAAAAAAACGTTTTCGTAGAAATAGTATACTAGAGTTCTTGAAAATCAATGTTTTTCGATGGGACTCTGCAATAGTACCCAATTATTTATTTAACCATTTTTTCATAGTATCTATATTTTATATGTCCGCCAAAAACGCATAAAAAATCACTAGTATTAAAAAACGGTAAAATAAACAATTGACTATTATCATTGGAAGTGTCCTGCAGAGAACCAGAGAGAAAATTGGAGTATATTTTTGCGGTATAGAACAATTTTCGGTGAGAACATTAAAATCTGACTTTACTTTTTTGTTGGACCACCCTACTGTACATACCTAAGTGAGAATAAAATTAAACATTTACAAAACCCGATTAGCCATACCATCTTTTTTCTGCGTACAAATATCACAGATTCAACTGATACACAGGTTTGGCATTTTAAGTGCGTATAAGTAATTATGACTTGTTTGCGTAGATAGCCTAGAGTAAGGATAGGTAAATAAATAAATTACTATGCACGCCCTACCACATGTGTACATATGTACATACATATGACTTCTAGCCTAACACTGCGTATTTTCCTGGAAAAACGGCTAACTTTTCACACAATGCGCCTTTGAAAATAAGGTAAATAACTGAAAAGCAATCGTAAGCGAAGTGGGCAACCGCATTTTGCTCAAAACTATTGATGACAGAAACACGTTCACGTACGCTTAAGCTTCAAAACACAAACACAAATAGACACTTGCTCCCATTTACACACTGTTTCGTCCTTACAAATGTACACAAAAAGGAAAAGCGATAAAAAAGTATATAAATAAAAACAGATGCCGCCTTGCTTTTATTTCGGAAAGTTTTATTACTCGTATATACATATAAATGTATATCCATGTACAAATGTATTAAGGTGCCTCGCCAAAAAACGTTGCGGTTTTTCCAACGGAATTATACAATTTCTTATATTTTTGGACTTCCGTCAAAATATTTCGAAACAATGTTAATATTTACGTGAGCTAGACCGATCTGAAAATATCTACAGATATCTCATTATTTCGATTGCGTTGATAAATTTTTCAAACATTGTTATGCATACATACATATTAAGCGTACTTTTCTATCAATTGTTAAGGGAAACAATTTTTTTTTTTAATATTTTTAAAAATATTTTTTTTTTTTTATAAAAACTCTATTTTTAGGCGTCCCTTCAAATCCCGGTTTACGTAAATCTTAACATTTTTCCGAAATATGTTATGGGAAGTCTTAAAATATAATAAATTTTATAATTCCGATGGAAAACCAGAGGATTTATTTATTTATTTTTTTTTTTTTGTGGAGAGTAATGCACCCTAATGTACTTGTAGCTATGTACATATTTTTGTATGGTATATATGAGATTAAAGGGAGTAGTGAATGGCACTTTAAGCCGAAGAAAAATAGAAGTTGAGGGAGTGATGCTGTAAAAAACAGATAAGCGATAAAAAGTATTGCAAGGCAAAGAAGGGCGTGTTTGTTGTGGTTGAAAGCAGATTTATTTTAGCGTTTGACCACATTCAACAATACCTTTAAGCGTGCCATAACTCCCACTGCTGGTTCACAGTTCGCCGGGTATTTACGATTAACACCATTGTGCGCTGGCGAACAGGATATGTAGGTGCTCAGTAATTGAGAAATCGATTATAGTAAAGCAAAAAAAAGGAGCAGGTTACCATAGTTAAAAAGGAAGATAGAGTTCAGAGGAAGCAGAAAATACAACTAAACACAATAAAAAAACAAAATTCACGAAAATTAACCAAAGTTGCCAAACCAAACTTAACTATAAATTTTGGAAAAAAAATTATTTTTGTTTTTCTTTAAGAGAAAAATAAAATATATAATAAACATAAAGATAAATGGAAAGTGCCATCTGCTGCAAAGCGCACATGTAGAGGTATTAGTGTATGCATGTATGTATGTATATACAAAAATACATATTTTTGCACGTTTTTGCAAGGGCAATTACGCACTCTTAACTTAAGACTCTTTCATTTACTGCTTACATTTTCTTTTATTATTATTTTATGAGTTCAGCTGCCGCCACAGGCTATAAATTTTCACATGAATTTATGTACGTAAGCGTGTAAGTACGAAAATGTGTATAAATGTAAATGTATACTCTTATTTCGGGCTGTGGTTACTTTTATTTCACTTACTTTGTGTAATTTTCATACTTCCATTCGTGCATGTAATTGGTCGGTTTTAAAAACAAACATTGGCATAAACTAATTTATGTAAGGCGTAAGTTCAAATATTTTGTTGTTTTCAAACGTTTTTCCACCTAGAATGCCGGAATGTTCGTTGCTGGTATTCAGTAAGTCAGTTTTCTCTCACCTCACTCAATTTGAACTATAAATTAGTGACTCTGTTTATGACTTGCGACGATTTAGGTATTCAGTAAGACAAAGTCATAAAGAGTTCACCCAAAATGTATGTCATTTTGATCGCGGTGCCGTAACAGACGTAACAGACGCAATGGCTGAGTGAGCAAAGCACTAAGGGGCAAATCGATAATTGTTTTAAAAAGAGAAATATTTTTTTAAATTTTATATAATTTTTATATTAAGGTATTAAGGTTTACTTCGTAACGAAATTTTTGTCAAGCTGGGGTGGTTTTACCCCTATTTTAAACATCTTCGATAGAACGTTCAGTTAGACATAATGAGATAAACTTATATAGATTCTTATATGTGGGCGGCATCACGCCCATTTCCCACAAATCCATAATAGTGTTACTTTTTTTAATATAAATTTTGAGTAAATTAGCGTCCTTAAATTTCGAAATATAGAAGTTTCAAGCATTTCTAGAATTTACCGTTATATGAAAAGTGGCAGTAATTTAGTCCGATTTCAACAATTTTCAATGTTTTGCTTTTATGTGGCAAGTACAATAACCGTACCGAATTTGGTACAAATTGATAGAACGGTTACCGAGATACAAAAATGTGATCATAAGTGGGCGATGCCATGCCCATTTTCCGAAATCTTATCATAAACGTATTTCTCGGTAAAAAAGTGTTGCAAGCATCAATTTTGAATAAATTAGCTTTAGTATTTACTGATTTATCAAAGATTTCGTATTGCTCTAAAGTACCGTTATATGGGATGTGGGCGTGGTTATTTTCCGATTTTAAAAATTGTCAGCCATTTGGTATGCTGTACCAAGGCCGACAACTTTACCATGTTTGGGAGAAATTGGTGGAGCGGTTACCAAGATATACACAAGTGGCTACGCCTATTATCAAAAAATTTATAATGTCCTTATTTTTCGTTTAAAAAGTATTGTAAATATAAATTTTGAGTGAATAATCTTCAGTAGTTACTAAAATATCGCAGTTTTCGTATTTCTGAAAACTACCGTTATATTGGAGGCAGGCGTGGTTATTGTCCGATTTTGCCCATTTCAATACCATCCGTCCTACGCTCGAAAGAAGTACACGTACCAAGATTCGTTAAGTTATCGTGTCCACAGACGGACGGACGGACAGGCAGTCATCGCTCTATCGATTTCTCTTTTCATTTTGATCATTTGTGTATACATTTGTCTCTATCTATCTCGATTCGTTTTGCCTGTTACAAACAACCGTTATACGGACAAAGTTATAATATCCTTATGAACAAGTGCGCATATGCACAGCTGCCTGTATAACAAAAAATTTGCGGCCTATATTACTGACAAAGTTCAACGTTGAAAATCTGCATTCACAACTGACTTCCAGCATATTCGTCACTCGTCTTTAAGATCTCTTGATGGTAAATTTAAAGGAATGGACAAAAATATAAGTCAAGTAAGTATAAGTAAGTTGATACAAAATGTTTTATATTAGTAAGTGAAATAAAATAAAATTAAACTAAAGTGTAAGAAGTTTCATATATTTAACTAGTACAGCTTTTTAAAAAGGTGGCAACCCTCCTCAAACACCTTAAAAATATTCTAATTGTTGAAACTAAACCATTCTTAACACTCTCTTGTTTGTCACATATAATTTAATATTTCATATACATAACTTATGTATAATTTATCTTAATCCGACTTAACAACCAGGTGTCAACACTTAGGAAAATATTTTCAAGCTAAAACCTGCTTAAGCCTCTTTCGTCTGACACCCAATTGTAATACATATTTCAATTACCCAATTCCCCTAATTCGAGTTAACTTTGAGTTTCTAAACCGGTGGGAAATCCTCCTAGGTAGAGTTTACAAATAAAGCCTTTTCAAAACAATTTCAATTCAAACTCATATTTTTATAATCAATTTAACTTGTAAAATAATTTGAGTTTAACTTTTAACAGGTGGCAACAATTAAAACAAAAAATAAAACCTTATTGCACATTCATTTACAGGCCCATTGTTTTAATTTGGCTCCTCTTTTTTTAAATCGACCGAATATGATCTATGTATGCATGCCCGTGAATGCTACGAGAACAAAAGTTTTCAACTACAAACTCGCTTTGCAGTGAAACTATGAAACTTAACCAAAAAAACAAATTTTCTTTTAAACCCATCCGAAATTCTATCTCTGCCAACATTTTACATAAAAGAGAAGCACTGTGCGGCGGTGCAATTCGCATTACATTAAATCTATGTTGAATAGGTGACAAAATTTTTTTCATAGCCTTATAAGTATGTGCAGTAAGTATTTATTGTATTTTTAATATGGTAATGCGTATACGCCATGATGCCCCGTCATGTACACGAAGATCTATGCTAATGACTTGAATTGATGATTGAGTGGCTGAGCAGCACGCGCCAGTGAAATCGCCAAAAAGAATGCAATGGAATATATACATATGTACGTATTTTTACATGTGACATGTATATATGAGTGGCTGACAACGTCCCAAACATTAGTCGGAAATCGCCTACAAATACATTAAACAAATCACTTTTGCGACGCACTGAAGGAATTATAATATTAACATCAACAAATATTCACAGAAAACTTGTATGTAGGTTTGAAAATAAAGTACGTATGAAACAAATATGCAGAGATAAATGACATATTTATTAAAATGAATAATATCATTAAATTCTCATCACGGCATACCACAAAAGTTCGTTCCGAACAAATAACCATTATAATCATAGCCAACAGGCCATGGCATTCGAAATGAGAAAGGTGCAAAAAATTCTTGGAATTTGGAAAAACTATATGCACAAAGTCAGAAATGTATGATAAACCCACATAAATATGTATGTATATACATACATAATTATATATGTATGTACATGAGTATATATGCACAAAAGTATATATGTTAATGTTTGGTCAAACCTAAGCCCCACGGCAAATAATGTGGAATATGAGAATATGTAGCTAATTTTGAATAAATGTTATCTAATAAAAATATAATCAGCGCTGTAAATATGCCCTGAATATTTTTGCAAATGTATATGAATAAATAAGAGCAATATACATATATATGTAGTATATTTCTATGCAAATACTCAGTCAAAGAATTACACGGTGCGACAGTGAAATTTACACACACGAAAATCAATATATTCGCGCAACTAGGGGCGTTTTTAGTTTTTCTCAATGACAACAGAATTTTTTTTAAAGGACTTTAAAATTTAAAAAAATATGATACATTCAAAATAATTAAAAAGAAATAACTGCAATGTAGAATAAGAATATGAGTATAAAATAAAAGAGAAAATTCTATAAAATTAAAAAAGATAAAACCTTTTTGGTGCATGAGTGCAAATAGACATGGAAAATATCCTTTTAAAATTTTATCCTTGAATTTACTTGAAAATATAAAAATGGTAAATATGGCCGAAATTCTACTCCAACTAAGTTAGGTAGCAAATATGGTGGATGTTATCCTATATCAATAAACTTTGGTTTTCATAAATTGATTTTTTATGACTGATATATCCGTGGGACCATCTTTCAGATTTAAGTTTCTCTGCTTAAAATATGTGACAGCTCGCCAATTTTTTTTGTATATTTCATTCATTCATATAAATTTTCAAATCTTCACTACTACCAAGTGCATGGTTATTATTTCTTGGAAAATTTTTCTAGTGATAGCGAGATTCGATTCGGTTGAATTTTCAATGGAAAAGAAATCGTCAAAACATTATTTCAGGCTTTGAGAGCGAGAGTAGCCTAACTGACACTTAAAAAAATTTCGTACAGCTCTAAACGCATTACTAAAATTGAAACGGTATTAAGACGAAACCTTTTTCAAATAAAATTAAACTATTTTCAAATAAACTGAAACATTATCAAATTAAGTATTATACAATGTGGTTGTTCACGCTTGCCTAGTTATCAGCTTATCTGGTTAAAAGTAATTTTTCTGCAGTGGATTTTGTTTTTGTACAACAATTAAATACACTACGGATTGGTCATTTTGACTAATTTGTGCGATACTTTCTTTAATTATACAAACTATGTTGCGCTCAGTAGTTATGTCACTTAATAATGATCGGGCATGGAATTTTAACTTCCGAAATACCCTTTCCATGGGGTTTAACATAGGAGAGTATGCTGGCAAAAATTTCGGTAAGCAACAATTATTATAAACCCATATCTCTTATTTCTTGGGGTTTACGAATTCCGGCATTATCCATAACTACGGTGACCATAAATATGGATTCAAAATGAAGGACGATTTTTCAAAAATATGCCTACATATATTTACGTAGTATATAAATATCAAAAGAGTATTTATGATTCTAAATTCTTAATACATTTTAAACTTTAAATATTAATCACGTTTTCTTCATCGATATTAATCTTTTTTACATGAATATTTATCAAAGTATAGTAAAACATATTATAATTACAATAGCTTACACGAAAAGTGAAAATCTTTAAAGGATTATTTTATAGGCAAATTTTGAGTCATTCAAAACGAAAACAATACCCTTCTTTTTTTGTTTTTTGTTTTGGTTTTGGTACTTTTCGCAGTTATATGTCAAAAATCGACGTCATGAATCGACGTAAACGACGAGTTACAAAGTGCCCTTTATAAAAATATATAATTTGTGCATGTTGCGCTCCATAGTATCTACATTTCTAATCCGATTTTCATTATCTTTGGCTCAAAGTTTACTGTAATGATATATCTTCCTTATCGAATTTTTAAAATAATAAAAAAATTAATCAAATGAAACTGCGTATTTGATTGAAAATCTCACTTTTTTCGACTTTGAAGACAAAATGCAAATGGTCGCCTGTAGCACTAATAATTTTCATTGAGGTCGCCACAAGTTATATATTTTGGCAAGAGGCACATCAATACCCTTCGAGCTGTAAGTCGCTTACGTTGATTTGGAGATTTTTTCATGAGATATTGAAGAAAAGCTACGAATAGTACCAAAAAACACTTTTTTGAAAAAATCCATCCATTGTCCGATAATTTTAAAATAACGAATAAAATGCGGGACAAATGCAGGACACTTGGAAAAAATCAGTACATTTTCAGGTTTTTCAGGTTTGAAAAACTACGCAGGACCGACGTTCGAAAAACAGTACGGTCCTGCAAAAACCAGAACGGGTGGTCACCGTATTCATAACGGATGATAATAAAAATGATAAAAATGGATTTTTTAACTCTGATCAACATTCGATTTTATTAACATATTTAAACGGGACGAATTCCCATGAAAAAATAAACAAACGTTGGCAGTTAAAAGTCCGAGTAAATAGAAAAAAAAGACAAATCAGCTGTTTTACTGCAATTACTTATTCAATGTGCCTTGACTGTAAAGAACAACAACTGATAACAGCGAATTCCGATTAAACCAAAAAAGGGAGTTTCGTTTAATTTGAATAAAGTTTCACTAAATCTGGAAATAATTTCATTTAATTTGAAAAAACGGTTTCATTTAATTTGAAAAATGTTTCGCAAAAATGGTTTAATTTAAACTGAAAATGCTATATATGTAATACTTTGGTAGCATCATTTAGGTGCAATGCACTTTTACTCTAACAAATTAGTTTGTAGAAAGGCTTCTCTGGCTCTCAGGGCCCCATTTATAAAATACATTCGTACTCTTATTCGGTTACATTTTCATACCTACATATGTATGTATGTATGTACAAGTATGTTTTAGTATGCATAAGATTAAGTTATGCATAACACATTAAAAAGGCATAACATGAAAGGAATGCATATTTCAGCACAACGTAGTCATATTTGATTTGCTATATATTTGTTAGCCGAAACATAATACATTTCTTGGATTTAATAAGCACCATCTGCTTTTTTCAGCGAACGTGATTCCCATAAACAAATATCATTTATATATTAAAGTGTGTATATGAATGAATACACATATATCGACGTATTTTTATTGCTTCAAACGATATGAAAACGATTTACATATATGGGATTAACGTATACAAAAAAAAAATTAATGGGAGCTTGGTACTTATGTATGTAGGTAACAATATAAGGGGCTTATTCGTCGCATCGGTTGAAAATACTAGTTGCAAATAAGGAAAAAAAAGTACACCATGAACTAGTTGAGCGAACTAGTAATAAACTGGCATGAAAAGAGTAGCTTCCATGGCACAGATTGCACAAACATTTTCTCACAAACTTTTAGAAGCAAAAATACTAAAAAAAAAATGTTTTTCTTAGCTAGCTTCGATTCTCTACAAAAAAGGTCCATATATCAAATTATGTAGGACTAATACTTTCGAAGATTATTGCAATTTCAGTAAAAAAAATTAATTAATTTATTTATTTATAAATTTTTATTTTTTGAGCATATTGAACTTTGATTGACTTGTGCGAGCCTAGGATATTGACCAAGGAATTCCAAATTATGCACGGATTTTTCTTAAAGCATAATGAACCATATTTTTGCTATTACCAATCAAAATTCTAAAAAGCGGATTTTCAGCCCACGCTTATGTACATAAGTATGTACTCATATTGATGCACACGCAGTGATGCCAATAGTAGGGAAATTCAGCCTTAAATTTGCGATGTAGGGAAAAAAGGACAGACTTTCAATATTAACTTAAACGTAGGGAATTTCAAAATTCTGAAGTTGTCTCTTTTTAACCGGCTTCACAAAAAGGAGAAGGTTATCAATTCGACGGAATATTTTTTTTTGTGTATGTTACCGCAGAACTTTGGACCACATTAACCGATTTCTATAATTCTTTTTTTTTTAAGGTGTTGTACTTCACAGGTGGTCCCATACTAATTTGGTTTAAATCCGATCATTGGATTATGAAGAAATTAACGATAATCTAAAATTTTTATATAAGAATTGAAGTCGGTTTGGTTTTTTGGTTAAAAACTGTTTGTTTCATAAAATTTTCTTTTTTGTTCTCAAATCATTTCTGCTACAAATTCAAAAATCAGTTTTTCGTTATTGAGTTCGAAAACAGTACGGACATGTACGTCTTTTCTACCAATTTCACGGGTGCAATCAGCTGTGCTACGTTAACGGCTAAGCAGGTAGTACGGTGAAATGAGAGAAAAATCGTGCATGTCTGTGACTTGTACTGTTTTTGATCTCAACAATGGAAAACTGCTTTTGGACTTCAATTATTAATGTATTGAAATTATTTCAATGTGTTAACGAATGTTAGCAAATTAATTCTTCATATGTACTTAAGCACATCCACTGAACAGCAAGACTGTTAAAGTATGTACTTTACCTGCGCTTGATCATACTCATTTGCAAAAGATTGTTTGTGTTATATCGATCGGAAAAATTATATTTGCATAGGGAAAATTTATTGGCATCACTGTACACACGGACAACAAATGAACAAATGTACGCGTGCATAGTATATGCGCAATACTCAGCTTCCTTATCTGGAAGTTTCTTTTAGAACATTGTTTAGTCAAAATGCTAGTACAAAACTCATAAAATACTGCTTTCGAAGTTTATATACAAAGGGTTATATGATATTTAGTTTCCTGTTGATTTTATTTAGTTTTATTTACGAAGTACATACGTATACGTACATACATATATTTAGGTTTATATACTTACATGCGCATGTATGTAAATATATCTGAACATTTTACTTTATATAAATTGAAAGGCGAAAGTAAATTGTACTTACATACATAAAAAAGAAAAAGTTTGGAACTTTAAACTTTTAGTAATATTTAAAATTATATTTAGGTATGGAGGAAGGGATAGTTGCGATGATTAGTACCCTCATAAATATGCATAATATGCATATATATTTATTTATTATTAATATGCTATATATTTATACGCTAACATAAATTTTGTCCCCATTCGTTCGAAGATTCTTTTCGCATTTTGTTTTAATTCGTATTTGAAATTAAACTTTGTAATAAAGATAAATGTCATGATGAAACAATAAATGATAACGATTAAGGCAAAAATGTGAAGGAAAAATTGAAGATAAAGACGAAAATTAAAACAATGAAAAATACAAAATATTAAGGTAACTGATAGGGTAAGAAAATATAAATATTAAAATTTTCGTTAGGAATGGAAATAAATTCAGTCATAAAAAATTTAGTTATCAAGTTACCGAAATTTATCGAATCATCGAAGTTTATAGTTATCGAAATTTATCGAGTTATCCATGTTTATTGAGTTATCGAAATTTAACGAGTTATCCATGTTTATTGAGCTATCGCAACGTATCGAATCATTAAAATTGATCAATATTTATTGTGTTGTCGGATTTTATACACACAGAAAAATAGTTGTCGAAATTAACCGATTGTTATCGACCTATAAAAATGTGTTGGATTATCGAAATTTGCCAAGCTAATGAAATTTATCAATTTATCGATATTTATTGAATTATCATTATTTATAGACTGAACGAAAGTTATCGAGTTATCATAATGCATCGAGTTCCTTGAAACTATTGAGTTGTCGATATTGATTTACTCAAATTTGTTGATTTATCGGATTTAAGTATTTGGAATTGTCAAAATATATCGGGTTATTGAAATTTCAAGGTTATATATTTACCCCTAAGTTTATCGAGTTACCACTGCTTATCGAATTGTATCGTGTTATCAGAGTGTAACGAGTTATCAAAATTTGTCGCAAAAATATGATATAGGTATCCAAAGTTGATTGAGTTAACGCACAGTTATCGAAGTTTATCAAAATTAGTCGAATTTTGTTGAGTTGTCGGATTTTTGTGTTTTTGAAGTTCATTGAATTATCGATATGTAAAAAATTATCGGAATTTCTCGACAAACTGGAATGTATCGGGTCAATTCCAAGTCCTGTCAAAGTCCTCCAAAGACCATCAAAGATATAAAAAATTGTAATCACGTTTTCGTTCCAAAGCAGGCGACTTCCCGGTAAGATAAGGAATCTGAAATCAGATTTAAAAAATTCAAAATGGAGGATCTATTTTCCATGTACCATATATCACGGAAATGCTAAAATCGAACGTACGTACATGGCGTATGAGTAACATTCTCATCTCGTACGGGTAACTCATACGCCATGTATGTACTTATGTACGTTCGATTTTAACTTTTCAGTGACAAATAATTGATGGAATGTTTTATTTGTTGCATTATGAATTTACCAGTCTTTTGACATGCTCTCTTTTGAAGACGGTGTGCGATATATATAGCCATTGTTTGCATATTGTAAAATCATTATTTGTACGATAATTTTAATCTTTACAAAGGTATCGATGTATTTAGTATGAAAGCTGGGTTTTTCAACCATTTCCAAAAATTGTTTCCAAACTAGAAAGGGTGTTTATTTATTGCACTAAATTCCTCAGGTTTTATTGTTATTTCAACCAGTCCCAGTAACTATGGCCAAAATTTTCCCTTTCTATCGGTGCTGTTCATTATTTTTTTCTAACAGGGCTTTAACATGCTTCTTGCTTAGGGACACTACTCACTCGATTGTTCTTTTAAGAGAATAAAATTTTACAATTATATTTCCTAATTGCATATCTTTTGTTATAATATTTAAGTAGTGCGATTTTAGATTGTACGAGTATTCGTATACATACATTTGTTACAGCTAATCGACTACATATGTCTGTATGTAGGTTTTAAATGCATCGTGCAATTGTAGATATCCGCGGATGCGAATGCGGATATTTAAAAGCCAACAACCACGGATGCAAATGCGGATGTAAACATTTTTTAAGAAATAATTTAGGTGAGTAAATTAGGTTATTTAGGTAAATAAAAAATCGAAATGTTAGTAATTTTTAATAATGCTTTTTTTTAGTACTTGAATTTAAAAACAGGAACATTATATTTAATAAAAAGTAATGCTGCTTCTTTTTCGGGGTACAACCTGTCTCTTAAAGGGTCGTAAATCAAACCTCAGCCACTAAATAACTACTCGCTCGACGCGACAAGCTTGAACAACTTGAAACTTGGCAAAATTGTAAATTCTTTTCGATTGACACTGCACCAGTTGAGAGGACTTTCAATTATATTTATCTATTTTTATTGCGGTGCAATAATTACTTGTTGGGAATTTCATCGGGGCTGCAAATGTCGGATGTATCCTCCTGACTTTCATCTTCACAATCTAGCATCATGGCACGATCGTTGTTTAAACATCGTTGTTTTCCAGAGAATTCTTCATTCTCATTCTTTTGGTTGTTTCGGAATATGGAGAACCTGTCACGTCATCAGCGTTTTTCGATTTTAGTTTTTGTAATTCATTTTTAATCCGGGTTTGAAAAATTTGTGCTTATTGATATTTTCTAGGGATGAAAGATTCGAAGAAAATTCTGTTTTGAAAGTCTTGGCTGCCAGCCGAAAGCCATTAAATCCGTTTTGTCGCTCCATTCCATGCTCTCAATGGGCCTTGATATTTTGAGGCAAATGAACTCAAAATTTTCAACATATCGCTAATATAGTATGGAAAGGGCGTATTTCACATTGTCGCTAAAATGCAAAAAAAAAGCTAACGTAGCATCCTCACAGGAAAAAAATATTGGCTACAATTTGTCATTTTATTTGCCAGAAATACGCTTTATCAGTGCACTTGCACAATATTCGCATTTACAAAAGCTCCACATTGATAATTGCGAATGCGAATGCGGAAGCTCCGCGGTTGCGAATGCGAATATTCGCAACAAGCCTGGTACATATGTACATACATTGATACCACTTTCTCACTATTGTTTTATTTAACAGCTTTGCACTCAATTTTCAATCATTTGACTGATTGCTTTTGCACATGTACTCTCTAAACACAAATCAACGCTTGTAGATTCAACAAATCCGCTGAAACTATTGAATTCAATTTGAGCAATTTCCTGCTTTGAAAGAGGGAAAATCCAATAAAAAAATTTGATTTCTGCAACGAAAAACGATATCACAGCGATATATAAAGCATAAAGGAAAATGCATATGCACATATGTATGTCCATATGGATTTATGAGCAAAGCAATTTTCACAGAAATCGCCAATGAAGTCCTCGAAAGAGTGGCGCCTTAACTCATACCAAACCGCGTTTTTCTTTATTATCTTATTTCCCTTGTTTAGCGCTGTAACTGCCTAAGCAATTTTGGATGAGTCCAAAAAATAATGTCAGTCGTTTTTCTTCTGTGCCAATTGACGTCAATTGGAAATGTCAAGTCCTTAACAGGTGAGGTATTTCCATAGCACAGGTCGCCTCCTCCTTCATTCGTATTTTATTATAATAAAACAATCACATAAGCAAAATCTGAGGTTTCTTTTTGAAAGCCGTGATGCCAGTCAATAGCGATTTTAAACGTCATTTCCGGTACTCAGTGGATTTTAGAACCTCATCCTGCCTATGCACCAAACGTTAGTGCTCGTACGAGTGTTAGTAACATCGTTAATTTCAACATCCTTTCAGTGGCTGCAACTCACGGCGTTAAGTCACAAAAAAAAATTTTCTGTGAAGTACATCTCACTGTGGGTGTATTTGGTGACTTGTCACTCTGATGACAAGCAATAAGCAATTTTTAGCAACGTTGAAACCACAAACACGTGCCAACCTACAGCCACTTGGTGGTTTTAGTGGATTTCAAAATACGAATATCATACAGAGAAAAGCGACTGTAGCCTCAAATATTCTGCAGTATAGTTGGTAAATGTATTTAGCATCACTCTCGCAAGAGCTGTGTGACCCTCACAACCGATTACGCCCAGTTTTTGAAGGTTGACACATAACGTTATAAAAAATATATGGACAAATTTCGGAGTCATATATTCATTAGTATGGTTTTTAGGGTATTTTAAGGCATTTTCAGGTTAGTTTTGTATGGGAGGTATGCTTTAAAATAAATCGATTTTTTCCAAGTTCATATACAACGTTATTTCAAACATACATATATACAAAATTTTGGACTCATATTCAACAATTTCTATTGAGCTTGAGGCCGTTTTTAATGAAAAACTTTTTGTGGAAAAGCAACAATAATTTGAAAAAATGCTAGAAGTGATAGCTATTTCGGAAATCACCACATTTCCTCAGCGGACTTGTTTCAGTAGGATGCGAACCGACGATCTCACTCACTCAGCCAGTTGCCTACGCACTGTGCTAAGTTCGCCTTGTAAATTATCGTTGCTTTTTTCCCACTTTTTCATTTGTTAAGCCAACACAATCAAGCGCAGCTATTCCGCTGCAATTCACACTTGATCATGTGGTTGTTGGTTTTGTTGGTTTTTGTTAATAATTCTATTTTTAGAATGTTTAACTTTTAGGTGTGCTCGTCCTTAAGTTATTTGTTTTTTTTTTTTGTTACTTTATGGCCTTATAACAATTATATTCAACAATTGTTATTGAGCTTGAGGCCGTTTTAGATGAAAAACTTATTGTGGAAAAGCAACAATCATTTTACACGCGAGCGTAAAATTTAACTTTTTTGAAGTAATTCGGTGCGCTTGAATTGACAACGAAATATGTGTACGCATTCATCAGGCATACAAGTATTTATTATTCCCTTTTACAAAATCATAATTGCGTTTGTACGTTATGTAAATTAAACCGTAGCACGACATATGAAATAAAAAAAGTTTAGATTGTGTCGGTTTTATTTGATTACTTATGTCGAGGAAAAATTTTGGGCGTAACAAATTTTTTTTTTTTTGCACCCGCTAAACACCGCTAAATCGCGTTTTTGCTATAACTTTCTTATTTTATATCCGATTTTTTAAATCTTTATGCCGCTTAAAAGGCCTCGCACAGGACTATAAGTTGCCATTAAACGAATTTGGGCTCCAAAACCGTTTTAATTTATACGTTCACTAATTTTGGAATTACTATCCCTAGATTTTCATTTTTGCACTATAAATCTAAAGCGGTCATGGGCACCGCCTTGCCTGCGGGCAAAGCTCTTATAAGCTTTCTATACATTTTGTATAGTCGTGTGCAGAGTTAAAGCTCTCTCTGCCCATCTAAAGCTTTCAAAAAACGATGACAACCTTGCTAAAAAGGGTTAAGATTTATTCAATTATAGTCCTGAGCGAGGCTTTTTCGGTGACATACAAATTAAACAAATCGGATAGCAAATAAGAAAGTTAAAGCAAAAAAACGCGATTTAGCGGGTGCATAAAAAAAAATTTACTCCCAAAATTTTTTCTCGACATACAAAACTATTCAAATAAAACTGACACACGCTAAACTTTTTTTCGTGATACGCCTTAATGTACATACATATGTATGTAGGTGGGCGTACCACACCGAGGAGGCGAACACCAAGTACAAACGTTCTTTCCATGCTCTTATTATAAATACCAACCGATATGCATGTGCATTAGACCGTACCACTTTTCAAGCAAACAAAAAACGTTCATAGTACACCCTTGAGCCTAAAGTATTTTTGTATTTGTAAAAGTTACCGCACCTAGAAGTTGCCTTTTTATATTTTTCGGTGACACCTGTATTCCGTAATAAAAAAGTTAAAATAGTTATACTGGTGTTATCGAAGTACTTCCTTATCACAATGATGATTTTTAGGTCGATAAGAACTGAGATCTTGTGAAAAAATTGTTGACGATCGAAAAAAAATAAAAAAATTACCTTACAAAAATTCGATTACTTTAAATTTAAAGGTGTATGGCGAACTTTTTTTCTGGTACAGTCTAATGTACATACACATGCTCATATTTGGCATTCATATGCCCCTAGGTCGCGACAGCAAGCCATGGCCAATTGCGTTCACTCACTTCAGCGTATTTATGTGCATTGAGTTTTTGTCCCTTCGAATTATTAATTCGTTTTCGATATTATGCAGATACATACACACGTGTAATGTACATATACAAAGTATGTATGTATGTATTAAGGAAATTTCCTACAGCTTTGTATGTAATGCTTTCCCCTTTGATTGAAATTTTACTTAAAAACAAGTAAGAAAGTCTAAGTTCGGGCGGAGCCGAACATTAAATACCCGGCGCAAGTATTAAATATATGTTTTTTCACCTTTCCGAAACCTTCCGCTAGATGGTAAGCCGGGGTGTATCAGTTTTGAGTAAATTAGCGTCCTTCAATTTCGAAATATTGAAGTTTCAAGCATTTCTGAAATTTACCGTTATATGAGAAGCGGCCGTTATTTTAGTCCGATTTCAATAATTTTCAACGTTTTGCTTATATGTGGCAAGCACAATAACCACACCGAGTTTGGTACAAATTGGTAGAACGGTTACCGATATACTTATATGTGATCATAAGTGGGCGGTGCCACTCCCATTTTCCAAAATTTTACCATAAACGTATTTCTTGGTAAAGAATTGTTGCAAGCATCAATTTTGAAAAGATTAGCTTCAATATTTACTGATTTATCGAAGATTATGTATTTCTCTAAATTGCCGTTATATGGGAGGTGGGCGTGGTTATTGAGCGATTTTAAAAATTTTCGGCCATTTGGTATGTTGTGCGAAGGCCAACAACTGTGCCAAGTTTGGAAGAAATTGGTGCAGCGGTTACCAAGATATACACATGTAACCATAAGTGGGCGTCGCTACGCCCATTTTCCAAAAATGTATAATATTCTTATTTTTCGTCTAAAAATTATTGTAAATATCAATTTTGAGTGAATTATCTTCAGTAGTTACTAAAATATCGCAGTTTTCGTATTTCTGGAAATTACCGTTATATGGGAAGTGGGCGTGGTTATTGTCCGATTTCGCCCATTTTCAATACCAACCTACCTTGGATTAACAGAAACCTACATACCAAATTTCGTTGAGATACCTCAATTTTTGCTCGAGTTATCGTGTACACGGACGGACGGACAGACGGACAGACGGACGGACAGACAGACATGGCTTAATCGATTTCTTTTTTCATTCTGATCATTTATGTATACATTTGTCTATATCTATCTCGATTCGTTTTGGCTGTTACAAACAACCGTTATGTGAACAAAATTAATATACCCTTGTGCACAAGTGCGCTCGGGTATAAAAAATTAAATTCGGTTGGATGAGCATGGTTAGGTAGAATATTGCGCAGCATTGCAAATACAATTGAAACACATAAGGGGTATTCTCTGAGTCTTGCACAGTCGGTGCACAAAATGCACGGATTGCACGGTAAAAACCGGTTTTCATATGGGACAGCTTTGCAAACCGTGCAATCCGTGCACCGTGTTAGGGCTCTTTAAATGTCTGCAGTCATTAATCTATTAGGCAATAACATTTTTGAATACCGATGCTTTCGTTGCGCCAAAAAAGCAAAAACACACGCCGATGCGATTTTTTTCTTTTGATAATACATAGACGTTATTTTTCTTATGCAGTAAAAAATGACGACAGTGTAAAAAAGAAAGGTAAAATATACGAACCATGTACTATGTAAATGGGGCGTATGGAAAATTTAGGGATGCTTAACATTTTTACACCGGAAGGTACTACAAAGACAAGTTTCATTTCCCTTGCCAATTCAACATTATTTAGTAGACCGATGAATAAATAAGACACGCAACAAGAAGGATTATGAAGGAATTAGGGAAATTGAATTGTGCACATTGCAATTTACTGAGAATGAATGTGTAGAAAAAGAGAAATACAGAAGAAAACACAAAGACTGCTGCCACGGTCGCAAAGTTGGCAGCTGTTTTACATATGTACATATGTATGTACATATATCTCAGATAGGTATTTATGTATGTTAGCAAAGGGATATTTTGCGAGTCGTTAAAAGGTCTCAAAATCTGCTGGGATTGGTTTTCAGCATGAGTTTTAATTTTGAATTTAAATAAGCTTGCATTCACAATCTTTTAAAAGGCAACAAATTCAAATGAACAGACGAAAAAGAATGCCGTAAAACCTTTTTAGAGTTATGAAATAGGCGAAAAGCAACAAAGATAACTGCTTAAAAATAATTAGCAAAGTCAAACAAATGTAGTCGAAAGTTTAAAATCAACACTCATTAAAATAAAAAAAAGAGTTTGCATAAAAACTTGGCAAGGAAGCATAAATTAAACTGAATGAGCAAATAAAAAAAGATAATTTAAATTTACATTGCCTCGCGTAGTTTTATTCTTATTTATTTGGTAACATTTGCCGATTTT
>NW_023458556.1:46964459-46971044 GCF_013731165.1 Rhagoletis pomonella | reverse complement strand
AAAATCGGCAAATGTTACCAAATAAATAAGAATAAAACTACGCGAGGAAATGTAAATTTAAATTATCTTTTTTTATTTGCTCATTCAGTTTAATTTATGTTTCCTTTCCAGGTTTTTATGCAAACTCTTTTTTGTTTATTTTAATGAGTGTTGATTTTAAACTTTCGACAACATTTGTTTGACTTTGCTAATTATTTTTAAGCAGTTATCTTTGTTGCTTTTCGCCTATTTCATAACTCTAAAAAGGTTTTTCGGCATTCTTTTTCGTCAGTTCATTTAAAATTTGTTGCCTTTTAAAAGATTGTGAATGCAAGCTTATTTAAATTCAAAATTAAAAGTCATGCTGAAAACCAGTCCCAACAGATTTTGAGACCTTTTAACGACTCCCAAAATATCCCTTTGCTAACATACATACATACATACCTATCTGAGATATACATACATATGTAAATATGTACGTAAAATAGCAGCCAACTTTGTGACCGTGGCAGTGCCTTTGTGTTTTCTTCTGTATTTATCTTTTTCTACACATTCTTTTTGTCAGTAAATTGCAATGTGCACAATTCAATTTCCCTAATTCCTTCATAATCCTTCTTGTTGCGTGTCTTATTTATTCATCGGTCTACTAAATACTACTACTAAATAATGTTGAATTGGCAAGGGAAATGAAACTTGTTTTTGTAGTACCTTCCGGTGTAAAACTGTTGAGCATCCCTAAATTTTCCATACGCCCCATTTACATAGTACATGGCTCGTATATTTTACCTTTCTTTTTTGCACTGTCGTTATTTTTTACTACATAAGAAAAATAACGTCTATGTATTATGAACAGAAAAAAATCGCGCCGGTGTGTGTTTTTGCTTTTTTGACGCAACGAAGGCATCGGTATTCAAAAATATTATTGCCTAGTCGATTAATGACTGCAGACATTTATAGGGGCATTCTCTGAGTATTGCAAAGCCCTTCCACGGTGCACGGATTGCACGGTTTGCAAAGCTGTCCCATATGAAAACCGGTTTTTACCGTGCAATCTGTGCAACTTGCAAGGGCTTTGCAAGACTCAGAGAATACCCCTTATGTGTTTCAATTGTATTTGCAATGCTGCGCAATATTCTACCTAACCATGCTCATCCAAATGAATTTAATTTTTTTTTTAAGTAAAATTTCAATCGAAGAGGAAAGCATTACATAGCTGTAGGAAATTTCCTTAATACATACATACATACTTTGTATATGCATACATGTACATTACGCGTGTGTATGTATCTGCATAATATCGAAAACGAATTAATAATTCGAAGGGACAAAAACTCAATGCACATAAATACGCTGAAGTGGGTGAACGCAATTGGCCATGGCCTGCTGTCGCGACCTAGGGGCATATGAATGCCAAATATGTGCATGTGTATGTACATTAGACTGTAACAGAAAAAAAGTTCACCATACACCTTTAAATTTAAAGTAGTCGAATTTTTGGAAAGGTATTTTTTTTTTTTCGAACGTCGATCAGATCCTAAATGCCTCGAGGAGACAATTTTTCTTATCACCCTAAAAATCATTAAACTTGTGATAAGGAAGTACTTCGATAACTCCAGTATAACTATTTCAATTTTTTTATTACCGAATATAGGTGTCACCGTAGAACATAAAAAGGCAACTTCTAGGCTCGGTAACTTCTTTTGAAATTCTAAATACAGTTATTACAAAAATACTTTAGGCTCACGGGTGTACGCCGAACTTTTTTTAATTGCTTGTAAGGTGGTACGGTCTAACGAACATGCATATCGGCTGGTATTTATAATAAGAGCATCGAAAGAACGTGGGCCGCTGTGGCGCAGTGGTAAGCAGTGCGCGCTTCCACTCCGCAGCGCCTGGGTTCAAGCCCTGCTCAAAGCAACATCGCAAAAAAGTGTAGAAAAAAGGTATTTTCTTAACAGCGGTCGCTCCTCGGAAGGCAATAGCAAACCTCCGAGTTTATTTCTGCCATGAAAAACAGCTTCTCATAAATACATACAATCGCCGTTCGGAGTCGGCGTAAAACTGTAGGTCCCTTCGCTTTGTGTGACAACATCAAGGCGCACGCCACAAGTCGGAGGAGAAGCTCGGTCAAACACTAACATATGTGTAAGCGCCAATCTATTATTATATTATATGTATTGTTATTATCGAAAGAAAGGACCTACATACATATTAATGTACATTAAGGCGTATCACGAAAAATAGTTTAGCGTGTGTCAGTTTTATTTGAATAGTTTTGTATGCGGAGAAAAAATTTTGGGAGTAAAATTTTTTTTATGCACCCGCTAAATCGCGTTTTTTGCTATAACTTTCTTATTTGCTATCCGATTTTTTTTAATTTGTATACCACCGAAAAAGCCTCGCTCAGGACTATAATTCTATCCCTAACCCTTTTTAGAAAGGTTGTCATCGTTTTTTGAAAGCTTTAGATCAGCGATGGGCAGAGAGAGCTTTTACTCTGCACACGACTATACAAAATGTATAGAAAGCTTAAAAGAGCTTTGCCCGCGGGCAAGGCGGTGCCCATGAAGATTTAAAAAAATCTGATATAAAATAAGAAAGTTATAGCAAAAACGTGATTTAGCGGTGTTTAGCGGGAGCCAAAAAAAAAAAATTTGTTACGCCCAAAATGTTTTCTCAAATAAAACTGACACAATCTAAACTTGTTTTTCTTTCATATGTCATGATACGGCTTAATGTACATAACGTACAAACGCAATTATGAGTTTATAAAAGGGAATAATAAATACTTGTATGCCTGATGAATGCGTACACATATTTCGATGTCAATTCCAGCGCACCGAATTACTTCAAAAAGTTAAATTTTACTCTCGCGTGTATCGTTGTGAATTGTATTATTTGATTATATGAGTCCAAAAATTATTGTTGCTTTTCCACAATAAGTTTTTCATTAAAAACGGCCTCAAGCTCAATAAAAATTGTTGAATATGAGTTCAAAATTTTATCTTTATATTTGAAATAACGTTGTATATTTATTTATTTAAAGCATACCTCCCATACAAAACTAACCTCAAAAATGCCTTAAAATACCCCAATAACCATACTGATGAACATATGACTCCGAAATATTGTCCATATATATTTTATAACGTTATGTGTGAACCATCAAAAATTGGACGTAATCGGTATATTTCGAAGCATACCATCCATACAATCGTAACCTCAAAAACGCCTTCAAAAGGCCGTAAAAAGAGGACCGATGAACATATTCCGAAATTTTGGTTGAATTTATTTATAAGAATATCTTTTACGAATCAAGGATAAATCCCACGCACCCACAGTAAACTGGTGAGTGGGGTGTGCAGGCTCCGACCCAGTTGTGAGGGTCAGACAGCTCTTGCGAGAGTGATGCTAAATACATTTACCAACCATACTGCAGAATACTTGAGGCTGCAGTCTCTTTTCTCTGTAGGATATTCGGTTTTTGAAATCCATTAAAACCACCAAGTGGCTGTAGGTTGGCACGTGTTTGTGGTTTCAACGTTGCTAAAAATTGCTTATTGCTTGTCATCAGAGTGACAAGTCACCAAATACACCCACAGTGAGATGTACTTCACAGAAAATTTTTTGTTGTGACTTAACGCCGTGAGTTGCCAGCACTGAAAGGATGTTGAAATTAACGATGTTACTAACACTCGTACGAGCACTAACGTTTGGTGCATAGGCAGGATGAGGTTCTAAAATGGCTATTCAACTGGCAATTTCGCCATCCACTGAGTACCGGAAATGACGTTTAAAATCGCTATTGACTGGCATCACGGCTTTCAAAAAGAAACCTCAGATTTTGCTTATGTGATTGTTTTATTATAATAAAATACGAATGAAGGAGGAGGAGACCTGTGCTATGGAAATACCTCACCTGTTAAGGACTTGACATTTCCAATTGACGTCAATTGGCACAGAAGGAAAACGACTGACATTATTTTTTGGACTCATCCAAAATTGCTTAAGCGGTTACAGCGCTAAACAAGGAGAGTAAGATAATAAGATAATGAAGAAAAACGCGGTTTGGTATGAGTTAAGGTCCCACTCCTTCGAGGACTTCATTGGCGATTTCCGTGAAATTTGCTTTGCTCATAAATCCATATGGACATATGTATGTACATATGTGCATATGCATTTTCCTTTATGCTTTATTTATCGCTGTGATATCGTTTTTCGTTGCTGCAATCAAATTTTTTTATTGGATTTTCCCTCTTTCCAAGCAGAATTTACTCAAATTGAATTCAATAGTTTCAGCGGATTTGTTGAATCTACAAGCATTGATTTGTGTTTAGAGAGTACATGTGCAAAAGCAATCAGTCAAATGATTGAAAATTGAGTGCAAAGCTGTTAAATAAAACAATAGTGAGAAAGTGGTATCAATGTATGTACATATGTACCAGGCTTGTTGCGAATATTCGCATTCGCAACCGCGGAGCTTCCGCATTAATTTTAACATTCGCATTCGCATTCGCAATTATCAATGTGGAGCTTTTGTAAATGCGAATATTGTACAAGTGCACTGATAAAGCGTATTTCTGGCAAATAAAATGACAAATTGTAGCCAATATTTTTTTCCTGTGGAGATGCTACGTTAAAACTGATAAGTCCCCACATCGTATCATGTAAGAAAAAATTTTAGAGTTGTAGCTTCTTTGCATTTTGGCGACAATGTGAAATACGCCCTTTCCATACTACATTAGCGATATGTTGAAAATTTTGAGTTTATTTGCCTCAAAATGTCAAGGCCCGTTGGGAGCATGGAATGGCGCGACGAAACGGATTTGATGGCTTTCGGCTGGCAGCCAAGACTTTCAAAACAGAATTTTCTTCGAAATTTGCATTTCTCGAAAATATCACTCAGTTTCTATGTCTAGACATTTCTAGAACACAATAAACATTGATCAATTTTAAAGATTCCATACGTTGCAATAACTCAATAAACATGGATAACTCGATAAATTTCGATAACTATAAACTTCGATGATTCGATAAATTTCGGTAACTTGATAGCTTTCGATAACTAAACTTTTTATGACTGAATTTATTTCCATTCCTATCGAAAATTTGAATATTGGCATTTTCTTACCCTATCAGTTACCTTAATATTTTGTATTTTTCATTGTTTTAATTTTCGTCTTTATCTTCAATTTTGCCTTCACATTTTTGCCTTAATCGTTATCGTTTATTGCTTCATCATGACATTTATCTTTATTACAAAGTTGAATCTCAAATACGAAGTAAAACAAAATGCGAAAAGAATCGTCAAACGATTGGGAACAAAATTTATGTTAGCGTATTAATATACAGTAGATTTATGCATATTTATGAGGGAACTAATCACCGCAACTATCCCTTCCTCCATACCTAAATATAATTTTAAATATTACTAAAGGTTTAAAGTTCCAAACTTTTTATTTTTTATGTATGGATGAAAGTACAATTTACTTTTAACTTTCATTTTATATAAAGTAAAATTTTCAGATATATTTACATACATGCACAAGTAAGTATATGAACCTAAATATATGTATGTATGTATGTATATACGTTAGTACTTCGGAATTAAAACTAAATAAAATCAACAGGAAACTAAATATGATACCATCCTTTGCATATAAACTTCGAAAGCAGTATTTTATGAGTTCTGTACTAGCTTTTTGACGAAACAAAGTTCTAAAAGAAACTTCCAAATAAGGAAGCTAAGTATTGCGCATATACTATGCACGTGTGTACAGTGATGCCAATAAATTTTCCCTACACATTGAAATAATTTCAATGCATTAACAATCGAAGTCCAAATTAGTTTTTCAATTCAAAATTCAAATTTCAAAAGAAACAAATTCGGAATTCCCTACATTTACGTTAATATTGAAAGTCTGTCCCTATTTTTCCTACATCGCAAATTTAAGGCTGAATTTCCCTACTATTGGCATCACTGCGTGTGCATCAATATGAGTACATACTTATGTACATACATATGTATGCATATATAAATGTGTGTTAAACACTTCTGATGGTTGTGTAAGTATAAAAAACAGTACATCGTTGTTGTATTCTCATATGATACTTCAATCTGTTTACAATAGGTTTATTCTTTTTGCTTCTGAAAGTTTGTGAGAAAATTTTTGTGCAATCTGTGCCGTGAAAGCCACTCTTTTCATGCGAGTTTATTACTAGTTTGCTCAACTAGTTCATGGTGTATTTTTTCCCTTATTTGCAACTAGTATTTTCAACCGACGCGACGAATAAGCCCCTTATATTGTTACATACATAAGTACCAAGCTCCCATTAATTTTTTTTGTATACGTTAAGCCCATATATGTAAATCGTTTTGATATCGTTTGGAGCAATAAAAATACGTCGATATATGTGTATTCATTCATATACACACTTTAATATATAAATGATATTTGTTTATGGGAATCACGTTCGCTGAAAAAAGCAGATGGTGCTTATTAAATCCAAGAAGTGTATTATGTTTCGGCTAACAAATATATAGCAAATCAAATATGACTGTTAGGTATCAAATATGGTTTGAACTAGTTGTGTTAAGTTTGAAGA
>NW_023458556.1:46949805-46964359 GCF_013731165.1 Rhagoletis pomonella | reverse complement strand
CCTCGCGTAGTTTTATTCTTATTTATTTGGTAACATTTGCCGATTTTTAATTTTAGCCATAGAGTTTTTTCCGTGATTTTCAAGTGCAATGAACTCTTATCTTCCCAAGACTTCGTTTATGCCTACTTCTCTTAGGGCCGTTAGAAAACGTTTAAGCGCCAAACATTCGTTTATTGGAGTCAAATATAACAGAAATAATGAAAAATATTTCTACGGAAATTGCTTACTTTTACTCAACATTTAACTTAGACAATTTCCTTTAAATATATCAATAAATTCTATAAATAATGGTGCCAAGATCCTTTGCTAGATGTTAGAATGAGATTATTTAAGTAAAGATAATATCCTCCATAAGCTTACATATACAAATATTTATCTGTACAGCTGCATTTAACATACATATCCCCAAGCAAGATAATGCTTAAACTAAAAAAAAGCCAACACCTAGAATCGTTAACGAAAGCAATTAAATTTTAATTATTCTTGAAAAGTTTTTACTTCTTATTTTTCCCACAGCAATACGCCATACCATTGAGAAGAATATAATAAAAATCAACGCGTTTCACTCCAACGTCAAACTCAGCAGAGTAAGTAGTACATATCCGTCAGTGAAAATCTTACTCAATAGAAACTTTATTGAGCGGTGAAGTTTTACATACATCCCTATGTACGCCTACAGAGTACGAAGGACAAAAGTTTCACCAACGGCTATAAAGTACATGATTAAAAGAAATTTAATGAAAAATAAGTAAAAAAGTATAAGTT
The DNA here is from genome assembly GCF_013731165.1 of Rhagoletis pomonella. NCBI lineage: Eukaryota > Metazoa > Arthropoda > Insecta > Diptera > Tephritidae > Rhagoletis > Rhagoletis pomonella. The sequence goes on along the minus strand of NW_023458556.1, from coordinate 46,963,594 downwards.
CGGGCCAAATCGAACTTTATATACCCGGAAGACGTATTTAATAGCGTTTTTTATCTTTCAGTATATTACTTTAAAGGCTAGGGTGTTTTCTCCCGAATGAAAACATTTTCGATAGTACTCGTATGACTTAATTAAGTAATTGAACCGGGTCATATGTATGTAAGTTGGCGGTGTCACGCCAATTTTCAAAATATCTATAGCGGAGCTGAAGCAAAAAGCTAAAAAAATTCATTGCCTCCTTAGCTCCTTAAAGAAAATTAAATTTACTTATTTTTTAATTTTTTCAACATATTTTTTGTCATTGCACAATGCCCAGCATTCACGTTGTTTTCAACCAAACTTGGTTGTTTTTTTTATTTTTCCTTATTTGGTGGTTTTTCTCTGATTTGGTTTTTTTTTTTAACTAAATTAGCCAATTTTTTTTTTAACAAAAAGTATTATTGCATACTGAATGCCATAAATGAATAGATGAGTTTTCAAATTACTATTTTTAATGTAATATGTTTTATATACGCCTATAAAAAGTAAATACGTGATTGAATGCACAAGTATTTCAATAATTTTTGATTTCCGAAATAGCAGCTATAACTTCTACCAAAATGTAAATTAATGTTGTTTTCTACAAAATTTTCATTCAAAAAACCCAGCCTCAAGCTCAATAAAATACCTATATCTATATTCACATAAAATGGAAAGAATCCTTCATTTGGGAACCATTTTATACCAGATTTCTAAATCTTATTGAATTATTGTTATTTTGTGCAAAGTTTTCTAGAAGGATGAGTGTGTGTCTTCCGATAGGTAGCGCAGGCATTGATAATATCTTAAAAAAACCCATTTATGGTCCGATTTCCTTCGTATTTGGAACACATATTTGTAACATAGAATTTGGTGTAACTTGGTAGCCCAATCGTGTAATGCAAAAATATTGGGCTTTCACAAACCACGTGTGAAACCATTAGAGAAGGAAACATTATATTTTATTTTTGTTTTCAACCTTCCAAGAGACTCTCAGACCAATATATTCGAAGAACGTATTTACAGTCTGAATTAGTATATGTTTAACATATTAGTCAGTGATAAATCGGTAAGCATCTCATCTATACATACAAATATATACGCGTATTTTTTACAAATGAAAAATGCAGGTTCATTTCTCGTTCTAATTTTAAAAGCTACTGAAGAAATTTGGTTTTAAATTTTTCGGTAAATTCGATATAACCTTCAGTAGTAGACTTTAAAATTTCTGTTCGCATAAAGGAGTCAATATTGGTGAAAATCAAAATTCAAAAGTATATGAAAAAAATTTCGAATTTCGACAACTGGCCGATACTAGTTATTATTAATACCTGCATCAACCCTACATTTTGCAAACAAATAAAACCTTAAAGTACCATACACAGATCCGCCATGTTAGAAGATAAAATATTCCAACGTTCAAAGCTTTACCAATCTTACAAACATTAAAGACGAAAAATCAAAATTTGCAACATCAGCAACATGGCCAGCAATCAAAATGAACCAGTCAAATAATCTTCGGGAAATAAAGCTAACATAAACAACAACGTGAGCAGAAAAAAAAACACAAAAAAAAATATATTACCAAAGCGGCTGGGATAACAATGAAATTCCTCATAAATATTTGTACACACACTTACCCTCCCCTTATTTGTGGCGCAACTTTGACAAAAGGAAAGTGAGTGCATCGCATGTGTCATTTATCCGCAAGTGCCACAATGTCTAACCGAGAACTTATTAAGCACTTACCCTACAGTCACGTCAGCGGCTCGTTGCTCTTGTACAGCCACCGAATAAATATGCAAAACAAAATGCGAGAATGCTCTAACGCCCCAAAGTAGACACTGTTTCAGCTCAATGGCCTGAAGGAACAAACAAATGCCTACAAGTATAGGGTGATACAATGTATGTGCGTGTTTTGAAGATTTGTATGCTAACCGAAGTCGTTGACGACTACCTAAATGTACATACATGTGTACACAATGGCAAGAATTCTAACTGGTAAATAAGCGAGGAAATGCAAATACGCACTTGTACATAGACGAGGAAATGTATCTACAACACAACAGCAACAGCAACCACAACAAAAAGTTTGGTTACAAGTCACCAAGTTTCTTGAGCTAAAAGTCTCAACGAAAATGATACAAATTAACTCCAAACTGCTCTTAACCACCAACCAGCTGCTCATTTGTGCGTACGTAGGTATGTAAGTACGAGTTTTACAAATACTACATTCAAGAGCTTAAATTTATGCGAAAATGTTTATAACTTTTCTGAATATTTAGCTAAACATATCTACTTTTTTATTACATACAACATAATTACATTCAATTACATGCCTACACGGTAAGGGCAAAAACCTACCTTATGTAAACTTAAGTTAATTGAAAAACAAACTGTCTTAAACTCAACAAGTTGAGTACCTTTTTTCGTTGATTGATTAGCTTATAGCCCTAAAAAGTGGAAAAGAACTCATAAATTTTCTAAAAATTTATCTTCAAATTTTGTGCATACGCAAGGGTATGATCAGATAGATACACGCACATATGTACTTACACGCCTTGAGTGACGCAGTGATGCTTGTGCCATCATCTTGACGTTAGCACGTGTCCCAAAAGAAGCAATTTTGTTGTTCAAGTAAAAACTGCCGAAATTGCAGAAACACAATACCGTAACTTACATGCATATTTATGTAGTTAGGAAGTAGCAATGTTTCTAAGTTACATAATTCTTACACAGTGCTGAATCTACAGCGTGTGTTTTCGTATTATTGGGAATCAGTAAAGCCTAATTCGACATATATCCGCAGTTGTATATGGAAGTATATATATACATATGTATATATCACATATTATTTATTTATGAAAAGATATACAACATTTTTGTTGTTTGACAAATTCTTGACGGATTGCAAATTCATTTCAATCAAAGCGATTTCGTACATTTAGGGAAGCAAGACCATTTAGCCACAGCTCCTGTACTATCGTTTTCCTTAGGTAACTTTAGATTTTTGTCATTTTCGAAAATGATAGTTACTGTTTGTATCTCAAATGCTTACGGTTTTCATACTAATTTGTTCCGAGCTAATTTATCTCAACTGGTCGATAACTATCAATTTATCCTAACTTGAATGTCGTCCAATGGGCGGTTAATTATTACAACTTCTACATATTAGTGCTGTCCGGCCAACTGTAGTAACCCAGACGTGCTTGATATCTGTATCGTAACTCCATTACTTAACAGCACTTATTTATAGTGTAATCCTGTGGCACTCTTCAATTCGATGTGCTGCTACGTGGCACCGATATCTTTGACGTTTGCATCGCCGCAGAACTTTCATTGCAATCACTAACTCAGAACCAATTTTAACACGAGCCTTTAAGAGATCATCAGATAACTTCGAAGATTCTTTCAGGTCTTAATTTTCCTTATATTACCTATACCTATTTACTACCTATAGATATTTTTACGGAAAATTTTGCCCAAGTTTCTCAAGCCGACCTTACTGAATTCGTGGAGAGACCCAGACGGGTCAAAGAGTAAGTTCACCTACCAGATGCGAATAAATACGTGGTAAGGTACATATATACAGTTCAAAATTAACCTAATAGGGGTCCCACGTTATATGAATATGGGTATTTTGGAACTAGAAAGGTGCAAGTATGTACAAAATAAGTCAGACCACTCGCTTGGGAAACTCAAAAGCACACTGAGCCAAAAGTACAATGGTTTTTGCAACCAAGTAATTGCTTGATTTTTTCATGGTAAATACGCCGAATGTAAGAAATGTGATTGAAGTTGAACATTTGAAAACACATTTACGTGTCTGCATGTAGTTAAACGTGCAGAGATGCTTGCTATTATATTTAGATTTCAGCAGGTTCGGGTTCGCGTTATAGATGTCGGAGAAGAAAGGGGGGCAGGTCATTGAATTCTTTGGTCTTTGCTCTCTCAGGTTAGAAAGGTGGGAGGTGCCAAGCCCCATTATTTTTTTGTGTACCAGCCTCCAATTCAAATTTCTTTAAAATTTTATAGATTTTCTGAGGTAAACCGTAGATCAATATGCATTAATTGAGGAAAAATCGAATGTGGATTCTCGAATCTTTTCAATCGATTCACGGATCGAATCGGAACTAAAAAATCGACAACAAATCGATTCGGAAGGGCTCAATTAATCGATCTTCGATTTAATCGATTTCTAGTTCGAATCTCTAGTTCGAATGCAGTTAGAGGCAGCATATATTTTTTGGCTTTTCTTAATTACATCTTAAGCATCTGTGAGGTGCAGAACAAAATCAAACGACAAAGAAATATGATTGAAGTTGAACATTTGAAAACACATTTACAGATCGGCTGTAGCTGAGTGTGTGGAGATGCTTACTGTTATTTGTTAACTTTCAGCAGATGCGGGTGCGAATCCCGTCAGAGGAAACTTGTTAAAATAATAATACAATTTTTTATTTTATTCGTAACATATCACCCTTTCGTAGATTTTAAAGCCGTATTTGGTAGCGTGAATAGAAGCTGTCTGTCCAAATTTGTTATCCTCGCAACAGTGTCAGTTCAGCATTCTCTAGCTTAGGCATGTAAATAGAAAAAGGCGTTTCGATTCGGCACCAACACACATAGTTTTAAGCTCGGCTTGAAACACGATGTAATGTACCGATAGTAGAATTCTTTATTTTCGAGACAACTTTTACATATTAAGCTAGAGTAAGAATTAGTGTTGGGCAGTATCGATACCAAAAGTACTCAGAACTCGATTCTCAAAAGGATCGACAGCAACCGATTTTTAAAAGTGTCGATACTGAGTACTCCATTGAACTCAGTACTCACAAAAGAACACGAAAGTACTCAGTACTCAAAAAAGGAACTTGAAAGTACTCAGTACTCAAAAATTCTCTGTTCCAATAATCGCTTTGATACATGTACTCAGGATCGATTTAAAGTACTCAGTATTATGTGTCGAATAGACTTAAAAAGTACTGAGTTTTTTTTATATTTAACGGTATTCAGAAATAATTGTACTCAATTTGCAGTTTCAATAATTTTCAAGTACAACACTCGTACCCAGTACAGTTAGCCATTCATTTGATGTATTTGGGATTCATATATTAATTTGAATAAAATACTGCCAGCTTGTGAGATTTCAACACTAAGTATTGAAATGTTACCAACATGTGTATATTTGAAGAAAGTACTCAGTACTCTGAAAAATACCCAATCCTTAAAAGTATCGAAACCAAAGAACTCGATTCTCAAACTAGTAAGAAACTACTACTACAACACTAGTAAGAAAGTGTGTTTAGGGCTGTGTCTCTTTCTCATTCAAAACCAAACACAAATTAATGTAATTGGTGTGTTAGTAAATATACTTTCAGGAAGTTGAGTTGAACTGCAATGGAGCCTAGGAACATTCTAAACTAACTGGCATCACAACCACAGCTCGGGTTATGTGATTATCTGGCATAAAGATATTTTGGTTAACTGCGAAGCAGACGAACTAAGAGGGTCCCACCAACCCCTTCACATGAAACAGACATATCGCTGGCATCATGCAAATTCTGGCTTAAGTCGATTTGACAAATGAAAAGGGTCCTACAGAGCCAGTCTATGGGGTAGCACGTCAAATCTGGTTCAAGACGCATGCTCTTATTGGAACACTTCGAACTTCGGCTGGACATAAGGATCGCGCTACGAGACACTGAAGAAGTCAAAAGTATCGAACACACTCCTTGCGATTGCCCGGTCCAGGCTAGATATCTTAGATAATTACTTTTTCGGATGTCACTCAGGCCTAAGATCGATGAAAATCTGCGAACTAAATACAACGTTGTTTTAAGAAACTAACTGGTTTTATTATTTAAATATTTATTATTATTTTAACTGAGTATATCTGCAGATGAACGCCCAGATCAGAATGGATCCACTGTAGGCCTAAGCGTGCCGGGACCTGGACGAAAGCAACAACTAAAGCCTAACCTAACCTGTTGCGGTTTATGAGAAATTTTTAAAAATGTTTCGAATTTATTTTAAAATAGTTCACTCTTCATTCGCTTGTGTAAACAAAATTCATATCGTGTGCAGATTGCATAACTACCAACCTTTTATCAGATTTACTAGAGCTTAGCTAAAAAACTATGCACCATTTATTTTTGTTCGCCAAAAATTTTAAAGCACCTTTTTAGATGTTTCTTTACAAAACATTGACTGCCAAGTATGTTCGAAAAGTTTAGAATGCTACAAAGTTGTAGGCGAAAGAGAATCACAGGCGTATGACCTCATATACATGCATATGTACGTTTACGTACTATGTACACATCTTTGAAAATGCATATATACTTACATAACTATTTAGCTATATATGTACAAATATGCGAACTGTTTTTTATCAAAGCATTTTATCACTCAAACCATTTGAATAACTTTCTGCAAAGTTTAAAAGCCAACCTAGTCAGTTTTATTTAGAAAGAGATGGATAAAAGTAGAAAAGTTGGGCACTCTCGTTAAACCTTTTGACAACTCATATGTGAAAAGTGGATGAAAATAAAATACATACAATTTTATTGAAGTGCGGAAAATACATAAACTAAATTTCTGGGCAAAGGCAAATAAGAGAAAGTGAAAATAAAACTGAATAAATACATACATATATATGTAAAATCAAGTCAACCTCAAAATTCATATAATTTCTGGGTTTCGCTTTAGATATTACTTAACTTATGTATATAGAATTCATTAGACTGCGTCGCAAGAACATTTTGTAAATACTCTCTATACTTTATAAGGTTACTTGGAAAGGATTTTTGTCACTGGTGAATTTTGCTTTTTAAATATTTCAGATATATGTATATTTGAAATTTATTCCATTAATTTAATTTAAATTTGTCCAGCCATTCCCGAATGAAGAGTGGTCTCACAAGGTGTCGGGTTTTTCATCTCTTCAAATTGTGAAACAGTAAAGAGTGTACTGCTAAAGAAGTTTTTATTCAAAAAAATAAAACCTTATTTCACATCTACAGGCCAAAGCTTTCAATTTGACACCACACTTTGCAAGCGAAGGTTGCAGTTTTAATGATCTTCACAAGAAATGTTTTCGTGTATTATACATATATGTACATATATAAAGATTATTGTTCAAGATAAATTACCTCCTTCAACAAGGGCGAATATTTTTATGACGGTTAAATCTTCACAAAGTAAGTTTCAAAAATTAGGAAGAATAATTTGAATCTTTCGTATGCGGCCGATCCCGTCTAATGTACATCCTCACATAGTAATCGAGGAAGATAATCTTATATGATTTAAGTTAAATACCGGCTACCACAAAAGCATAAAATTGTTAAGTAACTACCCTGTAGGATATCGAAGAAGACTTAGGCAGCGGCCATGTAATGAGTGGCTCAGCTGAAAGTGGCTTAAAATTAAAACTTATGAAATACTATTAAAGTGTCTACACATTGAGCGGCATAAATAGTATACGAATTCTATAGTGTCTGCATATCGTCACTAGACACGAATAAAGGCGCGAGCTCAAAAGTTGACCGCGAAAAAGGGGCATAAAAAAACTTCAGCGAAGAAAGGCGCGTTAAAATATTTGACGTCGAAGAAGGACGCGTAAACTTATTTTTGCGGGTGTAACAGTATGGAAATTCCCCAAAGAGATTTTGGGGAATGTCGCTGAAGTCACAGTCCTTGGCCAAGTATAAATCTATGATTACGCGTGTTTCTTAGCCGAAGTTTTTCTTAAGCGCCTTTTTTCGTAAAAATTTGTTTACGCCTCTATTTTCGCCATCGAAACACCAGCGCGCCTTTATTCGTGTCTAGTGACGATATACATACACACAAACATGCATATAGTCGATGTTTTTGCAAAACCGCCCATCGACCAGTTTCCATTGTAACAAAAATGAGATTTGCTAACTCTGAACTCGTAAATCTGAAAATCGTAAAATGGTTATTAAAACAACAGATTTGTAAAATAATAGCTATCAAGGCAATGTCTTCAAAGAAAACCCGTTTTTTCGCTCTCCTGTAAAATTTGAGTGCCGTAAGTTAGGCGGTTTTGCAAAAACATCGACGATATATACGTTTGATCGAACATCGCAAGCTATCACAACATGTTGTCACACTTTAAATTTTCGTGCATTTGTTCAGGCGCTTATGCACATGTGAAACGCGATAATGCAGGAGTTAATGAAAATAAAGACTCTTTATGCAGATAAGCTAGTCCCTTTGTCACCCTTATAACTAAACTGAACAGTCTTGTAATCGTTGCTAAATTTTAACCACATTCATGTAAATATGTACATTCGAAATTGTGTGTCGTAAATTATTCTCCTGAACATTAAGCCTAACAATAGCGTAAATTAACTTTTTTGAATTACACTGTAGTGACGCCGAGACACAGAACTTTAATTTTGGGTCGTAGATTGCGGATCTGTACAATATTTTTCTAGATCAGGTTATTTTCCCAAGATTTTTTCATTTTAAGTTTGCATTGCGAATGAAGAAAAAAATCAAACTTTAACATGGAAAATGTTACTCATACGCCATGTACGATGTGGCGGCCATGTACGATGTGGCGTATGAGTAACATTATTTCCTGTCCCTATTTCACACAAAAAAATTACATTTTGCACATTTTCATTTATTTTTTATTATTGTTTCTATGGTCTAAAGTTGCCACTTACTCTCTGGCCACACTTCGCTGCGACTCAGCCTGATATAAAATGAATAGAAAAGTAAAGTCTCTTAAAGTCATGTGCTCAATCGGCTGCATACTCTTTGAATTTGCAGGTACCAATCGTACGCCGAGAAAAGGAAAAATTTTAATATTATTTATTTAACCTCCCCCTTAATATGCAGAAAACTTTCGTTTTTGGTGACCCTTTGCAAATATTGATGCCTGACACTTTTTTGGTAAGATTTTAACCCTCTAATTCTATTTTTGCAAAACTGGGTTTCAAATATCTGTTCTAGTAGGAGTTCAAGGGCTTAAAATTTTTTAAGAAAAATTCTTTTGTTAAATTCTACAATATGTATCTTAGAAAAGAAATTACATTTGAAATTGTTCTATACGTAAAACGATAAGTATTATAATTGAATTTTTATCGGAAAGTGGAAGCTGTATCCAATATAAAAATAAAATTTGTGGAAGCTTTATCCTGCTGTAAAAATAAAACTTGATGAGGTGAAGCAAAGTCCTTTTGGAATTTGACTACTATGTATGTACACTCAGAAAAAAGTCAGCCAAATATATTCCTCTCAACACATGATTTGGTAACTATAAACAAATAATGTAACTATAACCAAATCATGTGTTGATAAAAACATATTTAGTTGACGTAACTAAACTCTTTTCTCAGTGTCTGGTTACTAGTTTAGCTGGCAGCCAAAAATGGCTGTTCCACTGAGAAGGAAGAAAATTTGACCATCTTTATTCTCAACGTTCCCCGGAGCTCCGCAAATCAGGTTTTAAAATCCTTGCGATTGGCGTTACGGTATCCCAAAATAAGTTACTGTCATGCCCAAAATCGTCAGTTCTATTTGGTCTACATACTTACAAAACAACTATTCATATGCTTGCATTTATTTGGCCTCATTTTCCTGCATGGTAACTATCTACATATGTAAATACATACTTATGGCCGTACTTATGTAGATAATATATATAAGGTTACATACATACATTTATGTATATTCAGGTGCAAACCTGTAAATATATGTTTATAAAAATACACACATACATTTTTATACAAGTGTAAAGAGTTACTAAAACGAACACGTGGAACAGATGTAGGGATTAGAATTTAATCAAAATGAAAAACGAAGTAAGCAAAACAAAAACGAAAGTTCCTAAAACCAAGCACATGTTTAGTTTCATATGCATATTCACATTTTAAATTACTGCACATTTTATATAAAAGCTAGTTATTCCATAAGCATTTAAAAGGCTTGAGCAAGTAAAAGCAAAGAGGTGAAGCAGACCGTGAAAATTTTTTTTTTTCTTTTTGGTTTCAGTGCTTTGTGCATTAAAGCGCAGCCAAAGGACTGCCGAAAAATGCGAATTACATCTCCTTGAAAATGTGTATAAAGCTTCCAACACACTGTACGCATACATAATTATGCATGCAAATATATACATACATACGAACAAACATATGCATATGTAATAAAGCGTAAACTTGTATAATTATACAAAAAGTTTAGTCGAAAGTTAGCTTTTTCAGAGATTTTGGCAAAGAATACGCTGAAAGTGCTGGAAAAATGTTTCTACATCCATAATATTTTATCCTTTTAACAAAAAATACATACAATAGTTTATAAAAGAGAGTCAAGAGTAAAAGCATACATACACATATAACTATGTATTGCGTTTCCTGTTAGATCGAAAATAATCTTCTCGGAAGTTAAGCGAACTTAAAAAAGAATTACGTTATTTTAATTTTTAAAAGTCTGATATACGGGGGTGGTCCCAGAAGTACCCGACCTAACCTAGAGATGGCGGTAGTTATTTGAAAAATATGAATGTATTAAAAAGTACATAATCTATAAAGCATATGTTTCAAGTTTGAAGATGTTTGTTGTATGTGTTTGTGTTATAGTGAACGTTTTCAGTGAAGTTGTGAGAAGGCAGAAAAACACTTTAATCTGAAAGGCTTCGGCCCATCCAATATAAAAGCTGAAATAGATTCTACTCTGAGCGAGTCTGCTCCTTCGTTTACAACAGTAAAATATTGGTTAGCAGAGTTTTGACGAGGCCGTACGAGCTGCCAAGACGAACATCGTTGCGGTCGACCAAATGAGGTGACGACTCCAGAAATAGTTAAGAAAACCCACAAAGCGGTACTGGACGACCGTCGACTGAAAATGCGCGAGCTAGCAGATATAGTAGGCATTTCAGAAAGTACCTCATATATTATCAATGAAGAGGTTTCAATTGAGTGCAAGGTCATGGCATTGTTTTTTTGGGATGCACGTGGCGTAATTTTCATTAACCATCTTGGAAAAGAAGAAACTACCAACGGCGAGTATTAAACGAACTTATTGCAACGTTTAAGCGAAAAAAAAACAAGTGTCGCCATTACCTTTGCTGAAGAGTTACTAAAATATTTACTTAACACCAATACTGATCGCGGGAATACATGTTTTAAACCCTTTACTTATGATTCCAAAACTGATACAGGCTCAGGCGTCTATAGCGATTGTAAAGGGCATAACCACTTCAATCTGGTGGAACATGCCTCGGTATTGCAAGCCAAGGAATTTGCAGTCCTCAAGACTATCGATTACGTGGAAGAAATTAGGTGGAGAGGTAGGACTTAACGTATCTGTACTGACAGATTATTTGGAACAAAGTGGATGGAGCTCCTACTTTTCCATACATATCTGTACTAACAGCCTAGCTGCACTCAACAAAAATTCTCAGACTACATAGTTTGTTTTACTTGGTTTACTCTGGGTACCAGATCACTCAATAGTACCTGTTAATGAAAAACCTATCCACTTAGCTAAAGCGGACTCAGGTATTTCTTGGTCTGCAACCAGTTATAGCACTCCTACCTTCGACCATCTAAACCTCCGTCAGAAACTGGGTGAATAAATATCACGCTCAACAATCACTGGGAAACTTCGAAGAGTTGCATACTCATGTTACCCTCAATCCCAGACGGTGCGGTTATGAATTTTCTTTCATTGAGTAGATTGGACCGCAAACAGCTGGTGGATTTGCTGGATGCTTACTTCTCATCGCAAAAACACCTTTACCAGACTGTAATCGGCATACGTGGCAACTCCATTTGAAAAGGATGGTGGACGGCGGAACACTTTTTGTGTTTCTGCCCTGTCTTTACAAGCTTTTGGTTAGAGGTCTTTAGCAGCGATGTATTTAGAGATGACCAACTGAGCCTTTAAGCATCCAAAAAAATCTGCTCAGATTTATTTGCGGAGCGTGTGCAGCTTTAAAATAGGTTAAAAAGGGAACACATAAACAGTACAATGCGCGTTATGTTAGTTCCGAAAAATAAATGTTTGTGCGCAAATTTCCACAACTAAAGGAAGTATCGGCTTTTATTAAGTTTATGTTACCAAATCCGGCAGTAACTGTTTAACTTCTCGATGAGAGAAAGACTTGCAACTTCAACTTATCTCAGAAACCGATGACAATGCAATATTAAAGATAAATTAATCCGCTAGGTGGCGCAGGTACCAAGATATTTGAAAGGAATAATTATACAAAAAATTTTATCCGATAGGTGGCGCGGAGGGGAGATACTTGGAAAATGCGTATTTATTGTCCGATTTGTTTCATATTTAGAACGTATATTTCTGAACTCCCTAAATTATATAGCCGTTAGGTGGGCGGGTGTCGATTTTTTTATTAAGCATTTACAAAAGCTTATCTTAAAAAAATTATTTACTTGTTCTTCATAATATTTTCCTGTACTACAATTTACCCAGCTCTTGTTATTCATAAATTAAGAATGTAGCGCAGGCCTTGCATAACACCTAGTTTCTGTCTGTGTGCTATTTATTTTTTGTGATGTAGGTGTCCTGGTGTTTATTTATTGAAATAAGTGTACGATTCACCCGCTGCTTACTCTCTAAACTTGTCTGATATCCTACTGTTAACATAAATATTTATTATGGATACTTATGTATGTATGTATGCATACATATCAATATATTTATGTGAACGTTTATACTGTACATGTATGTAGTTTGTTTGCAAGTTCATGCGCATTTGTTGACATGACACAAAATACTGACTTGGAGTCACCGCATGCATATGTATACATACTTATGTCAGTACATATATGCATACAGTGACGATCCAAAAGTATTTACACAGGGAATTTTTAGCAATGTATTCAAGTTTTTTTTTTTTTGTTCTAATATATTCATTTTTTATGAAAATATAGTTCAAATAAAATCTCTAAACTTTATGCAAATATCAAGAAAATTCAATAAAATCGCTTACTAATTTGCAACTTTATAATCAGATTAGAGTACAAGTTTGATGTTTCTAAAAAATCGCATCGATTTTTGGCAATTTTTCTTTGCGGACGGTACTATTATTTTTCATACAAAAAAAAGTTGTTCTACTTTTGTATGGAATATAATGCGGAGAAAAAATTGCTAAACATCAATAGATTTCTTAGCAACTTTAAACTTGTACTGATTGAAAAGTTGCAAATTAGAATGCACATTTATTGAATTTTCCTGAACTTTGCACAAAGTTTAGAGATTTTATTTGTGTAGAATAAACTATATTTTTGTAAAATATTAGCGAAAAGAAGTTAGAAAAAAACCTCGCGAAAATTTCTCTGTGCCAATACTTTTGTTCGTCACTATATATACATGTATGTTTATAAATCGTATCAACATTCAAATCCATTCCGCCCTTTTAAAAACTCGAACCCATATTACCATTCATACATATGTACATGTTTATTTAAAATCGTGTACATTTGTACAAATTGTTGCTTTCCAATTTTTGTATGTACCAATGTGCCTTAGGAGCTCCATTATATGCTCGTAAGTATTGTTGGGGGTAAATTATTCCGCATAACAAATTATGCAAATCATACGCCCTTTGGTTTTCCATATTAGCCTAGAATTTTTTGAGATTGAATATTTATTTAAATGTAGGTTATATACCCATAGATATTCGCTGCGCATTAGCGGTGTTACCAATCGGCATTTACATATTTTGTCACGGTGGGTCTATACGTAAAATTATGTTATGAAGAAGGAAAATGACAATTTT
>NW_023458556.1:46894648-46949795 GCF_013731165.1 Rhagoletis pomonella | reverse complement strand
TTTTTTGAAATGGTTGCATATAAGGAGAAAATATTTATCATGTTAATATTGGCTCAATTGACCCGTGCCACAAGCGTGTTGAAATAATCAATATCACAGGCCAACAAAAATGGAAAACAATTTTGGTGCGGCAAATGTTAAAGCAATTTTTGATAGACTTTTTTATGCTGATTACAAATCCGCAAGTATAAAGTTTTCATCAGCTTCAGATTTTATAAAAACGAGGTCAAAGTTAAAAAAAAACGGGCCTTTGCAAAAAAAACATAGATAGAACCTTCCACTTAACATAGAACTTTCGACTACAATCCCTGAAAATACCATCCTAGCACCTTGACCTTGGTCACTTATAGTAATTTTTACTGTTACTCATATATGTAAAAAGTACTATTTAAATATATCTATATATATCTTCTTCATTATCAATTCTGGCGCTACTTTCGGGAATTCCCACACTTTCCATGTAGTAGTTTCAATTCTTCTCAATATGTCTTCTTAATAGGGTCAGAACTCATCAAAATATTTTAAATACTCGTATGTCTTCGTTTATCTATTTTCTATCGAAATTGCTATAAGCACCTCCTTCAAAGTGCCAAAAAAGTGTCTAAAAAGAAAAAAAATCTAGATACAAGTTTCAGAGTACAATGCAAACCAACGGTATACATCTTACTTAGAATAAAATTTGTTCACAAAATGATGCAGAGTTGTATCTATCGTTCGCTGCCAAAATCTTAACTGAACTTCAAACTTAATTTTTGAATTCATCACCAAAAATTAAATAAAATACCCTAGTGTGCGACGGTTACAGCGCCAATCAAGAAGAAGTAGAATGTGGCCGAAGATTGAGCACCAATCAATGCTAACCAATATATATATATATATTTTTTTGTCATTAATGGTGGTATTTAATGGCATCTGTTTATTTGTTAAAATTTTAATTTATTAATACATTAAATTTGTATTTAATCAAAATACTGCTATTGACAGAAGCGCGATATTGTTTATCATTTAAACTTCAAAAAATACTACCCAAATTTCAGTTTTAAAATACGCCCCTTAATGGCAAAAATCCGTTTAAAATAAAAAACGCTTGCGTAAATAAAAAAAAAAAGAGTTTACCGAAAGAGTAAACTTTAAAAAGGGAACGAAATATATTCCTAAATCAGCGATACAAATGCAAATGTATGTATAGCTAATACGCGTGCCACGTTTCAGCACTCAAACACAGTGTACACACATATATATTTATATAAAAAACATTACCAAGGAAAAAGTGTAATTTATATGCAAAACAGTTGAATTTGGCAAAGAAAATTCTTAAAATTGCCACTAAGGGAAAGCTAAGTAGCTCACATCAGCAAATTTTGCATATGTAAATACATAAGTACATGCATAAACATATACATATTGACTTAAGTATATATATATATATCTATGCTTGTATGTAGCACTTACTTTTTGGGACCAACTAAATGCCCAATTTGATGAAGTAGTAAAATATTTAATGTATTAAAAGAAAGCTTTCCTTAACGATCATTTATACGAGTTCTAGAAATTGCCTAAAAGCGGCAGATGTGGAACAAATTGTGCACTGATTCTTGTTGGTTGCTTAAAGTATGTTTAAAATCTCAACGGCGTGTGACTATTGTTGAAAGCATTTGTAAAATATTGCTAAAAATATAATCTCACAAATCATGCACTTTCGGCGTTTTGGTTTGAAGTGCGTGGGTGTTCATGCACTCCAAACACATGTACATACGTATGTACATACATTCACACGGAAAAGTGGAACCGAAATTAAATTATGATTTCAATAAATTGTCGTTTTTCATTTTTCTTTTACTTTAGCACTTGAATTTTATAATCTTGTTTGTGAAAATTTAATCAAAGCTTTTCAATGCACATACATACATACATATCGTCGTTTAAAGTGCAAAACCGCGTGTCGTCGTTCGGCAAAACCTCCTAACTGACATTTGAACGATGAGAGTCAACTTAAATAAAAGCCTACTCGTATATAAAAATTACTAGCCGTTAAATTAAATACACTTAGGGCCATATAGAAGTTATCAACAAACACACATAAAATATCCGAAATAAAATATTCACTTGCGCTTGATTAGAATGCATGAGAAGTAGAAAGTAAGTAAAACTCATAGATGAATTAAAATGCAAAAAGTTTCAACTACATATGTATTAAACAAGCTATTAAACATCTGCTTAACAATGCATGTATGAGCAGATCTCACGAGCTGTTATATTTTTCGACAAAAACGTATTTTTGGTCGAAAAATTATGTAAGTGTGCTTAGACAATGCATTATCTTCAGTTTTGCTTAAGGAACAATATTCCATCACGAAAATGGTATTTAAATGGAAACTTAAAAAAGATATACCAAAACAAGTAAGAAAGTCTAAGTTCGGGCGGAGCCGAACATTAAATACCCGGCGCAAGTATTAAATATATGTTTTTCACCCCTCCGAAACCTTCCGCTAGATGGTAAGCCGGGGTGTATCAATGTTGAGTAAATTAACGTCCTTAAATTTCGAAATATTGCAGTTTCAAGCATTTATGAAATTTACCGTTATATGAAAAGCGGCCCCAATTTTAGTCCGATTTCAATAATTTTCAACGTTTTGCTTATATGTGGCAAGCACAATATCCACACCGAGTTTGGTACAAATTGGTAGAACGGTTACCGATATACTTATATG
Source organism: Rhagoletis pomonella (assembly GCF_013731165.1). Lineage (NCBI taxonomy): Eukaryota > Metazoa > Arthropoda > Insecta > Diptera > Tephritidae > Rhagoletis > Rhagoletis pomonella. The sequence continues at coordinate 46,947,084 of NW_023458556.1, read as the reverse complement.
AGATCATAAGTGGGCGGTGCCACGCCCATTTTCCAAAGTTTTACCATAATCGTATTTCTTGGTAAAGAATTGTTGCAAGCATCAATTTTGAATAAATTAGCTTCAATATTTACTGATTTATCGAAGATTTTGTATTTCTCTAAATTACCGTAATATGGGATGTGGGCGTGGTTATTGTCCGATTTTAAAAAGTTTCGGCGATATTTTATGCTGTGCCAAGGCCAACAACTGTGCCAAGTTTGGAAGAAATTGGTGCAGCGGTTACCAAGATATACACATGTAACCATAAGTGGGCGTGGCTACGCCCATTTTCCAAAAATTTATAATATTCTCATTTTTCGTCTAAAACTTATTATAAATATCAATTTTGAGTGAATAATCTCCAGTAGTTACTAAAATATCGCAGTTTTCGTATTTCTGAAAATTACCGTTATATGGGAAGTAGGCGTGGTTATTGAGCGATTTTAAAAATTTTCGGCCATTTGGTATGTTATGCGAAGGCCAAGAACTGTGCCAAGTTTGGAAGAAATTGGTGCAGCGGTTACCAAGATATACACATATAACCATAAGTGGGCGTGGCTACGCCCATTTTCCAAAAATTTATAATATTCTTATTTTTCGTCTAAAAATTATTGTAAATATCAATTTTGAGTGAATTATCTTCAGTAGTTACTAAAATATCGCAGTTTTCGTATTTCTGGAAATTACTGTTATATGGGAAGTGGGCGTGGTTAAAGTCCGATTTCGCCCATTTTCAATACCAACCTACCTTGGATTAAGGGAAACCTACATACCAAATTTCGTTGAGATATCTCAATTTTTGCTCGAGTTATCGTGTACACGGACAGACGGACAGACGGACAGACGGACAGACGGACAGACGGACGGACAGACAGACATGGCTTAATCGATTTCTTTTTTCATCCTGATCATTTATGTATACATTTGTCTATATCTATCTCGATTCGTTTTGGCTGTTACAAACAACCGTTATGTGAACAAAATTAATATACCCTTGTGCACAAGTGCGCTCGGGTATAAAAATTTAAAAATAACAACTCGTGCTCATATACCCGTAGTTGTGTGTGTAACGTATACGCTCCGTAGCACCATACAACACAGTCAGTTAACACGTTTACTTGCACGCCTTAACTTAAAAGTCATATTATTTAAAAGTAAATAAATACTGGCGTGGAGGATTTTTACACAGTATTCCTTATGCACATACATACATATATATATTACTTTCTTCAAGTATATATCGACTGCTGAGTGGAAGATCGACCTATCTCGGCTGCCAGTCGAAAGCGCCCTATATCAGCACATTTTCAATAGATTTTGAAGTTTAGATTTTGAAGATTAGGGCGTTCTTGAAAAGTGGTTTTGAGATAGGGCATTTTCGAACTGGCTGCCGAGATAGGTCGATCTGCCACTCAGCAGTCGATATGCAGTTTTGTAATGCTATTAGTTGTTTGGAAAACGTGCCCAAAACTCGATTTCTCATCTGAATATTTTATGTGTTGAAACTTGCCAGAAAACTGCTGGAATCCTTAACTACATACCTGCCTGCCTGTTATCCCTTGTTCATTGCAAAGGCAACGAGCTTCAGCTTAAGCTGTTGCACGCAAGCTTATTCCATTCCGTTCGAAATTTTTCGCATGCAACTTAACCAACAAAAGCAATAAACTACAGCTGCCATTGGTAGCAACGCAAGTATCATCAGTGGTGACAGGTAATGCAACAACAGTTGCAGCAACTTTTGTGTTCATTACTCGCACACATTTGTAGCGAATAACAGCTTCTGTAAATGTAACAATACCAGTCACCTTCGCTCTGCTTTTGTACTAAGTATGTATGTACTCATTTACTATGCCAGCAGTATGAAAACAGTGATGCAAAAATTAACACGTTCGTCCTACCGGTGTGTAAAAAAAAAAAAAAAAATCATACATATTTGCTGAAAGAACTCACACACTTACAGTGTTGCCAGGTCACTGAAGTGAGAAATCGTCGGGTTGGTTCTCAAAAATTGTCTTTGCATATAAATAAATCATCAACATATAAAAAATTTAAATAAACAGAACCAGGAAGCTCTTTTGGTTTTGTCCTGATTGATATACGTACGAATAAAAAGTTAAACGTTTTTACGAATTTTTACATTTTAACAAAAATATTTTTAATTGGAATAAATCGCACTTTCTTCTTCATTTTTAGATCATTAACGCCCGGCTGCATCAATCAATTTAGATTTACAAATCAGCCTGTTAAAATTTAAAATGGCACATTTTTTTCGGAAATTTAAACATTTTGAATTTTAACAGTCTCATAAATTTAAAATTGATTAGTGAAACTTTGGATAAGTCGTAAAATATTTATTTTTATCACAAAGTTTTTCTCTAGTATATATTATGTTTTACAGCTTTCTTGAAAAATCACAAGAATTGGTTTATTACTTTTTTTCTTTAAAAAGAACTTTACCGTTGGTGTACATTTTTTGTGAGATCTTCAGACTGATTTAAGAAATTTTTATAGATGAAAATTTCTTTTTCATTTCTTTAGTGTGATTTGGTAAAGAGAACATCAAATATTTGCAAACTGCAACTTATAACTAATCACTCATTCATAATTTCCTTCGCTCAATAAAATATGTATCAGTACACAACGCAAAAACTACGAATTTGACCCCAAAAATTACACAATATTGAAGAAAACTACTTATCGACGACTACTGTTAGTGCTACCATATGGATACGACAATTATTTCTTAGCAGGAATGGTAAACAAGTGTTTACACTGCAATTTTTAGTATTCTGTGTAACTATGTTCAAAGTTGAGAACCAACCAAATTTGCATATAAAGAAAAATGGTCAAATCTTCATGGCCGTAAAAAATCTTCAAAATGACAACGAAATCGTCAACCTGGCAACACTGTACACATACTGCTTGGTAACAAAGGGCCTAGAAATTGTTATACGTCAGCGTCAACATAAATGGCAACAAAAGCGTCGACAGCGCTAAAACCATTGTTGCTCGATATGACTTTTTTCATTCAAATATTTCCAGATGTTTGTATGTACATATTTAACGCAAGTTCTTGCATTTGCATGCATTTTTCTGTATGTGGAAGTGTATGCAATTGTTGTTATTGTTAAATGTTGCACGGTTTGTTTTGTAGGGTCCTTTGAGTAAATAGTGAGCATAAACGTGAGTCACATTAATTTCCGTAAATTTGTCAAGCGCACTTTGTCACAGAAGAGGGTATTTGTAACAAAAATAGGTCTGTGCCATAATTTGACCTAGCAAGTAAAACATTTAGCTTTAAAGTGCTATTCACGTGTATTATCTTTAGCTTCTTCGCCTTCTCATTTGACACCACAACCGATGTTGGTCTGGGCAAAGAAAATAAAATTTTGCAAATTCATTTGCAAAGAAAGCTATTGCATTTTTTGTTTAGAATATTGATGTCTAAAATTCAATTCTTTAAAGAATTTATATTAGCCTTATTTCTCCATACAAGTACATATATTAGGGCGCATAAATCTTCTTACAAAAAAATCGGTACTCTTTTTCCATGTCATTTAATTCATAAATAAATACGTAAAGTATTTTAGATGCAGTTTAAACATTTTAGAAGTTTTAACGATCGTTCGTGAAATATTTTTGACAGCAGAAAACCACAGGCTGGCAATAACATCCGCTGCTCATGAAAAACCACAAATGGTAAAAATTTAGGCAACAACATCCAACCGCAATGATACAAGTGGCAATGGCATAAAAATCAATATATATGTACATATTTGTATATGCAATGTACATTTATTTATAGAGCATAAGTAAATTCGAGCTTCAACAATGGCAGCCAGCCACCTGCTCGAATAGCATCTGTACGACAGACAAGTGGCTATTATTAACCAACTTGAAACGCAGGGCTATTACCAACGATATTATCATTATCGCCATTGCAACCATAATATCCCAAGCAATAACGAGACCAAACAATCACTAAGAACACGGCACCAATATTGCCAACAGCATCAATATTGAGTTCATATTTTATGAGAAACATACATACATACATATTGAGTTGGTCCTTTGTGTTTACTGTATCATCACTCGCCCATCTTCAGCATTCGCCCGTATTCGAAGTCAGAGGGTCGGTTTGCTGCTGTTGTTTTCATTTTATTTTTGTTTTCTTTACAAACATTGTTATGGGTCTAACGAGCTATTATCATTACACACATACACATATAAATACGTACGTGCATATATACGTATGTACGTGCATACATAATTCGAAAATAAACAATATTGATTTTTCATTAAATAAATTTTTTAATAATAACTTTAAGCTAGTGTCCGTTCATGGAAACACGGAGTTTATATACCTTCTCGTATGGCTGAGCAAATACCCATATTCCCAACACTCGTAAATGAAGCGCTCGAGCAACCGCAAATGCATAAATACAAACAAACATACATGCATAGATAATTGTGGTATACAAAGAATCTGAATAAACAAACTTGCATATATGTATGTACGTATGTACATACGTATAGGGTGATTCCAGGGGAATGCAGATCTTTAACAGCAGTTATTTGGAAAGAGAATACCAGCACAAGGCTAACGAATTTCTCCGTAGATACTCCAAAGTATTCGACAAGAACAGCAACAAACCAGGCAGGACCAACGTTATGAAATATCGCATTGATACTGGCGATGCCAGGCCGATCCGTCAAGCTCCTCGGAGTGTTCCACTTGCCAAACGTGAAGCTGTAAGCCAAATAATAAAAGAAATGAGCGAGAGTGGCGTGATTTAACCATCGGCGAGTCCATGGAGTTCGCCGGTAGTACTAGTGAAGAAGAGAGAAGGTCAAATGCGGTTCTGCGTAGACTACCGAAAACTAAACGATGTAAATAAGAAGGACAGCTATCCACTGCCCAGGATCGATGATAATTTGGACTTGCTAGCTGGCACGAAACGGTTCTCAACACTCGACCTTAAGGGCGGTTATTGGCAAGTGAGGCTGACAAGGAGTAGACAGCCTTCAGCATTGGAGATGTTCTTTGGCAATTCATGGCGATGCCCTTTGGATTATGCAATGCTCCTGCCACTTTTGAACGGCTTATGGACCATGTGCTTCAGGTACTGCATTGGAAAACATGGTTGGTGTATCTAGACGCCATTATCGTATTAGGTAACAGCTTTGAGGAACACTTGAAGAATTTGGAAGAAGTTTTCCTGAAAAAGATTGGCAAAGACCTAGGAATTTTCGCGAGCTACGGAGTTTTCTTGGACTATGCACTTATTTCGCCGGTTTGTTCCGAATTTCGCTAGCGGTGCTAATATCCTCCATTAATTCTCTAGGAAAAATAAAGTCTTCGAATGGCACAAAGAGCAGGAGGGGGCTTTTCAAGCTCTGAAAAAACGGCTACCTGGTTTCATGGGAAACGTGTATTTTGGACACCGATGCTAGTGGTTATGCGATGTCGCAGGTAATTGATGGGCAGGAGAAAATAGTTGCCTACTGTACCTCTAGGGGCAACATTTCCTAGTTCGGACGGATCATGCAGCACTGAAGTGGCTGTTACAGTTCAAGAACCCAGAAGGACAGTTAGCTCGGTGGATTGAGAGACTGCACAATAATGCTTTGCACTGCCCAAAAGCTGAGACCAAATAAGACATAACTGACAGTTAGCACTGTGGAAGAATTGTTAAATGTTAACCGATTTGAAAATAAGATATGCGGGTGTCCTTGTTTTGCATATTCTTCAGTTCTGTGGGTGGCTGGAAAAAAATTTAGACCATGGGCATACATACATATGTATATATTCATATACATACCCGATGTTTACTTCGCCTTTAGTGGCCTTCCTTCGTCGCTGCTAATTTTTTTTATGTATTTTATGTTGCGCGCTACTTGTACTCGTATTGCACTTGTTTATGTTGATCTATTTTACTTCAAATTTTTTGTCTTGTTTTCTTTTTTCACTTTTTTGCAGTTTGCTAAGACATAAAAGCTATTTTATGAGTGTTCAGTGAATGCGTGAATATCTTTTACCAAATGTGACTTTGAGTTTTCTTCACTGGTAGAATAAAATGAAATTGGGAGCTGTTAAGTACATATACGTACATAAATACTCTACACTGAGAAAAAATGGACCACATTTTGTTGTAAACATATTTGGTGTATTCACAACGATGTCGTAAGTGTCATGTTGTTGTATGTGCTAAACTTTAAACGCCTAAAAAATATATTAAGGGGGTTCGCAAAGTACCATCAAATGATATTATGAATTTTCGCAGTATAAAAAAAAATAGTTCGTTGTAGTTTCAAGTTCTCTAAACACTTATTTAAGCTTATAAAGTTTACGACATACACAAATACGACACTTGCGATACCATTGTGAAAGGGAAATCTAGGGGAAAATTGCATGCCTTTCGGGGTAAACTACTGCAATAACTTGTCAACACTGATTTTCACCCAACTGGTGGCATCACTTTAATTAAATGTCATAAACTTGTTAAAAGTCAAGTGGTCGACAACAACAACGAATGTCAATAAATGAAACTACCTTCTACTTTTGTATCAGGCTTAGGTTTAAAATTGATTTTCACCAAGCCTAAACTGCAGTTTATACCTATTGAAAGAAGGAGATTACAACTTGAAGGGGGTAATTCCACCTATTAAGTAGAAGTACACGAGAGGAAAAAAGCCAAAAATTAAGGAATAAACCTTGCGGATCACCCTATGTTAAAATTCTTGGAACTTATCTGAGCCCTTATATGTACATAAGCCTTTGGTGGAAATAGGATATTAGTTTGTTTAAATAATACTTTTTTCTTTAAAAATTTCTAATCGCTAAGATGAAAAACCAAAAATGAAACTGATTGAGAAAATTGTGTTACTTTTTTTTAGTGTATACCTATGTATCTATGTATGTATATAAGCATAAATTGAAAGCCATATAAAGTGACGGATGCAAATCACGCAAATCGGAACTTGGTCGTAAAAACATCAAAAAAATATAATTCAAAGCTGTAAAGCAGTTAAGTATATAGAACACATAAGTTTATTATAAACACCGAAAGTACATACGTTTCACCTGCCTCTTGAGTTGCACGACTTTTGCGTGCCTGTTCACGAACTCTGTGTAACGCGAAAAATCCATGAGCGGGATGCGAAAACCCATCACAGTGTAGCCCTGAGTCACACAGAAACAGTGGGGCTTCGGTAGGGCCACTCCGACTTAGCGTCTAATCACCACTAGGTGCGGCTGCAAGTGGGCGTCGTCGGCCTTGGAGCAACCCACCCGACCAACGTACAAGGAGAACGCATCCGCTTTAGAGTTTCTCAGGCTGAAGTTATTTCGCTATCGAAAAATTAATGAAAACGGCAATGTTTTCGATCTGTTCGATTAACGGGAAAGTAGCGAAAATGAGAGTTGTTTTGATTCTAAATTAATTTTCCAGTTTCTGGATTTGAACCAAACAGGGCAAGCTAAATAAAACCGATTAGAAAAGGCGGCCCGCTACTATCCAAAACAAAATAATTCATGGATTATCCCAAATGGTTTCAAAAAATTATAAACGGTGTTGGTACATATACACGTACATTTGTACAATTTTATTCTCATTTGTATTATTTTTCCTATATTCAGGTTTGACCACACATACATATATCTGCTTGGAAGTCCCGTCTTTTAGGCTGTAATACATATTCTTGATTATCAGAAGGCTAGAAGTTGCATTTACCTTTTCCGCCTTATGTCAGTAAAAACACCGTCATATATGTATGATAAAATTGTATTTGGTAAATCTGTCCGTTCATGTACTTTAATTGTACCCAGTTTTAATTACGTAACCTCTACAAGACTGTTTTTCGTCAACACCATACGTCTCTGGAATTGTATTCCCACTACTGTGAGAAACACTCTTAACCAAAACAGCTATAGGCGACTTCTCTATAATTATTTCGTTATTTAATAAAACTTAAAATGGGCATTTATTTATTTAGTTAACTGACTATATATAATATTTGTAAGCTACTTCTCGCTTAACTTTGTTATTGTACTATTTATTTATATTTCCCTCTATATGTATTTTTTAATTCATATATGCATAGATACATATATGTACAAATATAAATAAGTTGAATTTCTTACACTATACATATGTAAGTACAAATGCAATGTTAACCGAAACAATGTGTTATCCTACTGATTTCAAAGGCGAGTCAATTCGAAAAATATAAATATGTACTATTCGTATATGTACAGTGGCGGTCAAAAATGGATGAATGGTGTTTCGTTTTTAATATTTACAATGTTTTTCAAGCTACAATTTTTTTGATATTTTTTTATGAAAATATGGTTTATGCTTTAATTATTTGGGTATGCAATTAACAGGATTATAAAATTTTAATAAAATTAGTGCAAGGTTTGAGCGGCTACAAAATCGCATTGATTTTTAATATTTTTTTGCTGACGGCTTTTTCGGTTTCTTCCACAAAAAAATGCACATTTATATGGAAAAAGTTCAAAACGTCTTCAACAAAAAATTATCAAAAATCAATGCTATTTTTTAGCCGCTCAAAACTTGCACTAATTTTACTAAAATTTTATAATCCTGTTAACTACATACCCAAAAAATTAAAAAAAAATCATGTTAAAAAGCTCTAAATTTAGATACAAATTTTGATGATTCTGGAAAGTGTGATTTATATGGTTTTTGTTAAAGCATGAACCATATTTTATAACAAAAAATACCAAAAAAATTTTAGCTTGAGAAACATTGTAAATATTAACAAGTAAGAAAGTCTAAGTTCGGGCGGAGCCGAACCTTAAATACCCGGCGCAAGTATTAAATAAATATTTTTTCACCTTTCCGAAAGCTACCGCTACATGGTAAGCCGGCGTGTATCAATTTTGAGTAAATTAGCGGCCTTAAATTTCGAAATATCGCAGTTTCAAGCATTTCTGAAATTTACCGCTATATGAAAAGCGGCCGTAATTTTAGTCCGATTTCAATAATTTTCAACGTTTTGCTTTTATGTGGCAAGCACAATAAAAATACCGAGTTTGGTACAAATTGGTAGAACTGTTACCGATATACATATATGTGATTATAAGTGGGCGGTGCCGCGCCTATTTTCCAAAATGTTACCATAAACGTATTTCTTGGTAAAGAATTGTTGCAAGCATCAATTTTGAATAAATTAGCTTTAATATTTACTGATTTATCGAAGATTTTGTATTTCTCTAAATTACCGTTATATGGGATGTGGGCGTGGTTATTGTCCGATTTTTTAAATTTTCGGCCATTTAGTATGCTGTATCAAGGCCAACAACTTTGCCAAGTTTGGCTTCGCCCATTTTCCAAAAATTTATAATATTCTTATTTTTCGTCTAAAAATTATTGTAAATATCAATTTTGAGTGGATTATCTTCAGTAGTTCCTAAAATATCGCAGTTTTCGTATTTCTGGAAATTACCGTTATATGGGAAGTTGGCGTGGTTACAGTCCGATTTTGCCCATTTTCAATACCAACCTACCTTGGATTAACTGAAACCTACATACCAAATTTCATTGAGATATCTCAGTTTTTGCTCGAGTTATCGTGTACACGGACGGACGGACAGACGGACAGACGGACGGACAGACAGACATGGCTTAATCGATTTCTCTTTTCATGCTGATCATTTATGTATACATTTGTCTATATCTATCTCGATTCGTTTTGGCTGTTACAAACAACCGTTATGTGAACAAAGTTATAATACCCTTGTGAACAAGTGCGCTCGGGTATAAAATCGAAACACCATTCATCCACTTTTGACCGCCACTGTACATACATATCCATATCTCCCCCAAAGTAAGTTGGGGAATTATTTCATGTTGAAAGAAAGGAAACACTTCTTGGTCACAGGCATGTGTTTTATTTCATTCTGAATGAAACTCTTGTCACAGTTTAAAAAGTTTATTTTTTGTTTGGTAGAGATAAAAGAAGCTTTAAAATGAATGACTTGCTTGGCTTTGAATAGCCTCGCATATATGTATATACATACATACATACATACATACATACATATGTACATTAGGGTGGTCCAAAAACAGTAAAGTCGGAATTGTAATGCTCTCACCCCCTAGGATTGCTCTATATCGAAAAAAGTATAGCCCTATTTTTTTATTTTGAAATCAAAAAATATGTGGAGGTCGCTCAAAGCGTTCAAAGTTTTCCACGTATTTTTATATGGGAAAAATAAAATTTTTCGTACAAATGGTATACAATTCTTGAAAATCAATATTTTTCAGTCGGAAAACTCTGGTTCTCATCAGGACACTTTCACAAACAACACAAAATAAATGTATATTTTTTCGGTATAGAACAATCCTAGGGGGTGAGAGCAAAAAAAAATCCGACTTTACTTTTTCACATGCATTTTTGGACCACCCTAATTCGCATACATATAAACTCCCAAACATGAAATGCTCAGACTGACTGACTCAGATGCATGAGATTGTCGATTGTTCTAAACTTTTCTTCTTTAAGCTATGCATAGCCTAAAATGTTACATCTTTATTGGCGTTTATACTTCAATACACTGGTTGAGTGTTTTGTGTATGACTATATATGTATATACTTGCATACATATAGGTACAGATATATATTTAGACATATGTACATATATCCTCCGCAAACACCTGTGTTTTATTACTTTTACTACTGCAGTACAACAGTTGAAAGAAGGGAAGTGCGATTTACTTTGATGTTAAAGTGAGATATGCTCGTAAACCTTATAAGGTTAAAAATGTTGATTGCACTAATCTTGCCCGCTTAATCGCACACTTGTCTCTAACTCAGCTAAAATGAAATTCTTCGTATACAATTACCTTCGTGGAAACCGTATAGGGCAATACACTGCAGATGAACTGGTTCGTTCCTAGTAAGACAAAGATTATTCCTGATTATGCAACTGGTTCGTTTAACACAGAGATGTCTCGAGAAGTTCTACTTTCGCTTAGCAAAATTAACAACTAACAACTTTGACACTTGCATACCACCAAATATTTACGCAGTCAATCAAAAAGTTAAACATTTTTCTGAAATTCAGAAATTTTTGGCACATCCTAATAGTGGATATTTCATACATGAAGACATCCATTTCCGCCAGATTGAAATTCTCAGCACCTGGTATTAAACCGAAGTGTGCTTATTTCAAATTGCCCATAAGCACATGCTTACTGTGTACATGTATGTACATTAGACCACGTCAAAAAAAAAAAAAAAATCCTGCATTTAGTCTACGCATATGAACACTTAAGAAAATGAGTTCTTTCCTTTTGAGGTCAATATGATTTTCTAGGATTAATGGAAGCGCTCGAAACTGTTAGAATACATTGGTCACATGCCATTTAAATACTTATTATGCAGTAGTATTTTGAAAATGTCTTCCGTTGCGTAATCGATTTACGATTATCAGTACTAAAGCCAATTTCGAAAAATTCGGACGTGCTACAGCAAATCGCCAAAATACGTATGCACCTCTCCTTTTGATGTATATTTTCAGATTATTTTAAATTTTCTCATGTGTAGAAAAAGAGTGGGATTTTGTGGGACGATGCGGGTATGGCAGAGGAATACACTAGAATCAGATGAACCACAACTTCCTGACCCTTCAATTTCTTGTCATATTAAATCCATTGAAAGACATTTTCAAATTTTAACGAGCACATCGCAACATGCATTTGACAAGTATCGAGAAGGATTTATAGCATGGAAAGTAAGCAAGATTTGTACAGCTTATAATTTGAGAAAATATTAATTATTGAATAAAAATTGTAGTAAAATGGAAATGTTTAAAAAAGATTTTATTTTTTATACGTATATGTAAGAAATAAATTTTGAACAGAAAAAATCATACGTTTTTCTCCTTTCAAATGTAACTAAATGTTTTGCCCTCTGGTAGATGTTTTAGGAAAAAGCTAAATCCACAAATGGATTTTCGATACCAAAAAATTCATTATAACTAGCATGCTTTTTTTATAAAATTTAAACACTTCTTTACAACACTACAGCAAAACAAAACGTTGTTAAGGATAACCAAAACCTTTTTGCGCTATTTGGCAGGGTGGAAATTGATCTGAGATCCGTGGTTTCTTCGGTTAATTCTGTTAGATTTCTACGTAGAATATTCCTATAGGCTACTTTCATAGTCCCAAAAGTTTCCCAAACAAATTGACGCGCCCTAACATAAATATTTATGTACTTACTTATTTCCAAACGCGTGTCACTTTCGAGAATAGTGCATATTTACATACTTACTTATATACTATCTACACTCTTATATTAAGCACATAAGCATCTTTCTTCTGCATTTTAGCATTTAAGTAGCACGGTAGTTATTTGCTTGTTGTTTGCTAGCATCTTGTTTGCCACTAATTAAGTGTCTGCATTTCATTTCTTACAGAGTGAAGCTCCACATGCAGTGATGTATTCAGTAGCACATATTCACAGATAATTGGTATGTATGTATGTATGTACTTATGAATGCACATCTCTGTATTATTAATGCACATGTGGTTTTTCATATCCACAAATTCATACATACACATACCTACCACATACATACGTGGCTGACAACACCCATACATACGTGTGTCTACTTAATAAATCAGTATTTGACTTGAATTCCTTTCAATTAATTTAACTGACAGTGACAGGTGTTAAGAACTACAAATGTTGGAACGGAAGCAGCATCTCGGTTACAGCTTCAATTCAAAAAGGAGAATAGCAAAAGGAAGCAGGAAGACTCAAGATTAATAAATTTTCTGAGCACTTGAGTTGTTGAGCTTTGCTCGCTAAGAAAAGTGTGAAATGAAATCGAATGCTTTTTCTCTTGTAGGCAGGGATCGTAACGGTTATAAGTTTTATTATAAAAATCACTTTTTAATCGTTATTAACTGAGTTTTATTTTTTGCTCGGAAAATAATGGTTACGTTTAAAATTTTATTTTTTGCTTGGAAAATAATGGTTACGTTTTAAGTTTTATTTTTTGCTCGGAAAATAATGGTTACGTTTTAAGTTTTATTTTTTGCTCCGAAAATAATAATAATTTTTATACTAAAAATCCAATTATAAATAAATAAGAAATAAACATATGAAAGTGCTTAATTTATTTATTTTTCATTGCTTTAATTAATTTTTCGGCAAATGTATCTGTGCTGTCAGTTATTCAGTTATAACTTAATTTTGTTATTGGAAAATTCTAAACATTCATCTTACTGAAAATGAAACAAAAATATTTTTAATCATTTTATATCTGAATACTGGAAAATTTTCTTCTGCAGAAAGTTATTTACAAAATAGAAGGAAAGTCGGAATGAAATCTTTCACTATTTTTCCTTCCTTCTAAATCAGTGAATCGACTACATGTTGTCTTCGTTCTCATTTAAGCTTAGGAAGAAGGTTAGATGAGCTGTTGTAAGTGGGTATATAAAGAGGTGTTGAGGTGTTTAGTGTCGTCAGGGCATCTCATTCAAGTTGGACTGAAAAGATTAACCTATTATCATTTCCAAAACTGTCGGTTCTACAAGCTCGCGTGTTTCCCGACAGGAGACTGTTGTTTTAGTGATCTAATTTGTTAAGATCGGAGAACCCCATTGAACAGGTGTGAATTTTTCACACATTTTTTTCTTATAAACCAAAATACTTCGAATTTGTTTTGCCTTATTGATTTCTAATTAATGCTATACCTATTTTAGCAGATTAGGTAGATGAATGTTAATCTAATTCGGTTTATATTCAAATTGGCAGGGGTTGAAGTTCACTCGGATGTGAATTACAGGACCAAAATTTCACAACAAACTTTGTATTTATAATTTTTCAAAAGGTTAAGAATTCGCATTCCATACAAAGCAAATGCCTGAATGGTCAGCAAAAAATCTTCAAAAATCAACGCTAATTTGTAGACACTTTAAACTATAATATTGTTGTTGTGCAAATTTTTTAAAATTTTCTAATTTTTGCACAAAGTGTGAAATTTGAATTTCGATGGCTTTTGTTAGACATATCATTGTGTCTCGGAGCGTAAAAGTACTGTAAAAAATGATTTTATTTTTAAATGCAGATACTGCGAAACGGTATTTTTCACAATAACATAGATACAGTTTTTGGTTCGAAAAAAGATACGGGCATTATGTGTAAAATATGCACTTTTTTATGTTTAACAAAATAATCGGAAGATGTCAAATCTTTCATTATTATAATTTTTTTTTAATTAATTTAAAAGGCAGGTGAATTTTACTTAGTGATAGAATTCGGGACTCGCGAGACCCGCGGTACAGTTCTGACAAACGTCGGGATGGGCGGGATCAGGATTAACTATATAGTCCCGTGCCCATCTCTAGTGCCCATCTCTAGTGCCTACACAACATGCAAGTGTTTGGCCGAGCTTCTCCTCCGATTGTGAGAAAAATTAAAAGGGAATATTTCCCCAAAATTTGCGCAAATGTTGGGTGTATTGATTACACAAGGTTGTAATTATTCAGTAGACAGGGGTAGGCGACTTCACGAATTCTGAATCAAGTTGCTATTGAGTACGGTTCATGAATGAACCATATGCGAGCATTTATGTACGTACTTATCGCACACATTCTACAAATGTGTATTAACTCGAAATTTCTCGTTTGTCAGAAAATGTGAAAAACTATTTCTTAGCACATATTTGTGGTATTCATCTAAACCGATAACTTTATCAAGCAGATATTCTTAAAAATTTAAGCACTCTGTTACATAAACGCGCCGCCCCGTACTATCCTTTCGTTTACACTTGTGACAATAGTCGCATTTTGTTTGGCTATCGAGCTCCGTATCACTAATTTTATACTACTAGCACGAGGATTAAGAAATTTTAGAAATGAACTCACTAAATGGGAAAAATTATATTTAATATATTTATATATTTTATTTATTAAAATAAATATTTAACATAAAGGTGATTTCTTTGAAGCAAGTTAAAAGAAACAATGGCAGAATATCTGCGTGTTGTTGAATTCATTTGCCAGTGTGACCAAACTGTGCGTCCAAATTATCAGTGAAACAAAAGCAACAGAACGGATCATAAATCGCACCAGATTTCTATCAGGATTATATCGCTGTTGTTGTGTTTGCGTGCAAAAGTTTTATACGGATATCGATTATATCCCAAACACAGCTAGAGTTGCGACAGAGGCTTCAGTTTAACAAGATTAATCAGTGAAATCGCTGGAGAAATTTATCAGAAATATTTAAAGGAGTTTCCATAAAAATTTTGACAGTTAATTTATAAAGTTTACACGATTATAAGTTTATACGGTTTATAAAGCATTTATAAGGTTTGATGAATACCCTTATTAATGCAATGTAGGCTTCAACCTTTCCTGAATGTTAAATACATATGTACATGAACTGTGAACATATTTAGCGAATAATATCAAAAATTACAAATTTTGAATTAAAGCACATTTTAGGCTTCCACTCAGCTTTTGGTTTGTCTTCGCATCATTATATCTGCGGTTGCACGCAGTCAATGGAACAATTTGCGCCCATAGGCCGAAAATGAAATGGCTACGAAACGAATTGGGCAAGTAAACTCAATAAGGGTGCGAATGTGTTGGCGCTAAAAGTTCTGTGAAAGCATAAAAGTGGCAATTTCCGGGCATTTCATTGCCAAAACATATTATTTTTGCAAAATTGACTTACTCATGGAAACGTGTAGAGTGCGGGTAAGAATAACAGCGGCATTATTTACTTAGAATACTTAAATAAATAGCTTTGATTATGTTATTCCCCAGGAGCAGCAAATATCATTGAACTTCATGCAGGCATACAGTGGCAGGTAAATAAATAGTTGCGCGATATTTTAACCACTTTTGGTTACGTCTTCTTTTGGCTTATATCATGTTTATTATTTTTTTTTTCATGAAAGTATAGCGCTTACTACCTAATAAAAACCATGTAAGTCCAAATTTCAAACTTGTACAAAAATTAGGGAAATACCACAGATTTAAATCAAAACTTCAAAATATTTAATAAGAGTTCTTAGAAAAATTTTTGTCATGCAGTGCAAGTTTGAAGTGGCAAGAACGTAATGTTGATTTTTGGTTTTTTTTTTGCTAATGTTATCACGCATTTTCTTCCAAAAAAAAAAGAATGTTCAAAAATTTATTTAGAGGAAAACGTACAACACCGTCAGCAAAAAAATAGCCAAAAATTAACAGTAAGTCTTAGCTACTTCCAACTTGCACTTTATTGTACAAAAGAATAATGGGCTACAAAACGTAAAAAATTTAAATTAAAAAAATCTTAATGACAAGGTTGAAAATTGTATGAACATCTGTTGATTTCGTCGAATTTTTATAAATCTTTTACAAGGTTTGAAATTTTGGCATACAGAGTTTTTGTTAGATAGTGAGCTATACTTTCATAAAAATATAATAAACATTAAATAAAAAAAAAATGCCGAAACTTAAAAAAAAGCGCGTCCGTTTTTGTTTGCCCACCACCGTACATATACGAGTATTTATACCCCGGAAATGGATGGAGTGTGCTTAGTAAAGTGTAAACAAATGATAAGAGACTCATGAAAATTTGAAATGTTCAACGCACCACAGCATTTTTTTTTCAGCCCAACCCGAAAGTGTGTAAGCCTAAAAAGTAAAATATTTCACGCGTCACTGCTACACAATTACACGCTTTTGGTCATGAACCAGAGCTTTCAGAGGTGCACTATGCAAAAGTGGGGAATGTTCGCTCATGATGCCAATAAAAAGTTTGTTTAATTATAGGTAGAATAACGCGCTTATGCCGACAAACCAAGCTGGCGGCTATGAGATAAAACTTGTGCTTAACGAACAAAAGCGCACTGAAAAAAGGTATAAACAAACTGCATGTATTTTTTTTTTTAATATCAGTGAAGTCAGATGAAAAATATTAAAGCCAGCAACGCAAAGCAAAATGGCAATTTTGCAAATTGCAGCCTGCAACAATATTAATTGTCAATTGCAATTATTATGGAGCATGTGCCAGCTAAACAGTTTTAAGCACTGTAAATATTAAATTAAATAATTAATAAAGTGAAATGAAGAATATCTTTTAAAAATTTCCATTATGATAGTAACTGCGTGTAACGTCAATTTTATTATATGTAAATAACAGCCATGGAAAGACCAAAGTAAAGCAAAATCACCAAAATCGAAATTTAAACGGAGTTGCCGTGTGCAGCTGCCAACCGCACTTTATATACATACATACATGTGTATGTGTGAACTTATATTTATGCTCAACAATAATAAAATATTGCAACGGTTGTCATAATCGACATCAGTACCAAATCCAATTAGCCACGCACATGCGACCTCAAACAATACACGCACACGGCGTATGAGTGATGTGCGCGTTAGGGCAGCGCGTTAATTACCCAACAGGAAATGGACTACGTACATACAGATGTATGCATGTACCAAAATTTGTGGTTAATTTTTTTGAACGTTGTCATTTCCTTTTTCCTCTATCCTGTAGAACCCCTTTTTATTTCTATTTATCTGAATTTGTTGATGGCTTTAATTAAAATGAGGCACGTAAACCGGATGAATTATTTGGTCCGTTTTTTGTACCGTTTTTGCACCTTTGGATCGGCTGGTCAATTTTTTCTTTAAACCAGAGTTTCGGTTCGGTTCAAAGGTTCGAGAATGAAAAAACTCTGTATATGTGTGTCATTCTTATTCAGTAACAAATCCAAAAATATATATAAAAAATATTCCCTTAGTTTACACTCAGAGCGCACTTTTAGAACAGTGCATTTCCTATATTAATTTAACAAAAAAAAAAAAACTTATGTAGGTTCTCTCATAAAATATGTATGTATGTACCTTAGTATGTGAATGATTGTATGCAAGCACGCCCTATTTCGTACATAGACGATTTATTGCGATTCCAACAATTAAAAGCATACAAATATGTACGCTTATGTATGTATGTATGTATGCATGTACAACGCATACATACGAACGTACTAATGTGTTTTAAACTTTCATGCTTTTGCTGGAAACTTCCATTAATTTGGCAAATATGAATTACTTACGTTGGTAATGAGTTGGAAAAGGGACATTTGTTGGCATTTGAAAGGGCGCTTGATTACGCAAAGGTTTGGAAAGTATGAGCAAACTTCTAAATTAAGTCACTTTTATGATTCGTTTTTGTGTGTGAGTTTTGTAGAATTGCTACCCTACTACATACATACGTAAATAGTAGCTCCTTCTATAAATTCAAATTTTGTTTGCTTGCTTTTAAAGTAGCATTAATTATAAAGAAATATTGCTTAATTACAAGCCTTAGGTTGACGACAGAGTGGTTGCAAGAAGCGATGAGAAATGTTTAGAAAAGCTATAACCAACTTTTTAATGAAAGTTTTTACATACATGGAATTTAATAAAATTGTTCTGCATGTACATCCGGAATTGGGGTAAAACAAAAATGGGCTGAAATACAGAAGAATGGCTGTTTTCCCCATTTTAACTTTTTCGAAAAACCTAACATTTCAGACAATTTAGTTGCTTAAAAATCGTGGAAGGTGAATAGGTAATTATTTCAAGGATATAAATAGTGAGATGAAGCATATTTTCAAGAGCATCACAGAAGAGAAAACCTTTTAAGAAATTACGGAGTTATTCAGATTGCTAAAATGAAAAATCCCTGGGACAGTTGTCGTTAATTTTTTTATAAGTAAAAGCTTTGCCACAGATTTCTCAAACGCTCATTTTGCTTTTGCTTAAGGCCTTTTAATACGAAAAAATAAACATTTTTACTCATGAAAATTTGAATTATCAGAAATACTTCAAACAGTAGCCAGTTCACGAACAATTATGTGTTGACCTAAAATGGTAAGGTAAAAATTTTGAATTCCTTGTATTGACTTTGTCTTCACTGTCAGCGGGGTTCCAGTCATAAAAAACTAATTTTATAATTTGCCTTTGCAAGCAGCAAAAAGTAAAACTTAAATTTTTGAATACCGACTTCAAAAAAGGAAGAGGTTATCAATTCGTCGGAATATATTTTTTAAATACGTTATTAATTATTTCTTTATCAGAAAAGTGGTACCTCAGGGATGATTCCAGAAGAATGATTCATGAAGAAATTAACGGTAATCCTAAACTTGTATATTCGGTTTTTTATTATTATTATTAATTACCTGTTGTCTTATCTAAAACAGCTTCCAAACAGATCTTATCGAAAAAGCGCTTCCCGAACGCGTTCACCATTTTGCCGACTGGATAGAAAAGTTCAGAATTTTTTACGTGCAGCGATGTCTACAGTAAATAGTATACGGTCGAATTTTCAAATCCATGGAAGCTGTATTTTAACCGGTTAAATATCAAGTTTGTACTTTAATATTTAAATACTGTGAGGTTATGAATGAAAACTTTTGAAATACAAATCCAAAAAATGGTTTTTATTCATAACGATGATATGTAACCAGTGTCGGATCCATCGGGGGGGTTTTGGGGGTTAAACTACGCGTCAGTCAGTGGCGGACCCACGGGGGTGTTTTAATATGGCGCATATGTATGTATAATATGGCGTCTATGTATTAAAACACCCCCGTGTGTCCGCCACTGACTGACACGTAGTTTAACCCCCAAAAGCCCCCCGCTGGATCCGCCACTGTATGTAACTGACCATAAAAATTTTAATTTGCAATAAAAACACTAAAGTAAAGTTGAGTCACATAAGTATTATCTCAATCAAAACGTGGCAATAATATGCTGCTTGGTCCTAAAGAGCCGGGTGGGATTAAAAAGTTGGAAAATAGTCCAATTGTGCGTATTTTTCATTCCCTGGTACTTATGTTTGTAACTTATTTTTATCAATATACTATGTATATTAGTACAGTAAATCTGGCATTTGAGATCTCAAATAGTCCGCGCTTACACAAATATGTTCAGAAAATTACTATGAATAACTTGTCAAAAAGTAGGACGTCAAAGCGTTTCGCTAATATGGTTATTTAACTATTGAAAAACTAAGGAAATTTTCGAGGCTTACGCCAAAAAACGCTCAAAACTTTTGTTATTTTCATTTCATTTATTAAGTCTATGATTAACGAATTTTACAGACTAGATATACAAGCTTGTGTCTTAAGCGTAAATTAGATGAATCAAGAAAATAAAAATATCAGAATATAGAGCAAAAACTTCTCTACAAAACAGAGTAGATGGTCTAGAATAACCCGCGTATTTGCAAATGATTCTTGAAAATTTTATAAGATTTTTTAAGACTCAACAAATTGTTATAAATGTCGTGTCACCTCTTGTATATTGTTATATTATTACCGTCGTATTTCTTGGTAGGATCTGATCAAACCTTTCCTTGCTAATTTAATTAATGAATACATATGAGCCCATATAATACTTAAATGTCCTGTAATCAATGTATTCTTTTAGTTTCGAGCCTTCTGATTGATCCTGAAAAGTTATATTGACCCCAAAACAGAACAACTCATTTTCTTACGAGGATCATTGCAATAATAAATATTAAAATCTGAGCCGGATTCCGGTCGCATTGCAGGATTTTTATTTTTTGACGTGCTCTAATGTATGTATATACATACATATATTAGACAGTGTCATATAAAATTACTTATTTTTTTCTTTCTGTGCCATATGCAAAGTTCGTTGTCGGTCACAAAAATATGGTTAAGGCAAAATTTCAGCCCATATCTTAATTTTTCAGTTAGCTCTCGCAAAAATACGAATTTTTAATGGAAAAAAGCTTTTCCGCTACTTTGTTTTTTAATAAATGCTTAAATATAACAAATAAAAGCAAACTTTCTTGTAGACCATTCCATTTCAGTTTAATAAGAGCAAGTTTGAAGAAGCGTGGGCATTCGTTGATTTTTGACCGTTTTTTTTTTTTTGTTAAAGGTTTCATTAATTTATTTCCATGTGAGCAAGTGGTCGAACACACTTTGTGTGGAAGAAAATGACTGACACCGTCAACAAAAAAAATTGCCAAAAATCAACGGTATGTTATAGCTAATTGAAACTTGCATTTGTTATACTAAAATTGAGTGAGCTAAAAGGTTGTTTATTTTTACTTGTTATATTTCATTGTTTATTAAAAAAAAGTAGCAGAAACCTTTGTTTTCTTCAAAGATTCTTATTTTTGCGAGCGCTAACTCGAAAAATGGGGATAGAGGGCTGAAATTTGCCACAATTATTTTTTTGTAACCGACAGCGAAATATTCATATGGGATCGGAAGAAACGAAACAGTCGTTTTATTTGACACAGTCTAATGTACATATGTATGTAGAAGTTAGATGCGTCAAAAAACTCAATAAAATTACTCATACGACGTGTTGGCTCACATGATAAATTTCCCATCGCACTAAAAATTTTGAACATAAGCTAAAAATCTCGATTAAGGAACATTGTTGAGATGTACTGTTGTATTTAGAAACATACATAAAAAAGCAAAGAAAGATCAATGTACTGCAACAGTTATCTAAATCAAAAGCATACAAATGTCTTAATAATGGGTTTTACTGCACGTAGGTACATAAGTTCAGATAGATTGATTTTCATACTCACAAAGATAGATTTTTTATGTGCGTAAGTTTTTAAATTATTGTATCGATTGATTGAAATTGGACTTTTAAGACTTATATTGCGGATCTAAATATATGTATGTATGTACGACACTTTATAAATTTACTATTTATTGAGCATCTTTACTAATCCGAGCTTATCGCAATTCTTTGTTAACCATTCTTAATTAAACCATCGCAAAATCACTTTTAACACAATCCTTGCAACTTTTACTTGATTGATTTCTACTTGTTGCTGAGTTCACTAAACAATTTTCAATATTAACTCATCTAATTTGATGTTTTTGTATACATCAAATTTTAGTTTTTCACTTGTTTTGGTTTTACTAAATGTCAAACTTTTCAAATTATTGACCGTTAAATTAAGTCAAAGTAACACTATTTGCTTGCAGATTATACTTATATGCCAGAAGAGTACAACAACATATACTTATTTGTTGTTTTGGTTTTTTTTTTATTTGCATAAATTCAAATACAAATACAGTATATGAGCAACAAATTGATAACATCAAAAATGCGTGTACTATATTTTCAAATTGTATGAACCGACGACCGTATTCAATGACGATTGCGATTGACGTCGTATGCGCGAATGAATTTGAATTGGGAATCGAATAGACCAACACCAGAAATGAGATTCAACAGAAGCAAACAACAACACAAAAGTAACTACAGTGATAACAATGGACTAAGCAGAGATGAAACTGCTGACATTGGTGTTAACAGCAGAGGAAGTGACGAGAGATAATAGACAATGTTATTAACTTTGAAGTAGGGGATGTTGGGCGAAGGAAGATATGCCGCTGCAGAAAACTAACAGAAAGCAATCGGCACACGAACGTAGATAGCATGATGCTCGGTATACATATATACATATATATACATTATACTTTAATAAGTGACAAGCTCTGTAATATAATTTTCGTCTCAAATCATGGCCGCAATGTTACTAAGGTTAAGGTGACTGTTAAATGAGTGCTGACAGGTAAGAAAAAAATCGTTGTGCATGAGTATGCATGTGCTAAAAGAAAGTTTACCAAATAGTAAGTTAGCGGTTTTTTTAACAAAACACATATGTGTATATCGTATGTATGTATATAAGTAGTATAATAAAATTTTAGTATTGTGAAAAAAGTAATTAGAACTTGTTTATTGGATAACATTGTAGGGACGCCAAATTGGGACAAAAAACGGCATGATACGTAAACTTAATTTTGAGTCGTAGATTAAGGATCTAAGATTGGATTAAAGAATCCAATTTTAATATGGAAAATGTTAGTCATACGCCAAGTACGAGTATGTACCAGTACGGCCATGTGCGATATGGCGTATGAGTGACGTTATTTCGTGCTTTCATACAAAAATGTGTACACATTTTCATGTTACCATTCAAAAGTTGTTTATTTATCCACTGATTTTCAGCGTTAGTAGCTTGATCTTTAGGCAGCAGAACAGGCTTTAATACAAGGAAAAATTGCAAACAAATTTCCTTTTTTTTCACAAAAATTAAAATAACTTGGGATAATTACCTGATCTGGGAAAATGGTAAACAGAGGAAAAGCTCTTCCAAATATTTAGTTTTACATATGTATATCCGATTAATTATATTCTTATAAAGACATAGTTTATTTTTTAACCAAAAAAAAAATACAAAAATAAAATTCAAAACACTTACGCAAAACTTACAAGTGTTTTAATTAGATTCCTTGGAAAGATTTTAAGTATGCAATTTTTAGCTCATTCAATTTAAAGTGCAAGTTGGAAACAGCTTAGACTTCCCACTGATATTTGGCAATTTTTTGTTTTTTCTTTACGATGTCAGTAATTTTCTTCCATATGATAAAAAGTAATTTTTTAAACAATGTTAAACTTAATAATTTAAGTTAGATGAAAAATAGTGATAGGTTTTAATATTTTGCCAAAAATTAAAAAGAAAATAAATACATTTTTTGTATGTTCGGCTTCAGCCTTGAATAACTTTCGGAGGAGTGAATTTATGGAAAAATGCTTAGAGTCTTTCTTGCAACCTTCAGTTTTCTTTAAAAGCATACATACATATATAAAATTTCAAAATTGAAAAATATTTTTTTCCGTTGTTTTTTCTATGGAAAATGAGCGCCCTCTCATACTTAAAATTAAGGGCTGTGCTTTTTTCACTGTCCCGAAGATATTTCTCATGTTTTCAAAAGTTTTATAGCAATTATAACTTTTATAAATTACATACTATATACAACTTTATGACCTTATTTAGTAGACGTAATCGTAGTACAATGCGTTTTGTTTTATATATAATTTTTTCAAAACAAGCGAGAATTGCAAATAACAGTCCTTTTATCAACAGGCGTTCACGTACACACCCATTTGACTTAAAGTGATGACAATGCCATCAGCTGTCATTGACGACACTGGGCCATTGTTGAATAGGGCTTTCAAAGTCCTTGATAATAACACGGGTGCACATGGATGTAGTACATACAAATATGTGTTTGTGAGCAATGAACAGTGCGTAAACAGCACCCATACAGAGTTTTGTTTATGCTCTCCGCAGGTGTATTTTCTGGTAAAAAATCGTCAACATATAGACATGCGTGTAGGTGAATATATGTATATGTATGTATTTATGTTGCACTGTTAGCAACATTATCTTCCTCTTTGAATTAGAAGCTCATTTTAGCAGTTATATAGCAGTGTTAGTTAAGCTTTTTTTAACAGAGTTAGATAAAACTATGTTGTGAATAGAAAAGTAACTGTGAGACTGTAGGCTTGCCAAAATTGTGCTCCGTTAATACGGTGCAAATACTACCAGTTATATCCTTACACTTCCCAGTAAGTAAAAAATAAAACGTGTCATTCATATTACTAGAGACCAGAGAACCCAACTTAATGTTTAAGTTATTGAAGCACATTTCTCTACTCATTGCTATGTACGTACAGTTGGCCGTGAGTAAAGCAGTCATTTTTAAGATATAGGAAACCCTTTTACAATGTCTGTCCAACGGCTTTATTAGTGGCGTTGACGGCGTTTCATGGCTAAAGGCCTTTTGTTTTATACTTTTAAATTAAAACTTTCTTAAAATCTTATTTTTTTTACACCAATAGGTTCGAAACGCCCTATCTTATAAAATTTTTCCAGAAAGCGCTATCTCAGAATTTGATTGAAGAACACCCTATTTCAGAAATCGGTAAAAAAAGCCCCTATTTCAGCTGCCTCTTCAAACAAAATCCTATATCAACATATCGACGGCTTAGTGGAAGATCAATCTATCTCGACAGCCGATTCGAAAGCACCCTATCTAAAAAAATGGCTCAAGAATGCCCTACTTCAGAATTTGGCTAAAGAACGCCTACGTATTTAATTTGGTACCTATATTATGATAGCTATTTCAATTGACGTATGAAATATTTTGAATTTAACCTTTCGAACAGATGTCAAGCCTCTTCGAAACCCTAAAAAATGATCCAAATATTTCTCAGAATCATAAGCGATTCGTGCACCAAATTTCATTTAAATTCATCCAGCCGTTTCTGAGTGAAGAGACACCTCAATCTTGAAATTTTATGGAACGGTGCAAATCTGATGACGTTCACAATTATGTTTTCTCGTAATGTGGACTTACATATGAGGCCACGAGGGCCAAAGTAGCCTAACTAACATTTCAAAAAAAGTTGAGGTGCACCTTAAAATACATTGAATCGGTATTCTTTTACTAAAATTTGTAGCATCACGTAGGTGCAACAAACTTTTTAGTCAAAGACCGCATTTATTTTTTATAGATCCTTCTTTCTCATACTACGAAAAAAAAAATGTTGTATATATGTAGGCTCCTATGGCCCTCATGGCCTCATATGTATGCATCAAAAATATTTTTCATTTAAAGCTTTTTTAAGGGCGTTTGACAATCATATTTTATTAATTCATTTAACTCGTGTATCGTTAAATAAATTCGATTTTTCAAACAGGTGGCAACCCTCTTTAAAAGTATTTTCAAACTGAAGCCTTTGTAAATCTCTTTCGTCTGACATTCTGGTACGTATTTCAATTAACTGATAAATGATGTAAGCTTAGCTTGATTTTTGTATCGCTACCATGAAAAATAGCTTCCCATAAAAAATACAATCGCTGTTCATAGTTGGCGCAGAGCTGTGGGTCCCTCCACTTTGTGTGACAACATCAAGACGCACGTCACAAATCGAAGAAGCTCGGCCAAACACTAACATATTGTGTGAGTGTCAATCTGTTATTATTATTATTATGTATTATGTTTGTGATCAGCTGATTTTCCTATTTGCAAGTTTACGCAAATAAGCATTTTTCCAGCGGAAATTCGCAGCTCTCAGTGACATTTAGCTCTCTCAATATCCCCTATTTTGCAAGTTTCTGGGTATGAGAACGCAAAAGCCGCGATAGCTTTCTAAAACTTTAGATAATTTTGAGTGCGATTACACTCCTATTTTTACTGTGGCAGATTAGATATTAACATGTGTGTAACTGTGCCCACTGTACTGGTACTGTATAATTCAAAAATGTAGCTTTGTCGCGCTGTCAGCAACAGGGTATGCTCCTAAAAAGCTGCCCCTTTTGTGTACTTATGCATACATTCTTGAATGTACATACATAAGTGCATATGTACAAACATACATACATACAAATATTTGAACTTATTGGGTTTGTTCGCCGAAAATCCAACAAGAATTATCCAACACTCAAAATATCAGAGAGTAAGAAAAAATTCTCTCATATTCTCTCTCATGTTGAGAAACTTGCAAATTTTTGCACGAACGAAGTTTCCCTGCCAGCTGGTGTCCACGGTTGCATTTCAAACTTAATTAATTTTTATAGAATTTTTAATATTCTTTCAGATGGATAAAAACAGGACATACATGTATAAATATTTCTTGTTGTTCTTAATTTCTTTAACATACATTTCAATTTCTTTATCGTACTAGCTGTCGGGTTTCTTAAATCGACCCTGGTTGCAATTGCATTCCGATTGCGAATACATTTTTTTTTCAGCCAAGTTAAGTTCAAATCATTTTAATTAACTAAATTAACTATATCAACAGTATTTACTTCCTTTTTTCATAAAAAAAATCGGTCGTGTTTATAAATTTTTAAATTTAACGAACTTATTTATTCAAATTAACGTAGACAAAAATGCAACCATGTGACACATTCATATGTTTTTCGTGATTGCAAATTCTGGCTGGCTAAAATTTTTCCAGCAAGAATTTGCAACTTCTCTCAGGAGAACTGCCACTTTGCACTCTAAGTTTTTGAGTGATGAATAATTTTTTGGTCTGCACGAACGCGGTTTGGGCAAAAATTCGTACAATTTTTTTTGCTCGACGAACAAACCTATTATCATCGGTAACTCGTCTCTGTTCTTACATTGCATTTATGTTAACATTGCCATGGAGGACTTGCTATTTCACTCACACAGCGGCAAAGGGCACGCGGTTTGCTTCACTGACTGCTTCTGTATTTATATTTAGCATAGGGCTTTTTTGTCACTCGCTTTCATTATGAGTGTACATACATATTTATGTATGTATGATAACCCTTAACGCATACATAAATGCATACACATGTACATGCAAGCGTCCATATTTCAATATATGTATGTACCTATACAAGTTTTATTTATTTACACTTTGATAACGCACCTCAATGACGTTTTCACTCTTACCCCATTCCCTTTGCTTTTATCCTTCTTCTGCGCAGTTTGTTTCGCCTAAATTCTTGAGCGAATCTGTTCGGTAAAAATTTTCATTTCATTTTCATTAAGCCAGTAACAGCCCGTCGGTTACATAGATTTGGCTGATGCAGTTTTTACTGGCTTTGACTGAATGACTAAAGAACTGTGGGGCTTTTGTTCTATTCAAGCAGGCTAATCGTATCTATCGACAACTTACATAAACCTCACATTCTATTTATCATCATAAGCCTTTTCCAATAAGGAAAATATATTGTTACATATTATAAACACTAGTGGTGCGGGTTCGCTATAGCAAATTGTTCGTCTCTTATTGTTCATGAAACTTGTACATATATAATTCCTCCTTCATATGCTGTTTTTTATGAGAATGTTACTCATACGCCATGTACACTCGTTCCTGCTCATTTGTCATACAAAAAATCTTTGCGAATTTTCATTTCAACACTCATTCCTTTGCTGTAAACCAGTGTAATTTTCCCAAAATTTATTACGAATACGTGTTAAAAACGTTTTTACTTTCTGGACGCAAAAAAAAACTTTTTTTTAACGAACAACATCATGATTTGTACATTTGTATGTGTAAATGTCGGAATATTATACATCCCTGCAAACCATTTTTTTAGAGTATTCTGAGCTGTTGAGAAATTTTAAAGAATTCGTAAAGATTGGTTTTCGAGACTTTTCTCATAGTTTAAGGAATTAATGGACCATGTAATATATTTTTTTGTGTTCGTTTTTGGGATTTTTCGTGTACTATTCGATAATTTCCCGGAATTTTTTATTTGTTGTTTTTTAATTTCTTCGTGAGCATCTATCATATTTTCAGGAGTTTTCCAGGTTTTCCGAGTGGATTTCTGCCATGAAAAAGTTTCTGATTAAAAACCATTTGCCGTTTGAAGGCGGCATAAAACTGTAGGTCCCTCCCCTTTGTGTGACAATATCAAGGTGCACACTACAAATAAAAGGAGAAACTGGGCCAAACACTTAGAAAATGTGTAAGCACGAAATATTTATGTATTTTATTTATTATTAATAATACTTAATTATTTACTAAAACATAAATGCAAATCTAAATTCCTTTTGCACTCAGTATTTAAAATATATGCACAATTTGGCCCATCGCTCCGTGAAACTGGCTGCAAGAGTTGTAATTTACAAACTTTTGCTCAAGTGAGATAATAGACGTAATCTAATTTACTCGCATGCCATGGCGTATGAGAGACAACCATGTCTTATGGGAAAAATTATCGCTTACTAAAATATTTCATTTTATATACAGTAAAGTGGTATTTAGTGGGGTAGAATTTGAATTATTAGAATTTAATAACAATGAAAATATATTGGGCACATTACCTGATCTTGCAAAACGGTATACAGATCCATAATCTACGCCTCAAAATTAAATTTATGGGTCACGGCCTTTTTTTGTGTCATTTCAAAACTTAAGATTTTGTAAACTTAATTTTCGTACTTAGATTACACACCATTGTTTTGGGTCAAGTCATTTTCCCAAGATATTTTCATTTTAGGTTTGCATTACGAATGAAAAAAATTCAAATTTTAGCAAAAAACAAAGCCGATTTGAACTCTCATACAAAAATTTAAGATTTCCGTTCAGTTTTGCAGTGATTCAGTGTACAATCGAACATTATTAGACTATATTTTTCCCAAGATAAGTTTTTTCTCTCAATAAAGGCATTAAGTCGTTAAGTTCTTCAAAATAAAGGAGACTAAATATCCAACTTTGTGCCAGAAGAGCTAGCACGTATCATTTATGTTTGTATAAAAAGGTAATTTTTTTTTTATTGAATTTTTATCGCGCAACTTGCGTGCATGTATGTATATATCCATACATATATATATAGCATCACTTTGATTTAAAAGTTGGTTTAGTCCTTAAATAGAACCAACAAGTTGTTGTTACTCTGCACTTAAGTGCTTCTTTTTTTTTGCTTATACACATATGTCTCTACGAGTTCTTATATACCTAAATATTTACATACAGCAGCAACAAAATTCATGGACGTTTGAGGTCATGGGGAGAGAGAAGGGTGTCAACTTACATTTTTCCATTTTTTTTGTTGCTTGATATTTATATATTACTAGAAAGCTGTTGCTTATAACCAGCATAACACCCGGCGGTTTGTCTTTGCACCGTAAAATATGTACAAACAGATAGCTGCAATTAGTTTGAGCCAACAAGTGTTATAAAAACGATTGGCTATATTGCCTCAAAATTTTTAATGTTTTTTTAGATGGACTCCTTCTGTTCTCATAGCCTCATACATACATATGTATGTATAATTTTTCGTTTTATATGTCTACATATGTATGTACATAGATACATCTATGTATTAAAATACTGACTTGAATGTGAGCTTATGAATACATACTTATATGTACTTACATATATTCATATGTCGATTGATACGCAATAAGTATTGTACTTATTATACTAACCTTCATTTCAATTTAAGGTACACACATACATACATAGATACATGTAAGTATAAATATCTATACTTTTTCCGAACAAGAATTTGAATAATTTTCTCTTTCACTCAATTCTGATTTTTTTCTTACCAAAGTGGTCTGCTCAAAAAGGTTGCAAAACTTTACAACGTTACTCAAAAAGTTAAGAAAGCTTATTTACAACACAGCAAAGTGACTATTTAGCTTTACCCATTAAAAAACTTTCAGATGGTAAGTATGTTTTTAAGTTAATGTTTTCCTTCAAGTTTCTTCGAAGAAATGTCACCTCACCAATTCACCACAATATAATTTCTGATACTATAAATTTATAACAGAATAGGAACAGAAAAATTTTACTCTGAAATTCAAAATACAGCTGCTTACTTACATACATATATATATTGCATTTCCTAAATTTATGTACATGAATAGCTCTGGTAATACTGGTCGAAAAGCTCCTTCCAAGGAAGTGTTTTCAAAATCTTTTAATATGAAACCGTTTTCATTTGGATAGGATACAAAGGTAGGAACCCCTTGAAAACGGTGAACGATTACTGTCGCCTCGCAACACAGGGTGTTATGCGACACTGTGCCCATTGGACGTTTTGCAGCCAGGAAAGAAACGCGACTGTATTAAAGTGGCGACTTCTCGACACCTGACGCCTCTACCACGGGAAAGGGATCAGCCGCGGCGACTATATGAGATCCCTCACACAATTTTTTGGCTACCACGAAAATGAAAACAACAAAGAGCAAAGACAGCAGGAATAAACAGCTACAAAACTAGGCCTAGAGCCAGCAGATTTTAAGAGCGTAGAAAGAGTTTCTGATTGAAATCGCGCGAGATGATGTAGAACCTTCAACAAGTGTTGGTATTTATAAGGGATGGGAAACCCAAGGAAACCGATGGTCATGAGACCACTAACAATCGCAAGGGGCACACTCGTGGGAGGTCACGTTTTAACGGAACATGCAAAGAATAGCGCCGATTGGCTGCACATATCGATGGGTGGAAGAGCGGGCATCACCGCCATGGCAACGAGAGGAGAGCAAAGTCCAGGCAGCCCGCCTCATTGCGCACCGGTGAATCACACCTGCTGACAAACGAAAGAGCGTGTACTTTCGCAGAGAGGAGAGACCTGGAAAACAAGCAAGATGAAATACCGGGGAACCGGCAAAGCGTCAGCCGCAGTAAAGGGCAAGGGTGGGCAACGAGCACCCCAAATTTCCTGGAAGCAACATCAGGAGCCGAGGGTGGGCACCACGAACCATCCACTTCGCGGGGTGAAGAACGGCAGACGCCAAGCTACTCTGAGGCGCTTAGGGGCATCAGAGTGGCGATGCTATCTGTAAGCAATCTCGCGGAGGCGCTGAATTTGGATGAGCTGACTAACTCACAGGACGCCACAATGGGCGAGGCATTCAAACCTTGTATCAGGCATGCCCCTTGTACATTGCAACTGCCAAGTCACGCCAAAATGTTTAGAGAAGGTTGCACCAAAACTATAGGGCTGGAATAGCGACGTATTATGCCATGAATCGCTGGTCATAGTATGTCAAAGGGCGACAGAAGGGCTGTATATCTACATATGCCATCATGAGGCTCTGGTGAAGAAAGGTGGCGACCGAGCAGGTGGCTAGGAAGAAATGCAGGTAGACGCGAATTCCTCTGCCCCAGTTTCTGCCGAGACCATAAGCGTACTAGGGAGATGCAGCGGTTCTGTCGCTGCCAAGTCCCCGCTGATGAGAGTTTTTTATTTTGGCAAAAAAATGAGCTAACACTGTAAATAAAAATTACTTTTAGATTTTGAAAAAAAACCGTAACATTTTTGTCAAAACACTTTTGCTAAGCTAAGTACCATTTGGGCGTAGACAAACGACAGCGTTAATGCAAATTAAATCCATAATTTTTATTTTTCGGCCACTATTTAACAAAATTCACCAAAAAACAACTTACTTAATTTAAAATAAGTTAAATGAAGTGAAATCAAATAAACCAAAGCAATGCAAAATAAAATAATGAACTTTTTCATAAAAGTTTAAAACTTACTTATTTTTTCGGTAAAAAATAAAAGTTGAAATTTGACTTATTTCTTCAGTCAAAGAAAAAAGTTAAAACAACCTTTTTTCGATCAAAAATAAAAGTAAAAATTGTATTGCTATTTTATTTCATTGTAACCAAGGCACATTAAACAGGTAGTATCAGTAGAGCAAAAACAACATTTGCGTGTATTTTGTTGTTGCTTCTGGTATCGAAAGTGTCAAAAACTGTTCTGAATTTTTTCTTCTAAATCAAAGCGTGCCATGTGAAATACAAAAAATTATAAAAAATAAAAAATTGAAATTGGAAAAAATAAAAATTGATGCAACTTTCTTTCCTAGTAAATTTGTTTGCTTCTCGAAGCATTGATCCATCCTTTGCAAGGCCCAGTAATCAGCGGTCGTGCTGCTGAGTTGGGCGAACGTTCCAAAAGCTGCTATTCAATCGCTTGTTTTGTATGGAAAAAGGTTTCACATGCAAATGGATTTTAACAATTCAGAATTTTTGTGAGAAAAAATTAAAAATATTTGACATTTTCGAGACCAAATAATTTGAAAATAAATCAAATCAGCTGCTCTACTGATACTACCTGTTCAATGTACCTAGATTGTAACCATATATGAAATACTTCTATATTGATAGTAAGCTAACATCTCAATGTGTAAGCATTCCGAAATCAAAGCGAGACAGTCTAGTACTGTTTTTGTCAATGTATTGTGTACTTGAGTGCCGGTTTTGTAAACCCTGTGGGGAAAATCTCTAGTTCTGAACTGGGGCGCTTCTAGTACATTTAGACCCAGTACTGGTTCGCGATAAATCTCTTTTGCATGCAAGCAACTGGCGAATTTAACATGGCGATGTCCTAAGAAGTGTCAATTGCCTCCCGCTGCATCCCTTTTTCGATAGTTCCGAACTAGTCCTAAATTCTATAGTTCCGAACCAGTACTAAAATCGACAGACGAAAGAAAAAAGTATCATGATTTTTCAATCTTTTCGGTTCTTCCGTGTGCGATTTTACATTATTTTCAAAGAAACGTTTTTTTCAATTTGAAATTAAATTTGTTTGAATGATTGTAAGAAATGTACGTTTACATACCTTGCCGTAGCTGACTTTGCAGAGGTGCTCGCTGTTATTGCTTAGATTCCAGATGGCCCCAAGATGTTAATATGTTAACACAAAGCTTTGTTTTGTATTACCAAACTATAAAATAGCATCTGCGAAGCACAGAATAGAAGCGTATTTGAACGAAAAAGCCGCCGAACACATATCTACCCTGTAGGGAAACCGCGGACTAGTGAATCGAATTTCTAGTTCCGTACTAGGTCTTTATCGCCAAAACGGAACTAGTCCGATAGGAACTAGATCCCCACCAGTCCAAAATCGGCGAAAAGTGGTACTTTTAAAAAACTAATTTTTTTCAGTTTTTTTCACTAGAAATCTATATCTAAAGTGACGAATTTAGAAATGGTTCAGAACTATAGTAAAAGGGATGCAGAACGAACTAGATCTTATTTGTCGAATTTAGAACCAGTTCGGAACTATCGAAAAAGGGATGCAGCAGGGGGCTTGTTTACTTTACATAGATATGAGTGCGGCGGCTTTTTCGTTCAAATACGCTTCTATGCTGCACTTCGCAGATGCTTTTTCATAGCTTGGTAATACAAAACCAAGCTTTGTGTTAACATTTCAACACCTTGGGACAGTCTGGAATCTAAGAAATAACAGCGAGCACCTCTACAAACTCAGCTACAGCTAAAGGTATGTAAACGTACATTTCTTACAATCATTCAAACAAATTGAATTTCAAATTGAAAACACCTTTCTTCCAAAATAACTTAAAATCGCACACACGGAAGAACCAAAAAGATTGAAAAATCATGATACTTTTTTCTTTCGTCTGTCGATTTTAGAACTGGTTCAGAACTATAGAATTTAGGACTAGTTCGGAACTATCGAAAAAGGGATGCAGCGGGGGGCAATTGACACTTCCTAGGACATCGCCATGTTAAATTCGCCAGTTGCTTGCATGCAAAAGAGATTTATCGCGAACCAGTACTGGGTCTAGATGTACTAGAAGCGCACCAGTTCAGAACTAGAGATTTTCCCCACAGGGTATGTAAAGTAAACAAGCCCCCAGCTGCATCCCTTATTCGATAGTTCCGAAATAGTTCTAAATTCGACAAATAGGATCTAGTTCGTTCTGCATCCCTTTTTCTATAGTTCCGAACCATTTCTAAATTCGTCACTTTAGATATAGATCTGTAGTGAAAAAAACTGAAAAAATTATTTTCTTAAAAGTACCACTTTTCGCCGATTTTGGACAGGTGGGGATCTAGTTCCTATCGGACTAGTTCCTTTTTGGGGATAAAGACCTAGTACGGAACTAGAAATTTGATTCACTAGTCCGCGGTTTCCCTGCAGGGAATGTGTCGTGTACATGTTTATTTATAAACGTATGTGTTCCTTTTCTTTCGTACGTGTTTATTGATATATCTGTACTGTAGTGTTTTCGGACGGTACTAGCTCTTACTGCCAATATAGGAGTATTACATATATGATTGTAACCATTTAAGTTTTTTTTTTTTGTTATTGCTACGTATTTGTCATTTGCTATAAGATTTTATATGAAATGAGCAACGATAAGTAAATAAGTGATGCAATAAGCAGTATGCGTAAATATCGAACGTATTTTTTTTTTCTTTTTGAAGAACCGTTATGACCTCGACCGTGTAAAACCTCGACAAATAGCCATTTTTCACTTAGAGATTTTTTTTCAATTAAAACATCTAGTATTGTTTTGAATATATAAACTGTTATTTTTTATCAAAACATAAAGTAAAATTTTAACTGTTTTAAGAAGTCAGATTTTAAACTTTATATTTCACCAAAAAAAAGAAGTTTAATTTTAACTTTTATATTTGACTCGCAAAATCACACGATTGCCGCTAATGCATCAATCTGGCACATTTTTATTGTGCTGAATTGGCGTACAATAAAGAAATTGTCCCAACCTCATTTCATACAATTTTTGATGCCCCCGGTTTATGTTTGATTGGGCACAATATTGGCTCTTTGCGGCAATCGTGTGATCCGGCCTTAACTGTAATTTTTGGTCGAAAATATATTATTAAAAAAATAACGGTTAATTGCTGAATTTTTGAAAAGGTCCACAAATTGAAATCATATACACACGTATGTACATAGGATTAATATTGCGTGGCTAGCAAGCATCATATTTCTAAATACAAAAGTTAAATAGACAAATTCTTTCCGACAGACTTTTTGGATTGAAATTTCGAAAATAACTATTATTTTTTAACCCTACTAAAATTTAATGGGCTATAAAATAAAACGGCATAGCCAGACTTATTTTTTAGATTCTAAATAAAAAGTTTGAAATTTTGATGATAATTTGGATAATTTTTCGGCGCCATTCCGGGATCCTTCGTTTTTCATTTAACATTTTTTTTGGGTATTTTCGAGACTTTCTCGAAATATGTCCGGTACTTTGGGGATTCTTCGTATTTCATTTTCCGTAACTTTCGGGAATTTTTCGGAATTTTCTGTTTCGAAAATAGATTAAAAACTTAATCTTGCATTTTATGAATGCCAAAAAATATGCCGGTAATTTGCTGCCTACAAAATTTTTTTACAAGTTTGCCCTTTATTTTTGTCATGAAAAAGCAAAAAATTTAAATTTTTTCCAGTTCAAAATAACAAAAGCCGACAGATAACTTAAATTTGTAATTAAATATTTTAATTTTTATTATAAAATGCATACTTGGTATGTTTTTATTCGGGTAATTTTAGTACCCTTCATGACTTCATATACATATAATTTAATTATGGTAATAATCACCATTCGAACACTTCAATAGCCATACGGTAACACTTATGTAATACAATAATCCAAATCATTGAAGTTGATGGTATCGTTTCATATGGATTTTTTCATTTGTATTTCCAACCCAGTATTAGTTTGCCAATATGTGAATATCTCGCATTCAACAATTAACAAAACAGTTAACCTTAATGACAATTCAAACACATTATCCTTTATAGTAGCACTTAGCATTGTCCATTTACATGCATGTTGCGTTTACTGTTGCTTTGCGCGAAGTTCATTCATTTCAATGTCAAACGGTAAATTAAACAAAAACGATGCAATCAAGTAATTTAGTATTCGGCGATTATTTTATTCGCTTGAGTAGACACAAGGAGAAATTGGTAACTTTTTTGTCGGTACACCTCGTGCAGATATCGAGATTCTGTCTGATACATACATATGTATGTACTTATATATATGCATACCTTCATATGTGTATAATATATGTATGTATGTACTGATGAAAATATGCTAAACCGTTGCAACTGCCCAACTGATAAAACGTTGCTAGAATTTCACACCGAACGTGATACTTTAATAATTCGCCCAACATTGCGGTTGTGATTGCAACCCGAACAAGGCCGTACTTATAAGGTTTGTTATCCAACCATAGGAATTGTAAAATCGAACTCCTTAACGATTCAATGAGACATTAATATATCTGTGGCATTTTATTAAAACGTTATTCTAAATTGGCCATTTTCCAATTTTGAAGGGCAACTTATTATATTTTAATTCAAAGCCAAACCCTCTAAAGTCACTTAAGTGGTGTTGATAAAATACCACAGATAAACATAATTCCACACTAACTTTTTTTAGAAACTGTTCTCTTTATTGTTTTATAATTTAATTTCGTTAATGAACATCTTCTGATTACAAATATAAAACTTCAATAACTCTTTTTGTCTTATTGAAAGATAACTTTCACATTAGCATATTAATAAATTCAGATGAATCAACTATGTAATATAAAAAGTTAGACATTTAAGCCTTGTATGCCCGTGTTCTAGTTTTGTAAATCATTAACACGAAACCAAAAGAGACGAACTTAAGATGTTGCTGCATAAACGTCTTAAAGTAAACTTTAGTATATAAAGTTTATTTTCCACAAAGGAGATTGTGCTCTCACGTGAATTGAACAGAATAGAATATGAATGCGTTTTAGTAAGCGTGTTTGGCAAGTTTTAAAAAAATATAAAACAAACATAAGACCTACACACACTGCTTCGCACATGAATCGTATCGATGGTAATGGGAAGAATTTTAGAGTACTATTCAGACTTAAAAATAACTTGTATTTATCGAAAACTAATAATTCTCAAATTTCGCATACAAATAGGAAAAACAATATCTTAAAAAAGAAAGCTCACAAAACATACGTTAAGCGATTATGCGTTTTAATTTGAGGTGATTCTTTTGTTGGTGTAACTGCTTTAAGTTACAGTCTAGTGAAGTCTAATCATCACCAGCGGTACGTTTCACTTTTCGCTGCTTAGGGCTCTGACCCTGCTTTGGGCTGCTCTGTTTGCCTGGCTTTGGCGAAGTTTTTAGTGCCTTGGATTTAGGTGGCGATTGCTCTGAAATATAATAAAATAGAAACATTTAAGATTATTTCGAATACAAAGTGTAAACAAACAATATAACTTACGCAGCACACGCAATGTTTCTTGTGGCAGCCACTCATATTCGATGTTGCTGTCGTTAGAAGTGCCTGTTTCGATTGTCTTTTTAGCGGCAGCACGCTTCCTCTTGCCCGAAGAGCCTAGGAGGTATTGCTGACCGATTACCAGCAACAGTACAACAATACCAGCCAATAGCACGTACAAGAAGAACGTTTCACCATCCAATCCTTCATCTATTTCGGAAATCAACACTGTTTCATTGAAAACGGCTTCGCTGAATTGGCCTCCAAGGGAATCATGATAATTCAAAGCAATATTTAAGCCAAATGGGCGGCCAGCGAATGTGTCGGATGGCAGGAAAGAGTAAGCAACCGTAGCCTCCGAACCAGGTTTTACTTCACGATTGTATGCGACAGCTGAGAAGTTCTGTATGTGATAGTTGAAGTCCATGGGATAGCGGAAAGAAGCTTCCACGGTTTCGATGACGAAATCATTTTTGCCTTTATTTGTGAAACCAATAAGGAATTCAACGGGTTTGCCACCTGGTAAATCCAATTGTTGTCCAGCCGTATACAAGGGCTTCGTGAAAAGCAAAAACGTGTCGGCATAAGGAGAAGTGGTCGATGTAGAATCAGGGTCTTCATCTGCTTCAACGTCCTCACCGGTCACGGCGCCATCTTCGGCCTCCACATCTACGAGGTCATCCTCCGCTGAGCCATCAGCAAACGCCACAAATTTGTGTTCTATAAAATGGGTATTAGATTAATGGTATGTACATTTTTTTAAAACCGTATAATAAATTATGTTTTTTTTAGATATATAATATTTAAACAAAACACTTGAGTTACGATTATATTGCCAAACTTTACAACAGTGCGTTTCGGCCAGCAATCGTCTGCTGCCACGTCGATGGCTTCCCCCACCGCGCAGCACCCGACAGCAAAAACATCTTATTATTTACTCATTTTGTGAATTATACTTACGCGCATTAAATGTACAAATAAGTGCTGGCAGTACCAGCAATAAAAGTAGTAAATTGCTTTTCATTTTTATTTATTTTCCGTGGCGAGACTCCAATTGGAAACCTAATTCGAGAGATGCGGCAAACACAGCCAATACGTTTGACAGAAAGAAAATGTTTAGCAGCAAAGCAGTGAACAAACCGAACAACGACGATCAACACACGAAATTCATCGCTCAACTTTCACTTGTCAAATTTGCTAAACTCTACACAGCTGTTACGTGGTGCGGCTTGTTAACGAAACTCTACACGATAATATGACACTGGAGAGATTCACGGAGGCGTTCTGAAAGCAATAGCGGCATGAAGCGGCCCTTGGAATATTTCGATTGTGGCCGTAGCGATCGCAAAGGCAAAGAATTCCATTTGTATTCTTATGGATGCTCACACACATCTGTCAAAACTTGTCGTTCACATGCGAATGCTTTGCCTACGCACAGTTGAGTGTGAGCTTGATAAATAGGCATTTTAAATTAGTTTTTATTCTATAACTATGAAAGATATTTTATTTCTCTATCTTTTGCTATCAACTATTGCAAAAAGTAATAACGAAGATGTTGGTCCAAATAAAAAGCTCACCACGCTCGCATTGAACTGTATAGCAGGCTTAATTCCCACGACAGTCGGGTCTACGTAACCGGAACGACCCAGATTTATATCTGGCCAAGGACTGTCACTCCAGCAACACTCCCCAAAACTCTATGGGGAACTTGTATGCTGCTACAACACGTTCCCACGACAGTCGGGTCTACGTAACCGGAACGACCCTGATTTATATCTGGCCAAGGACTGTCACTCCAGCAACACTCCCCAAAACTCTATGGGGAACTTGTACAACAACAACAACGTTCTTTTTTTTTGAGATTTCAATAAATTAGCTGTGGTGCAGAGACCACATTGCCAGATCAGTCTGTTTACGTTCTTTGTAACGAGTTGTCCCTTCTTATAAACTTACCTTCTTTGGCATAACTTAACTACTACTCAAATCGTCCAACTGGTTGGCGCGTTTATGGAGAATTTCGTTAAGTAGGTTGGTCGACTGATTGGCCGATAAATCAATGCGTGTGTAGGACTTTTTAGTTGTGTACGGAAAATCTCATAGGTGCTGCCAAGTTCTAAAATTCGTGCAAATTTATCGAAAGTAAACGACACCTCTTTCTTTTGCTTCCGGCTGTCACTTTGCTCGTTTGCTACACGTGAAATTTTCGCGAAAAATCTTCACTTTTTACAAAAAAATATGGATAAACCAGTTGTGTGGGCTCGTGTCATGAAAGTTCTGGGACGTACTGGTTCTCAGGGCCAATGTACACAAGTGAAAGTTGAATTCATCGGTGAACAAAACCGTCAAATCATCCGCAACGTCAAAGGACCCGTCCGTGAAGGTGATATTTTGACCCTGCTGGAATCTGAACGTGAAGCTAGAAGACTTCGCTAGTCGAGCAAGGAATGTGATGAGAGATCGTTTGTTCATTTATTAGTTGGTGAGTTATTTCAAACATTATCCAAACTCCATTACAATGTACTAATAAGTATTGTTTTCTGATTACAGCTATATATGCCATCTTGTCGGATGAAATGCTCTTCAATGAGATATTAATTACATACTTGAAGATGAATAAACAGGTCTTTTAGTATAAAACTGTATTTTTGTTTCAAAAATATGTGGACTATCTTTATGACGAAAGAATAGTGTTTACATACTGACCGTAATTAAGAGTGTAAACAGAACTTAAGAAAGAAATAGTCCGAATACAATTTTTTTGATGCCGAGAGATAGCAATTGCAATTTCCTATTATTGGCACGTCGGCTTTGGACGTAAAAACTTGCAATAGCTTAGACCTGTAAGTAAATGTTCCTCGAAGTCTTCAGACGGCTCCAGTGATGCTTTATATTCCTCAAGAACTAACAAATCCAGCGGATCTAGTTGGTGGCTCAGGTACTTCAATTTTAAACTTAGGGCGTGCATATATTTAAACAAGTCATCTACCAATTCTATAAAAAATGCTAGTGGCCTGTGAAATGTGTCACCTAGTATCAGTGGCGTCTCCATTGTCAAATCTAGAAGTTTGTGCAGTGAATTGAAAACAATGCATTCTTGACGCAGCTTTTTCAGGAAATCTGAAATACAGCAACTGTAGGAAAATATTAGGAACATATAATGCATAAATATTTTTATACTTAAAAACTCACTTGGAAGAGCGTAGCTGGCGAAGTTTGTCTGAATATTCTCTTAATAAGATATCCTCCGTAGGTCCAGAATACACCTCCGGGTGTTTGCAGCAACCGTTGGTGCTAATTAGTATAACATAACGCTGAGATAGTACCCATAAGCGATTTACAATGTCTTTCTGAGACACCATTTCTCGCTTTGTTAGCGCAAGGTGTTCGCGAAACAATTCTTCGAGCTTTAGAAGTTGTCGCAGCGTCTCTTCTTCTTTCTGGTAGTGGTCACGTATGTGTACGTCAACGTCTTCACTAATTAGCGTCATTGTAACTCCGAAATGATAGAATCATAAAAAAATTCGTAAAAAATATTAAATATTATTTTCAAATATATGTATATAAAAAATAGGCAATTGGTGCAGTTTTTACAGATAAGTAGTTTTAAGGTTATGTGTGCTGCCAAACTCATGTTGTTGTTGTTGTTGTAGCGGCTGTTGTCAACAGACGTGCTGCCAAGTTGTGAAAAGCTAGATTTTATTAAGCCAAGGGCGCATTTTTTCAATCCACAGTGTTAACAGAAATGTAATATTTTGGTTATTAGCATTTGTTGACGACGTTATCAATACATTCAGGATTTTTAGTCCGCATGCAAGTACATCCAAGTTTGCCAATTTTCATGAATTCGTCATATTTCATTGTCGGGTCTAATAGAGCTTTATATTCATCTAATGCATTAGCATCCCCTATATCCAGCAATTGGGCCCAGCATTTCAATTTGCACAACACATCATTGAAATAATCAAACGCATCATCGATTAAATTGCGATAATATGAAAGCGGTTGGATTTTGTAGTCCCCTATAATAAAAGGACTCTCGACCGTCATATCCAATTGAGAGCACAGAAGATTCAGTTTTTTAATGGCAAATCTAAATGCATCTAATGACGAGCTTAAACGGCAACTGAAAAACTGATATTCAGCATATTTACTAATGAATTGAGTACGTTTATAGTTACTTAGAAATATTAACTGCATTAAACTTTTTTTGAAATTCGCATTGCGTTTCCTTTTCCACTGGTACAGAAACTATCTCCGGGAATGGCTTGACGCAAAGATGAAATCTGTACATTTGTTTAAAATGCAATAACAGGTCTATTCTGCACGTTACCGAAAATTTTATAACCGGAAAATTTTATTATCAAAAAATTTTACCAGTTCTTGTCACCACGAATCTAGGTATGTTGGTAATCCAGTTAAAATATTCAGCAATTCAGCTATGAAGAATTGTGGAAATTCCGGCATTGCATATTTCACGGGGCAATACTTTGTTACCAGCTTATGAGATGGTAACAAAATTTACCGATTACAAGAGTACACAAAATGCGAAGAGGTTTAAAATTTGAGAGGAACTTTATTTACCGGTTACAAAATTTTTATTACCAGCGCAGAATAGACGTGTAAGCATGATAAAAACATGCTTGTAAGTAGTTGAAAAAACTAGCAATTGGAGAACTTACTGAGTTAATAGCAAAAATCTTTGCGAAAGCTTCCACATTTGTTCTATGAGGCTGCGCTGAAAGACTATCTCGTTATCTAATTTATTTTTGTGCTTGTGAATTAGGTCCTCAATTAATAGCAATTGTTTCGAAACATAATTTTCAAGTCTATAATCGCACTTCGTATACAAAGTTTTGCAGTGCTCAAAATTCGGTATTAACTTTACCAGTTCTTTCGTCTCACGTTCAGGGTACAGCCAACAATGCTTCTTATTTCGTACCTTAACTTTCCGCTCGATATATGGCTCTGGAAAACACCAGCAGTCTAGTTTCTCGCATTCGGGAGCTTTATTTTTAAATGTTTTTCCTTCGTTGCATGCCATAACGGATGTTCTAGTTTTTGTTTTATATAAACGATCCAATAGTTTATTCAAAATAATTTCTTCTAAATTTTGAAAAAAATAAATTTAAAAATTTCTGATAGACAAAGTATCGACGAATATTTTTTTCATCGAAATGTATCTCCTTGATAGCTCGATATTTTTTTGATGATTGATAAAAGTATGTTTACATATAAATATCTCAATCAAAGCTCGTGTTTGATCACCCCGTTCACACAGAAAAATTCAAATTACTTGCCGGCAAATTTGTTGTGCTTGTGATTTTCACATCCAAAGGAGAACTTAAAGTGTGTTTGCATTGTTCTACTTTGCGTTCAACATTTGCGTTCAACTCAGCGCAGGGTTGCACGAAAAAAAGTTGAATGGCTAAAAATATCAAAATATGAAAAAATATCAAAATATTCGCCATAAAAAGGTGTTTGCATTGTTCAACTTTGCATTCAACTTTTGGTTGAATGGCCTTTCAACTAATCGCCTTCAACAAAGTTGGTCGCCAGCCAACATTTAGCCATTCAACTTTTTTTTCGTGCAACCCTGCGTTGAGTTGAACGCAATTGTTGAACGCAAAGTTGAATAATGCAAACACTGCTTTAGGTTTCTTCTCTGTGCCACCGTGATAACTGTTTGATGCTAAAAGCCCAAAATACAATAGCGCAGTGGCAGTGGCAGTGACAGTTTTTAAAATCAGCTGTTACTGCTAATATTGGCAGTCACTGCCGTAGCAAACACAATACGGCGTTGTCAGTTACTGCTTTTTTGACATTCTCTTTTGTTTGTTTACATTTTTGTTGTTACCTTTTAGGCTTCAAGTGACATCAACAGATGTTGGCTGCGTTTCATTTAGGTCAAATTCAGCATGCGAAGTTTGCTGCGATGAAGGCAGTGGCAGTGAATTTAAAAATTGGGCTAAACTATACGTTCTCTGAGGTTGCATTTAGGCTATCTGCACACTTGTCGTCCAATCATAGTTGCGTTATCGTCTCGCCCTGAAATTTTGAGCCGAGCACATGCATTTCAAAGGAGATCTGCACACTTGTCGTTATCGGCTAGTTATCGGCAAATCGTAGAAGATGCAGAAACGGATAAGTACGGCACTGTCGTTTGCTAATCGTTGTGCACGCATTGTTTGTTTACATTTTATGGGGGAAAATTAGTGAAAAGGTTAATATTTGCATTAAAATTGTATAAAAATTAGTATTTTTTTGCATAA
This sequence comes from Rhagoletis pomonella, assembly GCF_013731165.1. Classification (NCBI taxonomy): domain Eukaryota; kingdom Metazoa; phylum Arthropoda; class Insecta; order Diptera; family Tephritidae; genus Rhagoletis; species Rhagoletis pomonella. Next base: position 46,903,409 of record NW_023458556.1, on the reverse strand, counting down.
AATCTGTGGAAATTATTAAAAAAAGGATAATTGCATTAAAATTTAATAAATATGAGCGTTTTAACTATAAAATATGACGAAATTGTATTAAGTCTCTGTGTGCATACACAAAACACATTCCAGGAAAAGAAAAGAAGAGATATTACTGGAAAATTACGTCTAGAAATGTTGCAGCACAGTCTATATTTAAAAAATTGCAGGTTTTTGTAAATATTTCGCGAAAATATCAACCAAAAAAAACAGAAAATACCTGCTCCAAGTGAATTTTTAGACGCCAAATGAATTGAAATATCACGACCAAGTGTGCAGAAGTGTAATCGTCATGTAATCGTTGCTTCATGACGATAACTATGACTCAACTATGATTGGACGACCAATGAGCAGAAAGCCTTACGCATGAACGAAAGACACAAGATCACGCGGGAAGGAAAAAACGAAAAAAGTTATTTTCTAGCTGCCGAAATCTCGACGCCATCTTTGTTGTAAGAAGTAAACAACGAAGAGAAAACCGCGAAATTGTTGAACGCATGAAAAATCATTTTTATTATGCAAATTCTTCTATAAATCATGCCGTTGTGTTAAATTATTCTTTATCTTATGTGTACACACGTTGTCACAAGTGAAAATGAAGAAAATTGCAGTAAAAAGCCACCACCAAATTGTAAACAACGAAGAAATGTAAATAAACGGCTAATGTCAAAATCGTTCAACTTTTTTCCTTAATGCGATTCTAACGGGCTAGTCTCCAGCCCGCGTGATCTTGTCTTTTTGGTTCATGGCATTTACGAAGGACAGAGAAAGTGCAAGAATGCAATCCCTTGTTGCGAAAATGGTACTAGAAAAGTACGCAAAGTAGGCAATAAGTAGTGAAATTCCTTTTGTAAATTCTAATGTATTTGCAGGAAATCTGGCATTTTAAACGAAATGTTGAACGTAATATTGATATATCTACGTGATTTACGTAATTTATACGCTATTTAGCTGTATAAAAACTGCAAAATGACTCAAAATTAAAATAAGACTACTAAGAGATTGATGTAAACATCCAAGGCTTATGTTTCCATCAGTTAAATATGCTTCATATGCATGCACAAATAAACATATTGCACAAAAGCTTATACTTTTATTTCAACCAAAGCTACACTGTTTCCATGTAAATTTGCAAAGAAGCAACACGGTGCCACTGCTAAGGGAGCGGTGCGAGAGAGACAACTGTCAGTTTATCGAACCTTGGTGCATGCGTCTGTCATTCTAGTATGAAATTGTCCTTGTTTTTATTTTCTTTTAGCACTTTTGCTGCCAACTATTTTTGCATAATTAACCAAATTTGCTGAAGGACCAGCTCGGGAGTGCGAAAAAATGGTTTTTAAGTGTCAAGAAGACAGCTTTTTGAGACAGGCAGGTAAAAATACTACAACTTGAACAAAACTTTACAAACCGTTTTTAGTTTGCATCAAAAGTAGTGTCGTGTGAACCGGCAACGTTGGAATGGACGCCGCTTGGAGAAACTAGTGCAATAAAACTTCAAGGCTTTAATGTTATATGCGAAGATACAATTCTTTTTCCTGAAGGTGGCGGACAACCATGTGATTACGGTGAGATCAATGGTCAATCGGTGCGTTCTGTAGTGCGAAAAGGCACAGAAGCAGTGCACTTTGTAGAAGGGTACTCAGGATTTGAAGAAGGTATAGTTGTGAAACAATCACTTGATTGGAGTCGCCGTTTGGATCATATGCAACAACACTCGGGCCAACATCTTATAACGGCATTATTTGACCGCGAATTCAAATACGATACGGTATCTTGGTGGTTGGGATCAGACAGCTCTTATATAGAGTTGGATACATCACATTTGATTAGCCGAGAGTCTCTGGACACTATTGAGCGTAAGGCAAACGAACTTATACGCGAGGGCCGGGAAGTCACCGTACTGCTAGTTGATCCCGAAATAGCAGTGGAGGTAAAATACTCGAAAAAGTTTATTTTGTTTTTTATATTTTTATAATTTCTGTGTTCGTATGGAAAAGTAGCTTATGTCGAAAGGCTGGCTTTAGTATAATTCGGCATTCATAGCATACGATTGCGAATGATTCACTAGCGCTGAGCCGTTGAAGAACTTTTGGCAAATAAACGCGCAAGAAATAGTTCCGAAGTCAATATTCTTATTGGCTGAATTTCTTTATTCATTCTGAACGTTTGGAATAAACTTTTTTGTTTACTTATTCTTTAGAACGTTCCTGATGATATGTTAACGTATATTTCAAACACATTCTGTTTATTCCGGCTGTGAAATGAGATTATCCGGAATGTATAAAGAAACGCAGCCATTAAGTCTCATCAAAAAATTCCTTGCCTTCCTTAAAGAATAAAGGGAATGCCGAATTATACTAAAGCCAGCCTTTCGACATAAGCTACTTTTCCATGCGAACAATGATTTATTTTCATCCGTTGTCTTTTAAAGTTTCAAGATGCTCGTGCACCACGAGGGTTACCCAAAGATCATATTGGACTGGCTCGTGTAGTACGAATTGAAGGAATTGAGAGTAACATGTGTTGTGGTACTCATGTTAGCAATCTATCTCAGCTGCAATGTGTAAAATTGTTATATGCCGAAAAAGTTAAAAGCTCAGTGTATGTACACTTTGTAATTGGAGAGCGTGTGCTACGAAAGCTTGGTGAAATCTTTCAGCGGGAGCAGCAAATGAATCTAGCGCTAAAGTATGTAATATTTAATCCGAATTATAAATTACTGAATTAACTTAACTAATTTATTTTTGTAATTAGGGGTGGTCCAACACAGCATTTGGATTTGATCCAAAAGCTACAGACTAATTTAAAATCATCCGCAAAGGCATTTCAGAAACTGTTAAAAGACGTTGCGATTTCCGAAGCTGAGAAAATAGAGAATACACCCCATCCCTACCCAAAATATTACTGTCTACATCGAAAGGACGGTATTGAACCTGACTTCATAAATACGTTTTTACGGAATGCACCTGAGAATATTTTCTACTTCCTCACCGTATCGGAAAATACCACCAATAATGGTAAAGGTCTCATGGTACTTAGGGGAGAAAAAGAAGATGTGCAGAAATTTGGTCCATTATTCCTGGAACTGTTACAAGGCAAAGGGAATGGTCGCGAAACAAATTTTCAAGGAAAATTTAATAATGGGAGCAAAATTCCAGAATGTAACGCTTTGTTGGAAAAACATTTTAACGGCAATAAAGACCCTAAACGAGTATAATAAATATACACTTTCGGGATAAAAATAAGATTAGTGTAGGTATTCATTATTTCTTTTGTCTTGTTAAATAAGTTGCTGGGAATTTATTAACAATAGCATTTTGCACGCTGTCATAATAAAACTCAATAATAACTCTTAAAGCTAGATATTCCGTTAAACGTAGTATGTCGAATTTATAAGTAATTTACGTCGAAGTTACGCATTTTCCACTCAAGCCGCCAATAGTGATCCCAAAAACCAATGTCTAGAATACGTTCCCAGAAATTCGTATAATCGACTTGTGTATATTTGCATATTGCTGGAAAAGTACAGTCGTCCTTGTCATACAAATCCGTCCATAATATTGTACAAAAACCTAGTGAAAATGTACGCAGTTTGTTTTCATTGATGGCTTTTTCAAGTTCTCGAAGGTATGATTCTGATACAGGGTTTCGCAGTGTTTTTGGTACCATTGCCATTTGGTTAGTCCAACCACGAAAGGAATGCATGAACGCTTCTTCGTCTGGATTGTGCCGGGCACATTGGTACAGGCCGTAACCTGTACTGGCAATTGCCAGAGCTTTACGCGGTTTCGCTCGAGCTCCTTTGGCTACATCGACAACAACATCTGTATAATCACTAACAAGACCGCGCCAATATTGTGCCCATTTTTCCACTACGGTGCCTTTAAACCGTTCGGGCAATGTGAATTTATCGCTTATACGCGTTCGCAAACTTACCAAACGATTTTTTATTGAAAATAAACGCATTTTTAACTAATTACACAACTTTTTTGGCAACTATTTATTTTTTAATAATTTACTCGCGTTTTTTCGTTATAACAGCTGATTTCAATTTAGGTTAGATTCGTATAGTTATGGACAAATGTTATCGATCCAAAAACAGCTGTGATGGAGGTTCTTTCCCGTAATCAACGCGAGATCCCGCGGGCGCCCCAAATAGCCCAGAAATCATTCCCGTACTCAACAAAATGGGTAATAGAGAGCGAAAATTGGAACGTATTGGATCGTAAGTGTCTTCTTCTTCCTGACCGAAACAGCCCGGACTAATTCTCCGGGTAAAAATGGATAAAAGGAGCGTTCCTTATCTCCCAGAAATAGTCAGAAAAAGTCCGAAGTAGTCAGATTTAGTCCAAAAAGCATTCCTTAACTCGGAAATGACAGCAAAAATGAGAGAGAAACACTCAGTGAGAGTGACTCATCAGTCCGAAGTAGTCAGATTTAGTCAGAAGAATTTTTTCTGGCAAAATCCTGAAAAGTGTCAAACTCAACTGAATTTATATTAACGGAAATTAAAGAATACGCAAAAAGTGAGAATAATCTAAAAAGTAAAAAATGTGAACTAAAATTGGAAGGAGGCAAAAAGTAATTGATATAGTAAGTGTTTATTGTGCTTGTGTGAATGTGTTTTTGTACATACATTTCCATTCTTATTTGGCGTTAGTTTGTTGTTGCCATTCTTTGGACTAAAAATTTGGTTTTTTGCGTTCCTTTACTTTCCTGTTATTCTCTTTTAGTGAGCGCATTTTGCTTACGCTCTGGCATTTTGACACTTTTCAGATTTTAGTCCAAAAAGATAAGGAATGAACCTAAAGGGTCAAAGTGCATATCAGATGCTTTGTGTTTACATGTTGCCTGCATTTACTTGGTTCTTTTAAGGAATAGTGAATGGCCTCTTTATATACCATGGTGTAATAATAGTTGCGTTCGATAACAAAATTAGCCAACGATCAAAATCAAGAGAGTAAGCGAAAATTCTCTCCCAAAGAGATGAAAAAGCAAAAAGTAAACGAACAGAAAATTAGCCATTACTTGCAAAAACCGGAAGAAGAAGACACACTAGCTAACTTTGTTTATGTTTTATTTGTAAACAAACTGAAATTCATGTTGCCTCCATAGAAGAAAAAAGGAAAGTGAACGTTCAATGTTCGCCAGGAACATTTCTAGAAGTAAAAACTAGTTGGCGCTATCACAAAGTCACATAGCAGGCAGCCAAAAAGCATATAAATACCAAAACTAGGAAAATGCAATTTAGTTTGTTTACAAAAATTGCAACCATATGTTTTCGTGTTGCTGACTAAAATTTTGCCAGTACAAAATGAACGCTTCTCTTGCATCAAAATGAACGCTTGCTCTCTCAATTTTTGTGTCCTGGATAATTTTTTGTCGTTATCGAACGCCATCCAGTAAAAATTTGGAAAACCATGCTGCCGCTCGGTTCTAGTGTATCTGTAGTCCATTTGGCTCGATATTATGACAATGCAGCAAAAGATATTTATTTCGATACATCGAAATACTAAAATGGAATATTTTAGATACTATTTACCAACGAATAGTAGTATAAAAATTAAGATCGGCTGCACTGAAAATAAGCACGCCAATCTTGTCAAAATTACAACAAACACGTCGCTACTGACAACACCTTGTTATTATTCCACCATGTATATACTTAAAATCAAATTTATGAAACAAAAATTCAATTTCGAAGAGTTTAAATTTAAGTGACAAAAACAAAAACAACGCGAATCAGCTGTTTCTAAAATTCTGGGCACGAAATAAAAGAACCTAAAATAAATAAAACATGAACGTTAACCGACAAGCCTACATTTGTCAAACAGCTGATACACATTTATCCCGATAGTGAATTTTGGAACGTGTTTAAGGTTTGTTTTTAATTAGATCAAAGGACGAAAATTTTAAAGGCTCATTAAACGCAAGGCGAATCCATACTAGGTGGAGTTAATTGATCAGCTGATTGGATATTTTTGTATCCAAGATTCAAGAATACAAGGTTCGATAAACTGACAGTTGTCTCTCTCGCACCGTGTTGCTTCTTGCAATTTTACTTTGAAAAAGTGTAGTTTTGGTGTGAAATAGAAGTATAAGCTTTTGTACAGTATGTTTATTGGTATATGCGTGTGAATCATATTTAACTGATGAAAACATAAACTGTTTTAAAATTGGATGTTTACGTCAATCTCATAGTAGTCTTATTTTAATTTTGAGACATTTTGCAGTTTTTATACAGCTAAATAGCACATAAATTACGTAATTCACGTAGATATATCAATATTACGTTCAACATTTCGTTTAAAATGCCAGATTTCCTGCAAATACATTAGAATTTACAAAAGGAATTTCACTACTAATTGCCTACTTTGCGTACTTTTTTACTACCATTTTCGCACCAAGAGATTTCATTCTGCCCCTTTCTCCGTCCTTCGTAAATGCAACCTTTTGTAAGGGAGTGTCAAACCGCGGCTGTCAATAATAATCTCATGATTCAATAATACAAGGTTAGATAATTATTGACAGCTGCGGTTTGACACTCCCTTACAAAAGGTTGCATTTACGAAGGACAGAGAAAGGGCAAGAATGCAATCCCTTGTTTCGAAAATGGTAGTAGAAAAGTACGCAAAGTAGGCAATTAGTAGTGAAATTCCTTTCGTAAATTCTAATGTATTTGCAGGAAAACTGGCATTTTAAACGAAATGTTGAACGTAATATTGATATATATACGTGAATTACGTAATTTATATGCTATTTAGCCGTATAAAAACTGCAAAATGACTCAAAATTAAAATAAGACTACTGTGAGATTGATGTAAACATCCAATGCTTAGGTTTTCATTAGTTAAATATGCTTCATATGCATATACAAATAAACATATTGCTCAAAAGCTTATACTTTTATTTCACACCAAAGCTACACTGTTTCCATGTAAATTTGCAAAGAAGCAACACGGTGCCACTGCTAAGGGAGCGGTGCGAGAGAGACAACTGTCAGTTTATCGAACCTTGTATTATTGAATCATGTAATAATCTAACCTTGTATTATTGAATCATGTCAATAGGAATGCTCGATATCTTGTCGATTATTCTGAATATCGATATTTCATGGCACGATAATCGATTTTTTGAATCGATATTCCAAGGTCGATATATCGAAGACATCGATACTTTACCCGCAATATCGATATTTAAGTTGAAATTTATTTTTCATCTACAAAAAAGTGTATGGTAAAATACTAAAGTAGGTTTAATCAGCAGCTTGTGTGATTTATTTATCACTTAAGTTTGACCAACCGCTTGAGTCGACCGGCATGCCGTTTTAATCCTCAGTAAATATACAAGATGGAAGTAACACAATTGAGTGAGTTGCTAGGCGGCCTAATACCATGTTCTGACCGACATCGAAAACATGTTTTCGTTGCTAAAACTGGTTTTCGACCTAAAACTTGTGTTTTCGTCCATGTAAAATCTGTCAAACGAAAACCAGTTTTCGCTGAAGACTACTTGAAAACTCACGTTCCACTCAGTCCAAACGGTGTCTTCACTAGTTTTTTTCGATTATTTATCAAAGTGGAAGTCATATTTTATCATACGCCATTTCGGAATTATTGTTAATTGGTTGGCCTAAGTAAAATAAGAATGAAAGGAAGAGGTTGTAAATGAATAGAAATTCAAGGAAAAGTATTTTGGTTCTGTTTTTGTGTAGCAAAACTGTAATCAAAAGATGTAAGAAACGTCAACGAAAACGCTAACAGCCGGTGTGAACACCCTTCAGCCCACAATCCCAAAACTCGTTTTCAAAGTGTTTCCGTTGTCGGTCAGAACTTGGTATAATATTCTATTCAATTGGGAGTAGGATTAGGTTCTTTCCTTAATAATCCGCACCGGATCCGGTAATAAGAGAATAAGCGAAAAGTTTGCTCTCAAAAATGGAACCTAATCCAGAAGAACGCCAAAAACCACATTTCGTGCCCAGAATTTTTCAAACAGCTAGTGATGTGCTGAATTTTCGGTACCCAATACTAGGTACCCAATACTTAAAAAAGATTTCGGTACCCAATACTTCCTTTTCGATACCCGATACCGATTCTTTACATTAAACCTTCGCCATTATATGCATTTCAAGTTTACAAAAAACTTTAATTACTAATTTATATGATATCGGCTAAAACACTTGAACTTATCGCAACAGAGAAATATTATTTGATCAGTTTTAATCTTAGTTGATCCAAGGTTCAAGAAAAATGCTTTTACGGATGAAGAAGCCTTTCAGGGGGGAGATTCTGTAACCAGTTAGCGACAAGTTTCGGATCGATATCGCACTTGTTGACGTAAAAATATTTCATATCATACGTCAACAAAACCGTAGCCGATTCGAAAATTGTCGCTAACTGGTTACAGAATCTGCCCCAGGCCTACAAAAATGATATCGTCCAATTCAGCTGGAACAAAAATGCCTCAAACAAGTAAGAGTTTCTCTGCATTATGGCCTCGAACCGACATATATACATCTTTCATTTGAATCCGTATGAAAAGCTCTATTGGCTCCTACATTCGGGTTTTTATAGGCGAGTCTCCCCTGAACGGGTTTTTCCATATTTTTGGCCTATGTGCGCTTTTATTCGAAACCTAAATGTTTCGGTTCCGAGTATCGAGAGTATTGGATACTTTTTAAGTCGGTACCGAATGTCGATCAATACTTAAAAGTATTGACTCAGCACAT
>NW_023458556.1:46885525-46894638 GCF_013731165.1 Rhagoletis pomonella | reverse complement strand
AGTGAGGTAAGGCCAGGAAAACGAAAAAATTGTGTTTTTCATCAACAAAGCGCATAAAAACAGACGATAGCAAAATAGCGATATAACTAGCTGTGTAGAGCAGCAGCAACAGCGGCATCGGAGGTGACTGGCAGAAGAAATATCAGCGGTGTCAGTTATAGCTCATAAGAATTATTCAATTGGCAATTCGTTGACGAAAAAGCTCTCCTCTTTGAAGCGTCTTAGATTGGACAGTACTTGTATAGTTGCCGATAAAAACAGAAATCTGATTCCATATCGGAGGCAATCGCCACTGTTTGCTATTTTTGTTGTTGCTGCTGCACGCAAAGGCGATCAACGACACGTAAGGTGAAAAAATTTCAGATTGACTTTGGCTGTACGAGGAATGGGCAACGACACGAACGCTGCCCACAGACCCACATCAGTGCAGCAAAAGTAATAGCATAAACAACGGTTAATCGCATTCCTTTGTCTGATACCAATGTGCACTCCGTTGGAAACTTTGTAAGCTGCCACAACCACCGGTTACCAATTCTTTGCCCACACTCCTACGCAGCTCATCATCCTCACGAGCAAGCAGCTGTCACAACGCATACACTGAAGGAAACATAACAAAGAGCTGTTTTAGGGATTGCCTAACAAACGCTTGCTCTTGTATTCTGCAAAAAAAAATTTAGATGGAGACAACTGATATTTGTAAGACGCATTTAAAGCGTTAAAAAAATCCTTCAAAGTTTGAAACTACAAGCACTTAACCTACACACTCATCCTCAAAACGCATCGCATCGAACGTACGTTCATACAAACATATAACGATAAAACTGAATCCCAACGAATGGGCGCAAAGGCAAGCACTCCGACAGCCAGCGGCCAAAGCCCACGTTCGCGTACCTTTTCCAGCAGTTCAACTGGAACCGATGCGGCACAAGTCGCATCTAATAGTGGATTGGGTCATGCTCCGACTGGTGCCGATGGCGGTCAAGGCTTCAACTTGTTGCGTACATTGCCCAGCTTGCAGGTGCAACATCACGTCCAAAGCTCCAGCATCGACAGACAAAGGGCACGCAGTTTGAGTTCTGTGCCTGACATTCACAATCAACAACATGGCACAACACATTCCTCTTGTGCTGTAGGTAGTGGACCACACACACATCCGGCAGTAGTCACGGCGCCTAGTAGCAATGCATTTGGTTTGTCCCCACAAGCGCACTCTTCAGCTGGTCCCAACTATCTACAACATCAGCATTATCCCCTTGGCGGTGATGGTATGGCTGGTGGTAGTATTCGTATGAGTGTACCCGTCAGCAGCAGTTCATTTCACGACAACTCGCTCATACTGAACGGAGGAAGCGGTGGTGGGATTAATACCGGCGGTCGTGGCATAGGGAGCGGACCACATTCGCATACGTTGAATTTTGATGATCTGCAAGACGCTTCAGGAGCGGGCACAAATTTCGTCGAAAGCATTGCATTGGCGGCATCCTCATCTAGTGGCGCAAGCGGCATTGGGCGCGTCTATACAGCAACGTCACTGCCGTCACACATTTGGTCATTAAACGGTAAGTGAGCTTGAATTTTCTGTGAATCGTACTTTTGTTTATCGAGATGTAGTTGTAACAATTTTAATATGCTGTCTACTTCATAAAGTGTGCATCCTAGGCTTAGTCTAGTGGTTATTACTTGGGTACTTATTGCAACTAACTCAAAATGCGAATGGTAAATTAAAATTAAATTGGCTTATATTAAAGTTTTCCATCTATCGTTACCCGTGCAAGACACGACACTTCTCAGTACAGAGAACAAGATTTGTAGTTGTTGTCCGCAGTTCAGATTCTTGATTGTCGAAGATCTCAGATGTTCATATTTCGCTTCCATATGAGTCATACATATATAACCGTAGAGATGGCGGGCAGGTCAGCAGCTTAAACCGTCAAAATAAACTGGATTGCAATGTACGAGTGTGCCGATTACGGATGGGATGTTGACCGACGAAAAAAGCGCAGACGGCGATCCCACCGGTAATTTATGGTATTATCTGCTCAATAACGGCAGACCTCATATTGATAGCAACGTGACTTCTAGACAACAGCTAACACAGGAGTAAAGGGGAAATGATACCAGCTCTTCTGACCACAAGAAGACACTGACGACAGCCAGTGCAGACCCACTGTGGAATACCGGAAAATAGCAAGATATCTATTCAGCTGACCTTCAGTGGGATTCGTTTGAGCAGTACAAACTCATAAGGGTGGATTGTAGATGCATGTAAGTTCCGCAAGGTTATCACTACTTTTGCAGCCCGCTACATCCCAGCTGGATGTATCTCGGATAGCAGTCCGAACTTTGCAGCTGAAATGCTGTCCTAGTCGATGAGCGTGATAACCGCGGAAATGCGGCAACTAGTGAACCTCCATAAGCGGAAGAAGTGGGAGGAGCATCTGAAGACTTAACTTCACCTCTGGTGTACATAAGCTCTGGTAAACCGCGAGGTCATTGTCCAACCTGATGAAGCGCGACGATAGAGTGGAAATCTTTTTCGTTACCGCGCTTCGTCCAACCAGGAGCGATTCGCGATCTATTTTAGCCGTCAGTTCACGCGGCCTTCTTCGCTGGACAAAGCCAAACGTCGACTGACCAGAAGGCTGTACAAACTGCCAAAACCCAGTGCGCCTCTAATTTACCCGTGGCTAGTTTAGGGAAGCCATCGGGAATGCGAAAGCTGAAAAGATTTGGTCCTGCGAGAGCAGATTACTTCACCAAGGTCCTCAACCTGTTCATGGCCGCTCTCATCGTTTCGGACGTCTGGAAAACGGGGAGAGTGATCTCACTGCTTAAACCGGCTGACAAAGGAGAGTCTTATTGACCGATAACACCCTTCCGCGGCAGCGAAGACACTTCAGGCCTTTCTACTCCCGCACTATACGAACGACCTGAACCCAGCGAGGCATCGGCATGGGTTTCGTAAAGTGCACAGCACAACAACAGCTCTTAAAGCCCTTAAACACTGATATAACTCGGGGCCTAAACCGAAACCACCCCGGTGAGATAATAGTTCTAGGAGCGGTGTCGAAGATGTTTGACACCGTCAGCCACTCCACGCGATTAGAAGACATTGAGGCTTCCTCTCTTCAATAGGGACTCAAATGGTGGTCAGAGAGTTATCTAAAACAAGGAGTCCCAGAGGGTGGTGTCCTTCCTCGTTTCTGTTTAATTACTACATTTCGAAGCTCCCTCAGCCAGCATAATGGCGTCCGGGAATGGAATTGATAACTTGCGCTCGAATGTAAACGGTTACCTCTCCGAACTTTCTCGTTTCTTCACTGCGAGGAGTCTAACCCTCTTCCTCACGAAATCCAGACTACAGCTGGGAATTGGCGTCTATAGCTTACCAATTCCGACGGTGTATAACTATAAAATACTGGGGGGTTACCTTCGATAGTCTGCTCTCCTTCTCGGCGCATACAACCGCAATTGCCAATAGAGTTCAGATCCGCAACAAAGTCCTCAAGTCACTAGCCGGCAGCACCTGTGGCACAGCATCACTTACACGACGAGGCTTCGTCTGTCTCGGAAGACTCGCACCACCATAGCACCTCTTCGCATACCTCCTAAACTCCACTCAAACGCCTCTCTCCTTATGGATCAACCCTGTTGGAGTAGCACACTTTCTGGGTCTCCAGTTAGTTAAGCTTGACGACAACGATTGGGAGATAAGCCGATCTAGGCAGAGCTAAGTAGCCGATACAAAAACATCAACCATCCTAATTTTAATGTCGTTGTGCCATTTACATATCTTCTTCCATATATAAAAAAAAAAAATCAAACATTTCGCTGTTGGGTTTCAGCTGGGCATTATGACTGAGCGAGGTCTTGTAATGAGTTTTGAAATCACGATGTAGCCAAGGTTGCAGATAATAGTGTTTTATCATCCTGTGGCATTGAAAAGTCAGCTTTATGCTGTGTAGCCTTCCTCAGATACCAAATCCAAGTAACAGTAGGTGAAAAAGTACGTCAGGAGCAACACTAGGATTTGTAGAGAAAGCTCTCTCATAAAGAATTCGACAGTTCGAGAGGTTAAAGATTTGCACTCAACATCGGTCCTCTTTTGCTGATGGCACTTTTTTCCAATAGCAGTAACTTCTCGACAAAAAATCGAATCCTCTCCACCTAATGAAATAACACGAGCTTCTCCCAAAAGTCATTCATTTTTACCCATATCTTGCCGAAACCTTCGGTAACAAATTTTTTCGCAGCGACTACCGGCGCTGCTTGCTTTTCTATTTATCCAAGTTCAATAGCCGAAATCCCACTCCCTATGCCTGTCGAGTTAAAGCCTTCTCAGGATAAGTCTCCCGCTTTCTCTCTTCTGCGTTGTGGCGGTATAACTTCAGTATCATTTCTCTACGCTGTGTAAAGAGTTCTCAGTAGGATTAAAAGGCTTTGTGGTCGGCTTGCTAGCTATCTACGTCATATCGGACAATACCTTCTTTCACTTATTCGGACAAAACTGAAACAAAAAGGCCAAAGAAACAAGCAATAAGCTTATCGGTTCATAAATTTTCTTGTTACTGCGCTTTGCAGGACGAGCGATTTCGTCGCATCGTGCCCATATTGTGGTGACTTTTCGCTTTTTTGTCAGTCAATGAAAACCACCATTCCTTGCGCACAGTGTTTCCCGCTTATTCAGGCATGACCGAACCAAGTTTTGGTTTATACCTTATTGTAAATGGTACGATAATACCTTTTTCGGATTTATGCTGAGTCTTATTGGCACACCAATTTGAAAGTCCACTAAGAGCTGTACTCCCAATGTCTCGATACAGTAATACTGAATTTTCGCGAAAGCATAATTGGCAGATCATCTGCGTATCTAGAAGCATTGTAGCCACACTTATGTAGTCTTACTAGGTGGTCACCTGACTCCAAGGGAGTATTGTGCAAACCATGGCACCAATAGTCCACTGGCCTCGATATACTAGAAAGATAGGCAGTATTATTGAAAGCCCCCTCGATGTCAAAGAGAGAACACAAAGCAATCTCCTTGGTATTGAAAGCGCTTTCGATCTTACTAACCAGCTATTGTAAGGCCGAATCAGTTAATTTCTCTTTGTGAAAGGATATTTTAGTATGGTGCAAGGGAGCGGATAAGCTCTTTGCACCTAATGTGTAGGCCTAACAGCCGTACCTAAATTAGCGCGTTGAGCGTTTCGCTTGTATCTTTATCTCTCTCTGACGCATTAAATTTATATACGCTAGAAGAAGAGAGGCCGCCAGGCTTAACGCTTGACGCGCTTATTTAGGTATGGCTCTAAGGAAGTTAGACTTACAGTCCTGTAGGGTTTAGGAAAGTTAAGAACATGTTTCCAGAAATGTTGAGGCTCCTGGCAGTGAACTGAACGTCGATGACCCCAAGATACCGACGGTCATCTGTCCTTAAAACCTCTGAGTCACGTTTGACAGTGTTTTCTAGTTATCAGCGCACGTCTCAGCCACTGGTTACAAATTGCGAACCAGGAACAAAGTCCTCAAGCCTATAGCCGGCAGCACTTGGGGGGAGCCGACAAAGAGTTCCTGCTCACTCCATATAAAGCAATCGCAAGGTAGGTGGCTATCTCCGAGCGCCAATGTGATCGGCAGGAAAGCGCAATACGCAGTGGAGAAAAATACAAACCTACCAGAATGCAGCTCTACGTACAGCTAAAGACTGCAATCTCAAAGTCGTGTCTGCTTCATTGGGCGGAAAAAGAGCTCAACGCTCTGTAGAACCGACATCGAGCCGTAGGTAGAGCATACATTCGGCGCAGAAAAATACAGAGTTGTGCTCGACAACTAACACGGCGATATAGTCAGGACAACATCGTCCTAGGTAGTCGACTGTCGCCCCTCGACATTGGAGAAGAAACTGCCGAGAGAGACCAGACGCAACCTCAGCTTCTTGCAGGGTGGTGCTACGGACTCAACAGTGACCTCTCTTGGCTGAACTCTAACCCAAGAACCCTAACACCAGAAGTACCAGAATAACTCGGATACTTTGATATACTCAATTGCAAAAATATCATCACCACGTGTAGCTTTGTAAGGCTGGAAAGGCTCTACCTTCCATCGTCACTTGCCTCTATCAAAGATACGTAAAATCTGCCTTGACTTCCCACTCTGGAGAGCATTTGTTTTGCGGAGACATAGCCGGTTCCACCGGAGAGCTTGGGAAATGCATTTGAAGCAAGTACTTCAGAGTCTTGCTGTTGTAGTTTGTAAAAGTGCCATCTTATCCTCTTAGGAAAGCTATCCCATGGAAGGACTCCTTGGATAAAGCTTTATGCCGACGAGAGGCCCCGGCCAACGTCTCTATTGACTCGTATTGGTGTCTCCTCGGGCAGCGTCTCTATTGTATCAGATTCGACAGCCATAATGCTCGCTCTTGGAGCGTATAATAACTTTTTTTGTAGACAGTGAGAGTGTCTTAAGTTGTAGATGTCAAGCTTCACATGCAAAAGCGTTGCTAAATAACAAGGTCGAAGGTTAAGGTATAGGCTTAGGTAAATAAGAGTACCGCGACAGCTTGCAACTTTTGAGAACGCGGAGGGGGCTTCTTCGAAAAGGCTGATTGTGTTTTTAAAAGGAGTATTCATAGCACATTCTAGATTAGGTCTAGTGGTAGTTTTGAGCCAAGAATAAATATCAAACATATTTATGTACAATTTTAAACATCGACACTGCATCGACTACCTATGACTACCATTGTTATCTGAGTTATGCCTGCAGTAATACCATGAATTCTAAATAGGGCTGGGAGTCCTATCCATTTTTTTTAATATCCAAATAATCCAGGTAATTAAAAAGCCGAATATCCGTATATTAACGGATATGCGAATAACAAAATAACGTATATATACCAGGCATCCGGATAGAAAAGGAACGGATGTTAACCGGATATCGGGATATCCGGATTTATCACTATACACGAATATCCGAACGGATATCCGGATGTCCGAATATTGGCATAGTCGCAGCCCTAATCGTATACATAGTATAATGGAAAGTCGAGATTCTTTGTACGCGGTAATCTCGAAAACTACTGAACGGATTTTGACGAGATTTTCTCTAATAATAATATAATATATATGCCACCTGTCTAAAAAACTATAAGACCGTTCGTTGGATTGCAAAAGATGAGGTGCCAAATGAAAGGAATTGACCTCTAGAAAAGCTCTAATGTTTTTTTTTTTTGAATAGGGTTGCAACCTGTTAATAAAATCATTATATTCAATCATAATAAGCGTGGGCATCTGTTCTGCACCGTCACTGTCAAACGCAAAGACTTAGCCTCTACATTCGCAATATTGTATTATTTTTCTGAGTAGGGTTGCCACCGATTAAAAAGTTAAAAGATTTTCGCTGTTCGTTGGACTACAAAATTAAATACCAAATGAAAGGGCCTGGACTTCGCATGTACAAAAGCTTTAATTTTTTGAGTAGGGTTGCCACCTATTTAAAAATTACTATCTTCTATACATTGTATAAAGGAAAGTCGAGATATTTTGACCACGCTAATCTCAAAAGCTACTGAACGGATTTATACGAGATTTTTTAAGTATAATCTGTATTGATAGGAATATTATCTTTAGTAATTTAAATTCCTATAGGGTTGCCACCTGTTTAAAAAATTACTAGATCCGCACTGTTCGTTGGATTACAAGATATGAGGTGTCAAATAAAAAGGCTCGGCTTTTAGATGTTCAATGTTAATGTATTACTTTTTGAGTAGGGTTGCCACTTTTTAAAAATTATAAGATCTTCACCGTTTGTTGGACTAAAAACTGAGGTACCAAGGGAAAGGATATGGTCTCTCCATGTGCAATAAGTTTTTATTTTTTTGATTCAGTGGGGTTGCCACCTATTTAAAAATTATGTATGTATAATACGTGAGGGCATTTTTGGTTAATGACATTAGATTTGCACAGTTCATTCAATTTAAGAAAATTATGTGTCAAAGGAAAAGGCTTGACCTGCCGATTTGCAGTAACGTTTTATTTTTCGAAGAGGGTTGCAACCTGTGCGAAAAATTAAAAAATGTGGACTGTTCGTTAGATTACAAGAAGTGATGTGTCAAATCAAAGGGCTTGGCCTCCAGATGCGCAATTATATATTATTTTTTAGTCGGGTTGCAACCTGTTTAGTTGTCAGTCGCATCTTATTGAATATCTACATACACATTCAGCGCCTGGCAAAGTCTCGCACATACTAAGCCGGCTAGCTCTGAATAATGGAATAATTTTCCTTACTCAAATGGGGCAGACAAACTTGGTGAATCAGTAATTTTATCTTAAGCCTATAAAAAATCGGTTAAATATTCCATTTATCTGTCAGGTAATAACTACAAGCATTAACAATTTTTACAAATTAAAAGATCTTATGAGGAAATAAATCAACGTGTTTGTTTACTTTTCGCCTGTAGTTGATAAGATATCTCTGTTAAGATGGTGGCTCATTGCAGGCAAACATTTCCATACATTACATGGCGACGCCGAGCAGCTGGCAACACCGCCAAATCACTTACGACCCCTGTGTGTTCGACAGTAGTTAGTCGAGTAGTACGATAAGCAGGAACAAGGTAGGAAGGCGGGCAGCAGTCAGTCAGCATGCAGCGAGAATCAACGAATACAGGAATAAATACAACGCAGAGCGATTGTATATGCGAGTATACCCACGACGAGCAGATACTTCGTTTAGCGATTTCTTAAGTTTTCCACAGAGATACTATAAAGTACATAAACGAAATTGGTTTTGCGGTGGTCATTGTCGGTGTTTTGTCGCCTTCGTGCACTCGAATTTGTCTTAATAAATTTAAATAAAAGTGAAAAGAAACTGAATACTAAAATACTACATAGTTTGTATGTATGCACGCCATAACGGGTAGAGCAACATTCTAGGCAAAACTAGTAGCTGCGGGAAATAAAAATTAAAAAAAGTCAAGTCCGATAAGGAATTATGTGCTAGAAAAACAGGAGCTATCGTGCAAGCAGCGTAATCAGTGGGTTCCATGACCAATTTAAAGGGCAAAAGATGCATTTACAAACATATATATGCATGCATATGTACGAGTAGGCTTAGTA
>NW_023458556.1:46870679-46885125 GCF_013731165.1 Rhagoletis pomonella | reverse complement strand
TAGTATCAGCTATTGAAGCACAAGCAGCTGATTACAAGTGATAGCAGCAATTAACAGCAACGTTAGGCAGTTAATGTAGATTCTCTGACCGATAGACAAACTGATTGGACAAGAAGTGGCCGCCAGTGAGGGGTGGTGACTCTTTGCCACAACTCCGCATCAGCATTATGGCTGTCGGAGCGAATGAAAGGCCATCAAAGCATCGACGATGACGACGACGACGACGGCGACAACATTTTCAAGCGATTGTTTTGATGCGTGTTTGACATGAATGTGTGCATATCTGATTTGCAAGTCCGTGGGTCTGTGTTGACTCAGCTGGTTGCTTCTATTAATGTATGTAACCACAAAGGCTGCGATACACATTTTGTGTGTTTGAATTCAACTTCTCACAGCGGCACTCCGTTGGTCTCAATATACGCACATCAAAGTTGAAATCGTGAGTTGTTCTTATTAATGTCGTTTTGTTCACTTAATTAAGGGTATGTATCCGTGTTCATTTTCTATAATTTTGCCTGTAGGGGCAAATTGAAAAAAAAAACTCCACTTTATGTACATATACACATACAGAGTAAACCGCTTTCGCTGCTGCACACCTATCCAGTACTGCATTGTTTTTTCTCCGTACTGTGGGTCATGTAACACTTAAATGTGTATAAATCAATACTTGAAGTACAACACATTGTAGCGCACAGTGTACCTACATACATACAATGTCTAGGTGAAATTTCTGTTTTACATCACATCTACACCTTCTACTAACAGAGCAATTCTGCAAACGGTCTTTTAAATCACCAGTTTTTCGAATGACAAAAATTTTTCGTAAGACAATTTTCAATTCTGGCAACTATCTTGAAAGCTCTTTTCTTGTCTTTAACTGCTAACGAAATAAAGAAAAAATAAAATTTTTTAAAAATTACACTGCCGGCAAAAATTATTGGCACAGCAAATTTCTCGCAATATATGAAAAAATACTCAAATAAATTCTAAAAAATCTGATTAAAAAGTTGAAAGTTTGCTGAATTTTCGCGGGACTTGCACAAAGTTTAGGAATTATATTCTTATGCTTTTTGTTGTAGAATGAATCATATTTTTATTAAAAATTGGCGGAAAAATACTAGGAAAAAAAATTGCTGCATATATTGCGAAAAACTCGCTGTGCCAATACTTTTTGCCGGCAGTGTTAAAACAACAGAATCTTAAAACTTAAAAAATGAAATTGAAAGAGAAAAAAAATAATAATTAAAAAAGTAAAATTATTAAAAAAGAAAAATAAAACAAAATAAGTTCCTACTTAAAAATTAAATGATATAAAAAATTTAAAAAAATATATATATGTACATATACATAATCTACAAATTATAAAAAAAACTACAAAAAAAATTAAATAAGTTCAAATAGGTAAAAGATCATTAAATAAAAACATTATTAAAGCGAAGAAAAATATAAGATTCTAAAAATAAAATTATATTGAAAAATATTTTTCTTTTTAAAAGAATAAAATTTAAATATTAAATAAAAAATAAATAAATAAATAAAACAGTTTTGTAAATTAAATAACAGTGCCTTCTACGTACAAAATACTTTGGAGAGGGCAATGAAAAGGCAAAATTTTTTGTAGAAAAGAAAACGCCAATAGATTTGCAAAATAAAAAGTACGTTCGACATAAAATGCATGTTTTCTTCGGTTTAAAAATTCGTTCAAAAACTATATTAACGAATGGAGATTTTAGTAGGTAACGTAACGTCAGGTAACGCCACGTCAGATAGTTCAGCTGATTTAACAAAAAAGCAGAAACTTGGAAAATTAACCTTAAATATTTAACATATTACTACAACAAATTTTATACAAATAGTCTTCCCAATTCGCAGAGTTTAGCAATTTTGTAACCCAAGTCATAATTCACTTCTGTTTTTTGTAACGTCACGCCAGCGCATATGTTTACTAATATTTTTAAATCTCTACTAGCAACGGTTGCACATAATTTTTTACTGATTGAAGGGTCATTTAATTACCATGTAAATTATAGAAAAACCTTTTCAAAATTTTGACTTAAATTTTTTTTTTTAACTTTTTAGCATACAAATGTCACGTAACGCCAGATGGGAAATGCCCACATACCTGCATGTGCATCGCTTATGCAATTCTAGTAAAACAAGTGCAAGTTTTAAGCGGTTAAAAAATCGCGCTCATTTTTTCATATAACAAATGCAATTTATAAAAACTAGCGTTGATTTTTCTAATTTTGTTTGCAAACGGTCATGCGCATTTTTTCCACGAGAAATTCACTCTTATATGGTAAAAAGTGCAAAATGCCGTCAGCAAAAACAAATCATTAAAAATCAACGCAATTTTTTAGCCGCTTAAAACTGGCAATTTTTTACCAGAATTGCATAACCGATGTACCTGCATACCCAAAATTTTTCTAAAAATTCAGAGTTAAAAGTTCAAATTTAGATGAAAATTTTTTGTAATTTTCTAAATTCTGCATAAAGCTTGAAAGTTTGACTTATGTGGTTTTGATTGAAGTATCAACCATATTTTTATAAAAAAATAAAAAAATAAAATTTAACCTAACAAAAACACCATGCACTCAGTTTTGATCGCCAGTGTACATACATACATACATATCGTCGATGATTTTGCAAAACCGCCTTAATCGCCATAGTGGCAGAAAGGAGATTTGGTAACCCTGAACTCCAGGCATCGAGCTTCATGCATAAAAGTCGTTATTCCAACAACAAATTTGCAAAATAACGGTTAGATGCAATACCGCCTATCAAGTCAGTGATACAATTTTATTTGTAAAACCAACCATCTCTTTAGTTCTGTATACCGGTTTTCTAGGTCGGGTCATTTTCCCAAGATATTTTCATTTTTATGGAAAAAAATATTCAAACTTTAACTGGGAAAATGTTATAACAAATAACAATATTTAAAAAAATCTACTAGCGATGAAAATCGATGGATGAATAAATAAGCTTTGAATGGTTAAATGAAAATGTGCAATAATGTATGAAAAACAGCCAGGAAATAATTATACTCATACGCCACATTGTACATGTGTGAGTAACATTTTCCATGTTACAGTTTGAACAAGTAACTCCTCCAGATTACCACTACTTTACCTTATAAATCTTAATTTTTTAAATTTTTGGTTGTAAAATTAATGAACTTTGATAATAAAAGTGAATAAATAAAATTAATTTTTTTCCGAATGTGATTATGCATTTAAAAATAAGTTAGAGGTAAAAACAAATATTTTTAAAGCAAACTTTCTATAAGAAAAATGAAGACTATTAAAATAATAAAAAGTAAATTGCATTCTCTAATAACAAAAAAAAGAATTAATTCGGTCATAAGATTAGCCAACGGCTTTAAAGAAAATAAAATTTGAGTGCTGTCAGATAGGCGGATCGACGATATGTTTCAACAGTAAAAATAGCGCGGCCTCCTCTCGATATTTCTGTTTTACCACAGCTTTTTTAACATAATCTATAGGTATAGATGTGGGGTTAAGAAGATTAATATGAAGCAGAGCCTAATTTTTGTGTTAAGCCCACGGCAACCCTCTGACATATTTTATGGTAGTTTAGAAAAAAATCTTGACCTAAAATTTGAAGAACCTCCGGCCATTGGTGCGAAAAGCTCAACTAAGTGATTTCAGAAAGTTCTACGGCAACCTAAAAAACTTGGAAGTCGTATAGGACAAGGAGCGGGCTATGCGTTGTAGGCACCAAAACTCTCCATACAAACTCTCCTTTTATTTTGGCTGAATTGGGGAAATAAATCTGCCCACTTCCTTGAATCGTCCGTTTTAATCGCATTAGTTGCGGACAGTTGAAAGTCGAATCAATCACTAGCCAAGTTTTGAGCATATCACTATGAGCTGTTCCTTTCCAATCGAGGCAAACGTTCAACAACACACTTCGTCATCAGCTACCATTCATTTGAAAAATTGCTCGATTTCGCTTTGTTTCAGCATCAATCGATACATGGTCACTCAATCTAAATCTATTCGGAGACTGCCCAGTTTCCCTTCCACCGAGTTCAATAAAGCACGCCAGCAGTTTGTCTTCTTTGCCAAATGACGCCAATTGGAAATGTCAAGTGAAGCCACGTCCGTTTCTACTATTGCACCTTGTCATAGTCAAGCGGTGGGACATCACTTCTAACGTCATCAACTGGGGCTCGAATTCGTCTCCTCCATTATCTCCAGTGCTGCTGCCATTCAATAGGGTGGAAAAGTCGCCAAGGTTGTTCTTACAGGAATCTTAAAATCTTCCGTAAGTCGCCTAACTTGCTGGCAAAAATTTTGAGCGTTCTTCCTGTCGACCAGCATTTTAAACTCTTCGAACTCACTTATTTCGGCTTCTCTCTTCTTATTACGGCAAATACGTCCCGCTTCCCTCTGCAGCTCCCTAAATCTGTCCCACATGGCTCTGTTAAAATGTAGTTCCACTGCTCGCATATGTCGGTTTGTTGAAGAGCGCTCTCAGAGTGCAGGGGTGAGAATCTAGTGACGAATAAATAGGCTGTCTGTTGTGATTGCAGCTTTTCGACGTTGAGTTTTCCCTGCAACAATTTTTGCGATATTGATCCGAGTCGATGTTTGGCCCTCGGGAGTGTACATACGTACGCCTAAAACACTGGAACGTGTCTTCCGTCTGTCATAACGTGATCCATTTTGTTTCTCGTTATTTTCGATCTGGAGACAGCCAAGTAGCTTAATGGATCGCTTAATGCTGGGACTGCATTACTGCAGTACTGGATATTTTCATATTTCGGGCCCCGGCGAAGTCGATCAGGCTCAGTCCGTTATGGCACGTTTGGAAGGCAGAATTTTCCGTTGAACAGTGGTACCAAATATCCCTTCTTTGCCTACCTCGGCATTGAAATGGCCAAGCATGATTGCCAAATCGTGATGGGGGCCGCATTCGTATATGTTGGCGATCATAGAAGAGATCCTTAACTACCTCGTCTTCTTTTCTCTTGGGACGTAGGCTCAGGTGAGCGATATGTTGAAGAACCTTCGCTTTGATGTGGATTGTGGCTAGGCGCTCGTCCACCGACGTGAACGACAGTGCGCAACGACAGAGTATCTTTCCCACCACTTATCCAACTTGCCCGACCGAACTTGCGCTCCATTGCGTGACAGCTGTAGTAAACATCGCAAGACCCTACCTACACCTTCCTTTTCTCTTGCCTCGACCATCACATTTCTTGGATGGCGGTCATGTCAGCCTTAGTCTTCCCTTGGACATCAACCAACCGGTAAAAGGCACCTTCTCAATCAAGGGTCCGAACATTCCTAGTGCATGCCCTAAAATCATAGTCTTTTAAACATTCCAAAGAAGGTGGTCTCATCCAAGGCTTGGTTTTTGTTTTCATTGGGAAGGGTTTTTGCGTAGCGCACGCGAGATTTTGCGCCTTCTCACGTTAGCTCGCTCCCAAACGGATACGCTACCCAGAGGATACGTGGTTATAAATATCCGGGCGTCGTGAGCTGCGATTAAACTGTACGCAAAAGAATCACTTCTGGCCACTCTCTGGGGAATTATATCTAGTCAAAAGCTTTCCGTACTTGCGTGGACTTCTGCGCACGGATCATTATAAATACCTGCTGTCTTGCATATTTAAATAGTTGAATGCCACTTTGCCCCACTGTACAACACAAACACATTCACGCAAAGGCAAATTATATTGGTGGGAATGCTGACAGATATTTACATACAAATCTATAAATAAATATATATGCATGTGTATTATAATTTGTATGTATGCATGTACATATGTACATATATTGAAAGCTAGACATGAAAACAGACAATCGCAGTACTGGTGATTCTTTGATTCGTAGAATACAAATGCATATCGTGGTCAGTGTTGCCACAGACAAATTTTTTTCCTACCAAAATCCACCTAAACCTATCAAACATTTTTTTGAGTTTTTAATATTTTTGTTAAATGTCAAGTTTATTAAAAATGTAGATAACTTAACATTTAGTAAAACTAAGATACAGCTAGTAAAATAAAAACAAATTAACTG
Organism: Rhagoletis pomonella; assembly: GCF_013731165.1. Classification (NCBI taxonomy): domain Eukaryota; kingdom Metazoa; phylum Arthropoda; class Insecta; order Diptera; family Tephritidae; genus Rhagoletis; species Rhagoletis pomonella. The sequence continues at coordinate 46,879,075 of NW_023458556.1, read as the reverse complement.
CGTATAACAATTGATTTTACTGTACATACTTATCCGACCTAAGAAGATCTAAATATTGTAATCACTCAAACCTTAGGCTATCCAAAAATCTAAGCACTTTGGACGGTGCCATATTCCAAATTTTATATGGAGAAAAAAATCGTTCTCCAAAGTGTATCACTCTACGATTAATTTTTCGTGAGCAGGTGCATAGAATATACTCTGTGGTTTCCTCCTGCAGTCCACAAAACCTAAAGTCCGTCTCTACAGAAAGCCCCATTTGACTCAAATGGTACCTTAATTTGCAGTGTGCTGTCAATTAGTCAGTAAGAGTTCCAAGTACAAGGAGTCTCGCAGTTCCTCCTGGGCGTTGCTATGAATCTCTTTGGTTGTCTTATTATCTTTTCTTTCCGCCAGTGGGCAGCAATCGGAAATTCTTCTAAGCTCCTAAGTAGTTCTGCAATGTATATTTTAGATGTACCGTAGAATGGCTCGGGGGGATCATGTAAGCGCATTTCGGTTCCACACTTTGCGAGACAGTCGGACCTTTTGTTGGCTTCAAACCATTCATGTCCCGGAACCCACCTCAGCGTTACGCTATAGTGGGCTCCAGGTGGTTCCAGACGTCACAAGCCTTGATGCAGTTTTAAAAGAGTATATGGCATTTAACACTGTTTCCAATCCAAAATCCAATCTAGCCTACCAAAACTAAATGGAAAATAACCTACCAGTTTTTAGGGGAGGAAAGCTCACGTGTGGCAACACTGATATCGTGGTTGTAGTAGCGTGTACTAGTCATGGATGTCTAGCCAGCGCGCAACTGAGGTGTTGTAAAGGGGGAGTGGGCGTGCTAGTGTGTGTCTCAATTAGCATTGTCGACAACAACAAAGAGTGCCGACGACGACAGCGACAACTACAACCAGACCAGCCAAACCAGTCCGACGTCCGTCATCATCACACGCGGCAGCAGCAGCAGTCACCGCAAATACTAGTCTGTTGGCAGTCAGTCAGTTGTTTTACTCCGAGTTGATCGGCGAATTTTCGAGTGCGAAAAATTCGATTTTTCACAGCGGACTTTTGTTTATTTATGTGCAAGTGAATTTTTCTTGACGTAATATTTTTTTTTCCTTTGCTGAAAATCATTGTGACCTATACAAAAATCTCAACGTTTGTGCTTAGCGAATTGTGCGTAGAAGTAGTAGTAGTTTTTTATATTTTTTTTTAGTAAAAAAAAAATATATATCGTTTGGGGTCACCCCTATCAGCAAGTTTGCCACCAACATTGCTGAGTCTTCGTTACGTGGTTACTCAATTTCATAATTTCGTAATTTCGTGCTATTCACTGCTCCACGCGTGAGGCGTATAATACGGGAAGTGCGCTCAATTGCAGCCGCGTCACACGACCGCCGCCGCCGCCGTCACCGTGTTTTTTAGGGAGCGTTGAACGCCTGCTAAACAGGAAGACGGCAAGGCGGACACAAAAACGCAGTCATGCAATAACATACGAAAGCAACAACAAAAAGGCAATCATTCAATTGAACGGAGACAGACAGAACAAAGCACAGCAAGGCAGGGTTTCAGCGCCAACAGAGCTTTCGCTTTTGGCAGAAGGTGGAGCTGTAAGGCGGAGTCGACGCTGAACCAGTCAGCAGTCGACCAGCCAGTCCCGTGTGGTTGCAATAAATGCACTTTATGTCTGTCCGTCCGTCCGTCCGTTTGCCCGTTCACCTATTCAACCGCTGCTGTAGGATCTCGGAATAGACTTAGAGCACACCACAAACTAGACTGCAAGTGATTGTAACAAACAAAAATAAAACTTGCTCCAGCTGCGATTCGAACCGCGGTTCTCAGATTTTCTAAGGGGATACTCTCTCCGCATGCCAACGTCGCACATGAAAATTTGTTGACTAAGTGCCTACATATCAGCAAGTCGTTAATTGTACCCGTTGTCCGCTATTGCATGATATTGTAACCAGTTTTAGATCAAAACTCATACCTTATGCATTACATTCGGTCCACTTTTAGTACAATTCAGCTGTTTTACATTACATTGCTTTATATTTTTGGACCTACGACTATATTTTTCGATCGATTGGACCAAACTTTCCTTCAGGGTATGTATATACTACATACATTCATGTGCTTTTTGCAATCGCGGCGAAGTGTTTGCGTAAGATAAGGCAGCTGTGATGAGAGGGATTAAAGTTGGGAAGGGTCGGTGGGTCGAGCAGAGTGCGCTGTTGATCCATTGATACTAGCTTATATGTATGTGTTTGCATGCGTATGTGTGTGCGAAACAGCTGAGGAGTAATAGTGCAGGCGGAGAGGTACATAGTCAGAAATCGAAGAATTGCGTGTTTACAATATTTAGAATGATCGCGAGAAGTGAGCGAAAAACAGTCACGGCCATGAACGAATTATTTTCTTTTTTTTTAAGTACTCACATACAGACATACATACATGTATGAGTGTGTGTTTGTGCACTTTTTCAGCGGTCTAAAATTTGTTTTTCTCACGTATGCAGTACTACTTAACTTCGGTGAACCGCCAGGCAAAGAACAAAGACAATTACCATAAAAAAAAATTTGGCAAAAAAGTTTTTTCTTAACAAAAAAAACAGTGGCAAGCAACCGCACGCAAAGAAGCGAAGCGAAAATAAGAACTAAACAATTTTAAAAAGCTAAGAGATACAAATTAATAAACTAAAAAATTATCAATAAAGCAAGCGACATAATAATTAGCAACAACAAAAACAAACATGGGCCAAGTTTTCGGCAATCCGAACAACGTTCACGGCGAATATCCGGCGACAACAAGCAAATATATTGGTAAGTTTTTGGCGCAAGCAAGCAGCCATAAAAAATATAGAAAACAGAATCGCAAAACTAAGAAAAATCGAGAAATAAATATACATAAGCACATATCCATATACATTAGACCGTTGGCAAATGCAACGGAAATAGTATTAATTAAAAAAAAAACGTGCTAAAACTAATACATACATACAAGAATGAGAGCAAAGGTGAGTACATATGAGTAGTCCACTTGCAAACAGCGTTATGTGATTTTATAATAGAAAGCCATAAATGTGAAAAAACGACTACGACAACAAGTAACATTCAAATTGAATCTTTTTTATTAGTACCTGAAAATTTGGATAAATAAGAGCCTTATAAAATTATAACATACCATACTATGACATAAGATAACATTAACAGTCTATACGACCTAAAGCAGTTTTCTAGGTTCATCAGATGATGGATACTTTTGAAAGTTTATAAATAAGTATGATAGATACTTTTTGAAGAAGAGTTAACATTTTATGCTATTTTTTCAGAATATAAAAAGAGTTAGTGGACATGAAACTACTTTAAATACTGGTACGTAATCCACCAAAAACTAAAAATCGAAAAAGTTTTACATAGCGCACTTTGCAAGTGGACTACTCATATGTAGATGAAGAAAAAGATAAACGCAATGATAATTATAAAAACAAAGATGCGTAAAGATGAAGATAAAGGTAAATTTAAACACTTTGTTTATGTAAGGTCAAAGGTGAAGGTGAATATGTTGATGAAGAAAAGAATAAACACAAAGGTTAAAACAAAGATAAATGTTTGAAAAATATGAGTATGAGGATAACGGTAAAGGAAAAAGATTAACATAAAGTAATTATAGAGAAAAGGATATAGATAGAGGCACTGCTAGACTTACCACGCCTTAACTCACCTCACCTAAACTCACCACATCTGAATTAAAAACACCTAAATTCACCACAACTGAACTAAAAATACTTTCCGTTAGGTATGCCCCACACCTGAACTCACACCCAAACTCACCTAAACTCAGCACATCTAAACTTACCACACGTTATCATATACTTGTTTTTTTTTTAGTAGTTCTAATGGAATAATAGAATTTGGTGAGTTTTAATTTACTGATATAAGAACTGAGATATGATGTGTAAGTATTTGAATGAGGCAGTTGAGGTCATCGGTATATCATACTTTAACCCTTTCAGTACAATTGTCGAATATATTGGACACACTTTTTTTGTACTTAAAGCTCTTTTTTTTCTTAAATAAGAGCTTTTGTTAAAAAGAAACAGTTGTTTCGAGAAAAGTATATTATTCTTATTTACCGCATTTATTTTACTGCATTTTCGGGATGCAGTTGACCGCGTTTTTTCACTAAAGTTTAAAGTGTCACAAAAATCGATATTTTGTAGTGTAAGATGTACGAACAAATGAACTATTTTTCGGTAGAATTGAGATCCAAAAAAACTGTTAAATGTTATTCTCAGTTTTTAAATATATTTCGCAAAAGAAAAAAAGAAAAATTATTGATATCACTTCCCTGTTTACATATCTAGAGTACCACTGACCAATAGAATGGACGCTGAATAACGGTAAAACGAAGAGCTTTATAAAACTTTTGATTGTATTTTTAAAATCAATGACCCAAAATTAGGCGGTAAAGAAATTTTCAGATCTTTAAATTTAGCGCCTGATTACTGAGAGGGGGTCAGATCCAGCTGCAAATACGGAAAATGTTTATGACAAAAAATGTAAAAAGGAGTCGCCTACGTTCGGCAAAAAAAAAATATATATTTTTAGACTCAGGGATATACGGTGACCAGGGCCGCCAGCTATCCTTAGCTATGGGACGCCATAACGAGGATATAAAGTGCCAAAATGTACGAAAAAATATAAGTGCCAAAAAAGGTGCCATTCTTTTTAATCCTTCCCATTTGGCAATAAAATAAGAACCAGACTTTTGAAACAAAATGGCAATGCCAAAATGAGATAAACCAGTTGTATAAACCTTAGAAATTACAAAATTTTAGTTGAAAAAGAGAAGTGCTCGCAAAATATTTCGAAAAAATATATAGAAATATTACAATTAAAGAAAAAATTAGGAAAAATATGGACAAAAATGTCACGGTTTGAGCCAAAGCCTGACGGCGACCATTTTTCTGTTACGGTCTGGTACATACATATGTACACACATACATACATATATTACATATGTAAATAAGTAATTAATAAGTGCTAAAAGGAATGAAAGAAAAACTTAAAATCCGTTTAGCGAACATAGGTTTGTGTACTTAGTGACTTATTGCGTATATTTGTGCATCTGTTGGTATCTTCAAACATAGTACATACATACATATGTATGTAGATATCTGTTTACCAACCTATACATATGTAGTTCATAACGATCAATACCAATATTCACTCAAGGTGTTATGAGGGGAACACACTCTAATCGGCTAACTAATAATTAGAGGCAATGACCGCAATAATAAATCGATTTATCGAAAAAAGTCAAAAATATTTATGCAGGAGATATTTGCGTAGATTTTAAATGGGAAATTACTAAGTGTAAATTTTTGTTCTAGAATAGATCGCAATTAATGAATATTTATGTGTGAACGTTTTTTTCTATTGGTTTAAGTGTTATTTTCTTTTCTTGGCAGGCGATGCCTGTTTACTCAACTCGATTGTAAAAAGATAAGCATCAAGCAAAACAAAACACAATGTGATAAGAATTTTCTATATACATATAAAAAAAAACAACAAGTCATTCAGAAGAAATGTCGGTATAAAATACGACGCATGCATTTATTTTGAGTAATTACATAAAAGTACATAATTCAAGTATGTCCATATGTATACAAGTGTGTACATTATTAATCATAGGTTCTCGAAATATTTGAATTGCTATTTCATAATGTAAATCCCATTCGAAGCAGAAGTGTTTAGGTTTTAACTGAGCAGAGAGCTTTGTATTTAACTACGATTGAGCGAGTCGTCGAGCACGCGCATCTACTTGGAATTCGGTTGCCGATATAGGCACATGCATACACTCCAATTTCTAATGACAACTCATGTGATTCTTATGTAAAATGGTTTTATGGATCCGGATATTAAACTGTAAATCGCAGTTTGACTGTAAGCAGCGTGCGATCAGAAACTTGTCGTTAACGGGCTATAGAATCTCCCCACTGGTCATTTTGGTAACCGGATTATTTCCATATGCGGTGAGCAATATCATGGAAAGAGCTTTAGGAAACCTGGGTCAATAGACTGAGCAATGAAAAAAATCTAATGCTCTTTGCGGCCAGGAATAGAGTCCCTAATTTTTAATTCCTAAAGATGAATTGCAAAATCCTACGATTATTTAAAAAAAACTAATTATCTCGAAGACATAATAGATCTTAAGCTGGTTGGAAAATGAATATAGCTGAGAGCAGCTGTTCGGGAAGATTTCGGCCATAACTAAAAATTGTACTTTGGATGTTCACGACATGCTGCGGTTTCGTGTCTTATGGAATCAGTATAATCACATAAAATTAGGTAAATTTCGGTAGACTTGCCCTATAGACCTTAATATACACACTTTCAGCGTATGCCGTATGGCTTAAATAAAATGGGTTTAAGGCAGTATAGAACGATCAAGCATAGAAGTTTGATTTCTCTATTACCGTCGTCCAAATGCCTTCAGCCCCTTATCCTGTCCACAATACCAATGTTGCCGAGTCGTGCTATTTAATTTCATATTTAAAGCTTAAATTAGTGGTGTCACACTATAACGCCATAGCCATAACCATAACTGATATGTGAAGTGCGAGTAAGAACGTGTTGCCAGACGTTAAAAAAAATATATATTGTTCACATCCAACGTTTTGGCATAAGTCTAGAATATGCACGATTTAGCTATGCAAAAACCAAAAATTTGGCTCGATAGAACCTCTCACGCTTGTTTCAAGTGTTTGCAAAATAATTTGGCGCAAAAATATCAAGAAGATATAAAGGTTAAATTAAAATTTTTTTGAATTTCTTAAATACTAATATCTTATGAACTACATAACCGATTCAAAAACTAATGATAACAAAATAAAGACAATTAATTTATCTTTCAGTTGATGTACATAATTTATATGCTTTTTTATACTTTTCATCCAAAAATACTAAAAAACGGGAAAAATTTCGTATTTTTTCATAAAATGACGTTTCTTAACAAAATTTCATAATTAATGCAAAAGAAATGTATATTAGTAATAAAGTACAATTAATTACCTTTAATTTAATGTACATATTTTATTATGATCTGCTGTTGAGTTTTAAGAATTTAGTGTTAATTCAATGATAGTGAAAGAAGTTCTTCGCAAATATACTACGATATTACCCATTTAGCGCGTCTGGCAACACCGCCATGGTTGACTACGAAAAATCAGCTGTTTATGATTATGATACCTATAATCGATGATAGTTAATGTGGTTACGGTGCCAAAGCACTAAATAGCCTTTATACATTCCACCCTTAAGTCTTCACTGCGTTCCATTCCTGGGACCTTACAATAAATACATCATGTCTGTATTAAATGAACCCTTGCTTAGCCTTACGACTTGTTAAAGGAGCAAAATACTAATTGATTCTTATTTCCCTTCTAAAACGATTAGTTTTACTATCGATTTAGTCTTACCTGCTTATAATAAAAAAGTAGTGCATGCGACTTAATAATTTCTAAAATCTTACTTTCCGAAAATTACCCATATAAGCTCATTTCTGCCTTGAATCTGCCTAATAGAGCTCGTCTCAAAGTAGGACGGCCCTTTGGAACTTAAATAGCATCTCTCCTCTTAGTACAGTCAATCTGGTTCTATATTTAAGTGTACCTGGTTAAAAATTCCGCACAGGATAAAAAAGATACCATGCTGTCCAGAAAAATATTTTAATCAAAATAAGAAAATGTCATATCGCTCAATTTGACAGGAAACATTTTTAATTGACTGAAAACTTTTGGCAATTACCGCATCGCTGCACTAGCACTGATGCACAAATGGACAAACGTAGTTCACGGTGATTTCAAAAATGAGATTGGTTACCAATTTTAAAAAATCGGCTATCTTCCTACCGGTTACCAATTTCGTAATTTCGGAGTGATCCAGCCCATTTTTTTAGTTAAAATAATTATATTTTGCTTAGATTTCTCTATTTATTAGTAAGAATTGGTAACCGGTTCAAAAATAAATAATTTCATTTTTGAAAAAAAAAAATAAAAAAAAAATTGGTATGACCACTCCGCTTTTCTTAAAATTGGTAACTGGTACTATACACTGGCGGTTTTCGAAATTGGTAGCCGGTGCGAAAAACCGATTTGATTTTTGAGATCACCGTAAAGTAATCTTTGTAGGAGTAAGGTTTTACTATTTGTTAGTAAGAATTGGTAACCGGTACTAAAAAAGCAATTTCATTTTTGAAATTACAATCGGATTTGCCTAAAATTGATAACCGGTACTAAAACCCGGGGTTTTGAAAAAATGGTAACCGGTGCAAAAAACCGATTTCATATTTGGGATCACCGCGAAGTTATCCTTGTATATAGGAGCAAAGTTTCAACAAAATACGAC
>NW_023458556.1:46865850-46870669 GCF_013731165.1 Rhagoletis pomonella | reverse complement strand
AAATATCATTTTGATTAGTAACATAAAATATTTTCTTTTGAAAAAAAGTTAATTTATGTACAACCGTGTATGTATGTATGTGTTTTCATATGTATGTATATCACATAGAAAAGAAGAAAAACCCATGTTTATAAGTACACCTAATAAAACCATCAAATGGTTTACAAAAACGCCATTATTTTATTAAAACAAAAATCCTTACTTAATATTATGAATCCGAAAGTGAGTTTGTTTGTTTGCTACGCTTTCACGCTTTAACTACTCAACCGATTATCATGAAATTTTGTACACTGCTGTCATTTAGCCCAACTTAAAATATAGGATAAATTTAATCTCGATTAGACAAGGGGCCGTGGCACCTCCAATAGAAACGGAATTTTTCATATTGCATTACTCAGGAAATATTTTTGATAGATTACTGGAACTTGGTATGGATATACTACATATGTATGTAAAATCATTACTTACTCATGGATGAGGGCTGCCACCCTTTAAAAAAATCAAATTCAACTTCAATTAAGGGAGTTCTTTATTTCAAAATTATTTTAAAAAATGGATGTCAAGAGGCTTAAAAAAGCTGTAGTTCGAATATATTTTGAAAAGGGTTGCCACCTGTTTGAAAAGTTAAATTTAAATTAATTATACGCAAGCTATCTGAAGAAATAATATATGGTTGCCTAACGAAATATTGTTAAGAAACTTTTAGTTTGAAAGTTTTGCATAATAACCGTTGGGATTATTATTATTATTATTATTAATGTTTAAGTCTTTCACAGGGATTGCCACCTTTTTAAAAATTTAATTCGGCCGTTTTCGAGCTTTGCGAACACATATAAAACGGCTTTCAAAATATATATTAGTATAGAAGATTGGTATGAATCTAAATGGTTTTGAATATGTATCACATAGGTTGCCATCTTTCTAAAAGGTTAAGTTCAAACTATTCAATAATTTAAATGAGTTATTATAATATGGGTATCAATCGAAATGGATTTTAAAGGGCTTCATTTCAATACTACATGTAAGAGGTTTCCATCTGTTTAAAATCTCGAATTCAGTTCAGGGGATACGTTAATTGAAAAAGTATGACAAAGAAAGTTTTAGTTTGAAAATATTTTGAAGATGGTTAAACAAATTTTAAACCTCCTGTTTTCTAATTGAGTTTTCTTGAACTAAATTTTATTCAATGTATCACGTAGAAATTTCAATGTACACTCAGCGAAGCGGGTGAGCGCGATCTAGTATAATATAAAAATTTAAATTTGCATGCATCGCTTTTTAAATGCTTTACTTGAGCGCTCGCCAAGGGCGTCTTTGAAGCAGCAAGGGAGCGCTTCTTTCTAATGACACACAATGTTAAAATAAAATGAAGTGTGAAGTAAGACAACTTTTTTCAAAATTTAATTTTGATGCATAAATGCCTCTTAGAGCACCTGCATCAAAAAGTAAATTAAATTAAAGTAATTAAATATATATACCTACATTATTTTAGCGGTTAGGGCTCGGTATGACGAATTTCTCCGATGCTCCTCGTTATTTGGAAATTTGAAAAATTGGAAGATAGAAGATCTTTTCCTAACAAAGACAAAACCTATTTACACATAAAGCGGTGTGGTATTTTATATGTTGGCCGAATCCAATAAAGCACGTTATTCGATTCCCTTCTATGCTGATTGACGACAATTGGAAATGCCAACTGCTGCCAAGTCCTTTTCTAACTGGTATTTTTATCCTCTGCCACCACCAACGGCCGCAGCGCTTCTCATAGATTTACAAAATTTTTTTCTTTTTTTGTTAATTTTTCATAAGAGTTGTTTTTAAATAAAAATTTGTGAAACCGCTCCTGAATTTTGAAAAGTAAAATTGTCATTCTGAGTACATTCTCTTATCGGATCTCTCTTTCTTTTTTCAATATTTCGGCACTCTGATGTTGGGGAATGTACTCTGAATGTACTAGAAATATAGAAGTATTACATGTATGACTAAAAGTATTTCCTGTGAAATTTAGAGATAACATTTTTTTCGTTTCGATTAAAATTTCTTTTTGAAAAGCATGATACATTTATGTGCTATATTGACGGTGCTAAATATCATGTAAAAGAATTAGTTTTTAGAAAATTATTAAAGTAAAATCAATAGAAAGAAGACATAAATGGATTTTCCCTTCCATATAAAATTTGCATTTTAAGTTTACTAGAAACACGCATTGTTTTCGAAAGGGTGAATATACATGCTATGTAAGTACATATGTGTGTATGTATGTATGTACATAAAATTATAACAAAAGAGATTAATGTACCATCAGCCATGACAATTGAAATATTTTTTCTGGAGAAAGGGTTTTTCTATAAGAATGAAGTATGTATATACATATGTATGTATGTACATAAGTTACTAAGCAATTTTGTTCTCAAACTAAGTCAAAATAAGTAAATACATACATACATACATATGTATTAGAGGGCTGCATGAATTCATTCAAAACGGCTTATGAATTATTCACACACAAAACGAATGAATGATTTTTGGCTTAAATTTTTTTTGAATTTGAGTGAATACCTGTTTTGATATATGTGTCAACATTACAATATTCAAACAAAGTGAAAATGAATTGAATTGAAATGACAATTTTTTGTATGAATATCCAAAAAACTTTTTTCTCTGCACATATGTTAAACATATATATGTATGTATGTATTGCTGCGCTCCTATTACAATAGGAACAAACTTGTTTGTAGAAAAAATCTTTTACCGAAATGAGTTTGGACGATTTGAATGTTTTCCATTCATTCATTCCCATTCTTCCATTTGAAGGTAGAAAATTTAAAACAAAATGTATATTCATAACTTACAAAATTCCAAACGCTGAGTGTTTTGCATGTGAAGTAAAATATGCAAATCTACTGTACTCTGTTTGGCTAGAAGTTGGAATGAATTCATGCAGCCCTCTAATATGTAAGTACAACAAAAAAAAGTGGCTAGAAAATTCTCCATGATACAAATTTGTTCAACGGCAGATTTCAATGTGCGTACATGCATTATTAGAAAAAATTAATTCTAATAACTGTATGTAGAGCAATTTATTAAGAGTCTTAGTTAATACGTATAAGCTAGTTTGTAGCAGAACCGCATGTGACCTTTAAAAAAGATCAGATAGCAATTGTAGAGTTAACTTTATACCACAAGTGCTGTGTCTGTCTGTCCGAATGAGTGTTTCAATGTGTGCACGCTCAACTCCACTACATAACTGCATACAAAGTTCATGAGAACATTTGGTTATAAAAAAAAAAAAATCGCATGCCGACTGTTTCCAATGGCTCGTGAGTTGGCGCATTCACTTTTCCTGTTCAACGCAGTGCTTAGTCATTATATATAACTTAATATCTATGGATGCATGTAGTTCATGCGAACTGAACATACATATGTACATACAGTCAATCAATAAAGTTTAGGTACAGCGAATTTTTGCGGGCAACTAGTTTTTAAATATTTTATTTTTCGCAAATTTTTTACATAAATAGGGCTAATTCTACAACAAAAACCCCAATAATCAGATTTCCAAACCTAATGCAAAATTACAGAATATTCTGCAAAATTTCATTCAAATGTGTATTGCACTTTTTATTTACACTCTTTAGAAAAAAATTAACGAACATTATTTTGTATGGAGAAATTGAGCGACACCTTCAACAGAAAAATTTGCCAAAAATCAATGGGAAGTCCTAGCTACCTTAGACTTGCACTTTGTTATACTGAAATTGTGCGGGCTAAAAAACTGCATACTAAACTTTTTTCTAAAGAGTGTAAATAAAAAGTGCAACATTTGAATGAAAATTTGCTGAATTTTCCTTGATTTTGCACAAGGTTTGGAACGCTGATTTTTGATGGATTTTTAAAAAATTTGCGTAAAATAAAATATTTAAAAATTGTTGCTCGTATTGCCAAAAATTCGCTGTACCTTAACTTTATTGACTGAAACAGACAATTGCGCATTTAGCATTTACGTCATTGCCAATATTTTACTAATACTTATTAATTAAGTTCATACATAAATCCATTCTTGCATGATAACTTATTTTTGTAACTTTTTCTAAAAATTTTTCGTTTTTTATATGTACTTTCAGGTATTAAGTGTCCAGTATGTAACAAATTTGTGTTGCCCGACGATATTGAATGCCATTTAGTTATGTGCCTCACAAAGCCGCGACTGTCATACAATGGTGAGTGTGTTTATAATTGATTGCATATAACAGACATAGCAACAATGAGATCGTATCTTGTAATTAATGCATGTAAAATCGAGTGTATTAAACGTGTTATTTTTTTTTTGTAATTTATAAACACGTATATTAAAACTGCATACCCAGTCATTGTGCAGAAAACTTCATTAGCTATCGAAGTAGTTTTATTAATTTAATTTATGCAAATGAGGGAAATTAAAAAAAAAAATATTTTTTTTACATTTTTTAACTGTGTAAAGTAGCTATTACATAATAAAAATTTCCAGCAATTGTAAACAAGCTCTCACTCATTATTTATCTTCTCACACTCTTACTCATTATTATTCAATAGAGTTGCTCTATAATTAATTTCAAGTTTCTGTCACGGCTTTGTTAAAATATGTATTACTCCTCATGTTTTCCTTTCAATCATTGTTTTTAAAAAGCAGTAAACAATTTTAAAAATTGTACTTAACTTCTAGCAATAATATAATAATAACCGGTAGTTGTAGGAACTTAAAGACAGGTTTTTAGAACTAAACTCAAATTTGTACTTGAATAGGCACATTGTCATTTTTTAAAACCCGCGCTTAAAGCTT
>NW_023458556.1:46862972-46865750 GCF_013731165.1 Rhagoletis pomonella | reverse complement strand
AAATACATTAGAATTTACAAAAGGAATTTCACTACTTATTGCCTACTTTGCGTACTTTTCTAGTACCATTTTCGCAACAAGGGATTGCATTCTTGCACTTTCTCTGTCCTTCGTAAATGCAACCTCAGAGAACGTATAGTTTAGCCCAATTTTTAAATTCACTGCCACTGCCTTCATCGCAGCAAACTTCGCATGCTGAATTTGACCCATGATTAAATAATACAAGGTTAGATAATTATTGACAGCTGCGGTTTGACACTCCCTTACAAAAGGTTGCATTTACGAAGGACAGAGAAAGGGCAAGAATGCGATCCCTTATTTCGGAAATGGTAGTAGAAAAGTACGCAAAGTAGCCAATTAGTAGTGAAATTCCTTTCGTAAATTCTAATATATTTGCAGGAAATCTGGCATTTTAAACGAAATGTTGAACGTAATATTGATATATCTACGTGAATTACGTAATTTATATGCTATTTAGCCGTATAAAAACTGCAAAATGACTCAAAATTAAAATAAGACTACTATGAGATTGATGTAAACATCCAATGCTTATGTTTTCATCAGTTAAATATGCTTCATATGCATATACAAATAAACATATTGCACAAAAGCTTATACTTTTATTTAACACCAAAGCTACACTGTTTCGATGTAAATTTGCAAAGAAGCAACACGGTCCCACTGCTAAGGGAGCGGTGCGAGAGGGACAACTGTCAGTTTATCGAACCTTGTATTAGGTGCGTTCGTTTAAAATCTCCAACAGAAACCAACCAACTGCCAAATTCCGGCGAAATGTCATCTGTTCGCTCACAAGAGAGAAATATCCAAAATAGTACGCGAACAGAAAATTTGCAGAAACTTGCAAGTTAGACGAACAGCTGATATAATTTTTGTTTACATACAAAAGTGTAAAATTTAAAACGTACGAAAAGTCATCGCAAAGTGTTATACTGACACAGTTTATTGATTAAACAAATAACTACTTATTTCTTACAAGTTTAATTTGTCGCATTTTGTAATTTTTATCTTCCAAACCATCAAATTAAATTTTGTGATTTGCGTAAGTGCCAACCAGCTGTTTTTGATCAGCTGCTTCCCTGTTGGCAAATTGCTGTTGGCAAAAATTTTTCCAACAGAAACTAACAGCTTCCCCTCAAAATGAAATGTCACTTTGCTCTCTCAATTTCCCCTACTTTGCAAGTTTTTTGCGTACGCGAACGCAAAAACCTGTAAGTTTTGGTTAAACATGAACAATTAACAGCTACGCGAACGAACCTATTATTGAATCATGGGCAGTGACTGCCAATATTAGCAGTAACAGCTGATTTTAAAAACTGTCACTGCCACTGCCACTGCGCTATCAAGGCGCATCAATTACAGGTGATAGCGATAGAAGCTATGCTTCTTCTTATGAGCACGCTTGTGTCAAATTATCGTCCGTTTTGCTTTATTTACTTATCCACTTATACATACATATATACAAATTCTCCCGAAATCTTTAAGAGTGTCGGAAATCTGTTACGATTCTTTTAGAAATCTGTAAAGAAAAACATATGAAGCAGTTGACAAGAACTAGTAAAGAAATTTCTGTACCATTTCTTAAAGAAAATTCTTAAAAAATTGTGAAACCTTTCAGAATTCTATGAAATCCTGGTATGCAGGGTATACATATACATACGAATATGAATAGATAAAGAAGATGTTGATGACACAAGGAGTTCATACCAACGGTAAATGTTATTTTTGTACGATTGCTACAACCTGTAGTTGTTGAATCATGCTGCGCTATTGTATTTTGGGCTTTTAGCATCAAACAGTTATCACGGTGGCACAGAGAAGAAACCTAAGTTCTCCTTTGGATGTGAGAATCACAAGCACAACAAATTTGCCGGCAAGTAATTTGAATATTTCTGTGTGAACGGGGTGATCAAACACGAGCTTTGATTGAGATATTTATATGTAAACATACTTTTATCAATCATAACAAAAATATCGAGCTATCAAGGAGATACATTTCGATGAAAAAAATATTCGTCGATACTTTGTCTATCAGAAATTTTTAAATTTATGTTTTTCAAAATTTAGAAGAAATTATTTTGAATAAACTATTGGATCGTTTATATAAATCAAAAACTAGAACATCCGTTATGGCATGCAACGAAGGAAAAACATTTAAAAATAAAGCTCCCGAATGCGAGAAACTAGACTGCTGGTGTTTTCCAGAGCCATATATCGAGCGGAAAGTTAAGGTACGAAATAAGAAGCATTGTTGGCTGTACCCTGAGCGTGAGACGAAAGAACTGGTAAAGTTAATACCGAATTTTGAGCACTGCAAAACTTTGTATACGAAGTGCGATTATAGACTTGAAAATTATGTTTCGAAACAATTGCTATTAATTGAGGACCTAATTCACAAGCACAAAAATAAATTAGATAACGAAATAGTCTTTCAGCGCAGCCTCATAGAACAAATGTGGAAGCTATCGCAAAGATTTTTGCTATTAACTCAGTAAGTTCTCCAATTGCTAGTTTTTTCAACTACTTACAAGCATGTTTTTATCATGCTTACAAGTCTGTTCTGCGCTGGTAATAAAAATTTTGTAACCGGTAAATAAAGTTCCTCTCAAATTTTAAACCTCTTCGCATTTTGTGTACTCTTGTAATCGGTAAATTTTGTTACCATCTCATAAGCTGGTAACAAAGTATTGCCCCGTGAAATATGCAATGCCGTAATTTCCACAATTCTTCATAGCTGAATTGCTGAATATTTTAACTGGA
>NW_023458556.1:46857094-46862872 GCF_013731165.1 Rhagoletis pomonella | reverse complement strand
CAGTCGCCATGATCGAGCAATCGTCGGCGTAAGAGACAATCGAGACTTCCTCTGGAGGTTGAGGGAGCTTTGAAATGTCAAAGTTAAACGGTAGCGGGGAAAAGACACCACCCTGTGGAACCCCCTGTTTTATTTTTCTAAGTTTACTCGATTTGTCTCTAAACATTACCGACGAGTGTCGACCACTCAGATAATTTTCCGACCACCGTTTGAGCCTCTGTGGGAGAGAGGAAGCCTCTATATCTTCTAGTAGCGTGGAATGGCAAACGGTGTCAAACGCCTTTGACAAGTCCAACGCTACCAGAATCGTTCTCTCACAGGGACGGTTTCGGTTAAGGCCACGAGTTATCTGAGTGTTTATGGCGTTAAGTGCTGTTGTTGTACTGTGCACTTTACGGAAACCATGCTGATGCTTCGCTGTGGTCAAGTGGTTTGTCTTCGCTACCGGGGAAAGGAGTGTTATTGGCCGATAAGAATCTCCTATGTTGGCAGGTTTCCACGGTTTGAGCAGTGGGACCACTCTCCCCACCTTCCAGATGTCTGGGATGATGAGAGTGGCCATAGACAAATTGAGGACCTCCGTTAGGTACGCTACCCCCGCAGGACCCACATTTTTCAACATCAGCATGCATATTCCGTCGGGACCCATGGCTTTGGAGGCTTTCGCCTTTCCGATGGCCACCTGAAGTTCACCGCAAGTAAAAGCAAGGGGGGCACAGGTTGTTGGCAGTTTGTGCAGCCTTCTGGTCACTCGACGCTTGGCTTTGTCCGGAGGATGCAGTATGAACTGCCGGCTAAAATAGCTTGCGCATCGCTCCGGGTCCGACGAAGCATGGCCGCCGAAAGAAATTTCGACTCTGTCGTCGTGCTTCGTCGGTTTGGACAGTGACCTCACGGTTGACCAAAGCTTACTCACACCAGAGGTGAAGTTACAGGTCTTCAGATGCTCTTCCCACTTCTTCCGCTTATGTACGTTTACTAGTTGCCGAATCTCCGCGTTGAGATCCCTGATACGGCCTGCCGAAGGCTATCACGCTCATCGGCTAGAACCGGCGCTTCAGCAGGGAAATTTGGACGTGGGTCCGTAATACATCCTGCCGGTACGAAGCGAGCTGCAGCAGCGGTAACAGCCCTGCGGAACGTACGTTCACCAAGGTGGACGTCGGTTGGTGTGGGGAGAGCAGCGAAGGTGTTTTCAGTAAATTCCGCGAAGCCTTTCCAATCAGCTTTAGAAAAGTTGGTATATGTTCGGTGCTCCGCGGAAGCAAAGTCGGTTGGTTTATCGATCGAGATGACTATGGGCAGATGGTCTGATGCCAAAGTCAGCATAGGTCGCCATGATATGCTGTTTATCAGACCAGCGCTGACTATTGTTATGTCTGGCGAGCTGCAGCAGCTGCCCATAATCCTGGTGGGTGCGTCGTCGTTCATTGTGCAGAATGTCGAATCGTCCATCTGCGCAGCCATGTCAGTTCCCCTACGATCGTTTGACAGGCTTGAGTGCCAAAGATCGTGGTGCGCATTAAAGTCGCCTACTACCATACGGTTTTCCGGCTCAACATCGCCTGCCCGGATAGCAGTGCCCTGACATTCTAAGGTGGTATCCCTGCGGTCGATGTCTGCTTCGATAAGACGATACTGCACGGTGTGGTGCGTGAGGAACGCTAAGCCACCACCATTATCCCGCTCGCGATCTCGACGGTGCACGTTGTACCCGGCACAATTCAACAGTGTTGAATTGCTGTACAACTTCGTCTCTTGGACCCCAGCTATCAATATGCCATGCTTTCCCATGAAGACGGTTATCTCCTCGATCTTGGTCTGAGCCCGTTACAGTTAAATTGAAGGACCTTCATGTGGTTCGGGAGACGTGTGGTGATGCGGAGTGTGAGGGATGTGTGTGGTCGTGACGCCGTTGGCTGTGTGCGCTGCTAAGGTGGTTGCCGCCCTGTGGTGGTGGCGGGAGGCGTCGCAGTTGATGTCTGCGATCGAGCAGCGCAGCACGGGCCCTCGAAGTTCCTCGTCCAATCTCGCGTGGTGCGCAGACCTGAGCATGCCCTAAAGTGGCACCAGCCAAGGCAGGTGTTGCACTTGACTGATGTCACATTACGGAATATCCTGGTCTGACATACCGTGCAGATAGTAGGAGGAACCAGGAGTTGTTGGCGACGGCGTGTAGGTATTGGTGTGGTTGTGTGTGTTCTGTGGTCTGTCGTGGCTGTGGTGTGGTCTGTAGTGTTATTATGTTGCTGTGCTGTGGTGACTGTGTGAGGCTGCTCAGGTGGACTGAGGTTAGCCGTGGAGGCTGCTCTGTTTGAGCAGCAGGGGGCCACGTACGACGTAGTCCACTGCCGATGTGTCCGTAGTCCTGAGCAGACTCTAAGGTGACTCCACCCCTCGAGGGCATTACACTTGACTGAGGTGGAGTTATGGTGTAGTCGTCTCTGGCATACACAGCAGGTGTAGATTTCTGGCCCTGGGTTTGACTCGATGCCAGCCCTGAGTAGAAGAATACGTAGCGAATGTAGCCCTATGGGCGAGCAACTTCTGAGATACTTCGCCGACCTAAACGGGGTTAGATCGCCGAAACAACAACCCTTGGTCGGGTAAAACCCGAGTCATTCCGGTACGTAGAACCGGCTGTCGTGGGAATGAGAAACTAGAGTATATTTTGCTTTGCTGCCTTTATGCTTAAGTGCACATTTAAGAGAGGCATTATTTTTAAGATTTATAAGGAAACTCCTCCGATAGATGCATTCAACATACCTGCACATTGGCGATACCTGCCTTAAAAATTGTGCAACTATTATCAATTACCTAATTTTGCAAGCTTTTATTTATTTTGCTCATCTCGCAGAACAACGAAAATCGTTATAAATTTATGTAGTTATATAGATAATTAAGATACCATTCGGTAAAAATTTCGCTTGCAGTAATTTCTACGTGGTAAGTGCTTCTCCATTATTTGGTTTCATATGGATTCGGATACCCTCCTCATTGAAGTAGTATTAAATTCGCTTAAGTGCCTTTATCGGTTAAGTGCACAAGTTTTTCGTGCAAAGAAGGATGTGCAGCTAAGCAAAATATACCTACTGTAATATGTAATACATATGTGTTTCTATATTACTTTGCCTCTAAAAGCCATCGTTAACAGGTTACAATTCATCGATGTTTGAACTTAAGTTGCTGAAAGAGACAACGGCAAAATCAAACTGGCGAATTCGCAGCGCTTAGCATATGCCCTCAGGGCGTATCAACTCGCCGGTTGTTTGCTAGGTCCCAAGCGAATACCCTGCAATCATTAGCGTGCAAAATAGTTAAAAAAAAAAAACCGAAACAGCACCCAAACAATGCGCTTAATCACGACTTCAACGCCTGCGGGTTGCGAAGGGATGCAAAACAATCCATCAATTTTGAAGTCTGCAACCGCGAATGAGTGTGCACGCGATTGGGGCATTGAACCTGAGTAGAATCAACAACGCGCGCAACTGCCAACTAGTCTTTTTATTTTCATTATAAATTCAATACATTCGTGCGTTTCTCTTGCAGCATCGGCGAATATGCTAATGAATCAAGAAGTAATGGAAGGAGAGGATGGCGATGACGACGACTCAAACAACAGAAGTGAGGTAATTGACATACATAAGTACATTAAAAGAAGAAATAAAGTAGTTAAAGAGGTTACTAACTGAAGTGTCATATGTTGGTTTTGAGGGAATGGGGAGCAATAAGAGTAGCACAATTGAACAAAGCGGCGACGCATAAAGGAGTGCCCACTATGTAGCACTGACAGCCACATGAACATATTAGGAGTGTTCGCTATACAAAAAATTTGTACAAGTTGGTACCAATTGTTACCAAATCGAGTTCGTTTAGCCAAAAACCCAGTAAAACTCACGATTGAGAGAATACAAAGGTTGCGCCGATCTCGGACCGCTATTCCTCTCTTAACGAATTTGACAGAATCGTTGTTTGCATGACGTCACACTGGTGCAACTTGTTTGCGTTTTCCTTGCAACATTTTTTCTTCTTCTTCCATTCTTGCTCACGTTTTGGCATTTCTCTCTCGCAATTGCACCAGTGTGACGTCACACACAAGTTATTCTCAAAAATCCTCTCCGATCGGCGCAATCTTGTATTCTATCATTCTTGAGTAAAACTTGCAAGGAGAGAGCACAATTTTGACATTTAATTTGGAGGGGAAGTTGCAAATTCGTGCTGGGAAATTTTTGCCAGTAAGAATTTGCAAGCAGGATTGTGACACACGGTTGCATTTTTGTCAACATTAATTTGAATCGACGAGTTCGTTAAATTTAAAAATGAACAATCTTATTGCGATTTACTAATGAAAGAAGTATGTAAATATTCGTTTATTCAGTTAATTTAATTAATTCCAAACATTTGAAAGGTACTCGGCTGAAAAAGCTGTATTCGTAATCGGAACGCACTCGACACCACTGTCGATATAGGAAATCCGACGGTGACTTTCACAATGAAATTGAAGCGTATGTTAAAGAAAGTCAGAATAAGAAGAAATATACGTATAGGTCCTGTTTTGGTTTCCACCTGAAATAATTAAAAAAAAATTATTATGCTCGAAATGCAACAGTGGACGCCAGCTGGCAGTGAAGCTTGCTAATGTTTGCTAATTCCTGTTCGCGCAAAACTTAGTAAGTTTCTCTCTTTGGGAGAGTAAGGTACCTTGTTCTCTGAATTTTGTTACTGGCTAATTCTTACTGGCAGTTGCATAGCGAACACTCCTATTATTTTGTTTTGCCAAATGTAGTCCATGGCTGCAACACAGATGAGCGTATTGCGCTCAATGTGGCTAAAAACCACTAAATTTAATCCGCCACAATAGCTTTACAAACCGCCGACCACAACAAAAGGGCTGCCTAACAACGTAAACTTGGCGCTCCCCAATTTTTTGCATTCCTTCTATACTTACTACTTTGCATTTGGTAATAAAATACAGGGCCACAAGTATGGTTGGCAAACTTGCGAAAGGTTGACTTACTCTGTCAACGCTGGCTAATGCGCTGCGCCTCTACTTGGAACTGCACAATTTGCTACAGCTGCCAGATGCTTCCGCATGTTCCATTTCCGTTGTTTCGTGCACGAATAACAACTGTGGCCACTTTCTCTGCATTTGGCCTGCACCATACTGGGCGCTTCTTTGTGTTGCACATCTTCATTTATTTTAATATCGCTCTTCTGGTGTTTACATTTTTTATGTACAACATTCACCATATTTGCGCATTGCGCTGTTCTACTTAAAAATTATTTTCAAGAGAAAATCTTCGGTTCAATTTGGCTGCAAATACAGCTCAAGTGCTTTTGATGCAATGACACCAAATCAAAATATTTTCTTTCTTACCTTATAGTATTTGCATATTCATTACTGCACTGCAAAAGTTTCCCAGCTGCTGTCAACTAAAACGCCTCCAAAAACACTTTGCACTTGATACAATCGTTGCTGTTGTACCGCAGCCCAAAACATGCAACCTTCAGTACACTCACTCCTGCTGAAATATCACCTATCATCTGCGGTTACCCGCTACCATCACCTTCAGGGGGGATTGTTTTGGTTTCAATTTCCAATTGGCCGACACAACGGTTCAACACAACACCATAAGCACAAAGCTCAACAATAAACACTTGAAAACAAAAAACAAATTAGCACCTTATTTTTTGCCTAAATATACAATTTCTATGCACTCGAAATCCATTGCACACGCGTCGGGTCGTTCATTTCCTTTTGCGCTGTCACATGTAATG
>NW_023458556.1:46852416-46856994 GCF_013731165.1 Rhagoletis pomonella | reverse complement strand
TTAATAAATAAAGTTAGGTTAATTTAAATTAAAAACTTAACCCACACGTCCACTGTTGCATTTCGAGCATAATAATTTTTTTTTAATTACTTCAGGTGGAAACCAAAACAGGACCTATACGTATATTTCTTCTTATTCTGACTTTCTTCAACATACGCTTCAATTTCATTGTGAAAGTCACTGTCGGATTTCCTATATCGACAGTGGTGTCGAGTGCGTTCCGATTACGAATACAGCTTTTTCAGCCGAGTACCTTTCAAATGTTTGGAATTAATTAAATTAACTGAATAAACGAATATTAACATACTTCTATCATTAGTACATCTCAACAAGATTGTTCATTTTTAAATTTAACGAACTCGTCGATTCAAATTAATGTTGACAAAAATGCAACCGTGTGTCACAATCCTGCTTGCAAATTCTTACTGGCAAAAATTTTCCCAGCACGAATTTGCAACTTCCCCTCCAAATTAAATGTCAAAATTGTGCTCTCTCCTTGCAAGTTTTACTGGGTTTTTGGCTAAACGAACTCGATTTGGTAACAATTGGTACCAACTTGTACAAATTTTTTGCATAGCGAACACTCCTAATATGTTCATGTGGCTGTCAGTGCTACATAGTGGGCACTCCTTTATGCGTCGCCGCTTTGTTCAATTGTGCTACTCTTATTGCTCCCCATTCCCTCAAAACCAACATATGACACGTCAGTTAGTAACCTCTTTAACTACTTTATTTCTTCTTTTAATGTACTTATGTATGTCAATTACCTCACTTCTGTTGTTTTAGTCGTCGTCATCGCCATCCTCTCCTTCCATTACTTCTTGATTCATTAGCATATTCACCGATGCTGCAAGTTAAACGCACGAATGTATTGAATTTATAATGAAAATAAAAAGACTAGTTGGCAGTTGCGCGCGTTGTTGATTCTACTCAGGTTCAATGCCCCAATCGCGTGCTCACTCATTCGCGGTTGCAGACTTCAAAATTGATGGATTGTTTTGCATCCCTTCGCAACCCGCAGGCGTTGAAGTCGTGATTAAGCGCAATGTTTGGGTGCTGTTTCGGTTTTTTTTTTTGACTATTTTGCACGCTAATGTTTGCAGGGTATTCGCTTGGGACCTAGCAAACAACCGGCGAGTTGATACGCCCTGAGGGCATATGCTAAGCGCTGCGAATTCGCCAGTTTGATTTTGCCATTGTCTCTTTCAGCAACTTAAGTTCAAACATCGATGAATTGTAACCTGTTAACGATGGCTTTTAGAGGCAAAGTAATATAGAAACACATATGTATTACATATTACAGTAGGTATATTTTGCTTAGCTACACATCCTTCTTTGCACGAAAAACTTGTGCACATAACCGAAAAAGGCACTTAAGCGAATTTTCTTTACTACTTCAATGAGGAGGGTATCCGAATCCATATGAAACCAAATAATGGAGAAGCACTTACCACGTAGAAATTACTGCAAGCGAAATTTTTACCGAATGGTATCTTAATTATCTATATAACTACATACTATATTGATAGCAATTTTCGTTATTCTGCGAGATGAGCAAAATAAATAAAAGCTTGTAAAATTAGGTAATTGATACTAGTTGCACAATTTTTAAGGCAGGTATCGCCAATGTGCAGGTATGTTGAATGCATCTATTGGAGGAGTTTCCTTATAAATGTTAAAAATAATGCCTCTGATGCGCATTTCGGGGTAGGTATCTTAAATGTGCACTTAAGCATAAAGGCAGCACGACAGCCGGTTCTACGTACCGGAATGACTCGGGTTTTACCCGACCAAGGGCTGTTGTTTCGGCGATCTAACCCCGTTTAGGTCGGCGAAGTATCTCAGAAGTTGCTCGCCCATAGGGCTACATTCGCTACGTATTCTTCTACTCAGGGCCGGCATCGTGTCAAACCCAGGGCCAGAAATCTACACCTGCTGTGTATGCCAGAGACGACTACACCATAACTCCACCTCAGTCAAATGTAATGCCTTCGAGGGGTGGAGTCACCTTAGAGTCTGCTCAGGACTACGGACACATCGGCTGTGGACTACGTCGTACGTGGCCCCCTGCTGCTCAAAGAGAGCAGCCTCCACGGCTAACCTCAGTCCACCTGAGCAGCCTCACACAGTCACCACAGCACAACAACATAATAACACCACAGACTACACCACAGCCACGACAGACCACAGAACACACACAACCGCACCAATACCCACACGCCGTCGCCAACAACTCGTGGTTCCTCCTACAATCTGCACGGTATGTCAGACCAGGATATTCCGTAATGTGACATCAGTCAAGTGCACCACCTGCCTTGGCTGGTGCCACTTTAGGGCATGCTCAGGTCTGCATACCACGCGAGATTGGACGAGGAACTTCGAGGGCTCGTGTTGCGCTGCTCGATCGCAGACCTCAACTGCGACGCCTCCCGCCACCACCACAGGGCGGCAACCACCTTAGCAGCGCACACAGCCAACGGCGTCACGACCACACACATCCCTCACACCCCGCATCACCACACGTCTCCCGAACCACATGAAGCTCCTTCAATTTAACTGTAACGGGCTCAGAGCAAGATCGAGGAGATAACCGTCTTCATGGGAAAGCATGGCATATTGATAGCTGGTGTCCAAGAGACGAAGTTGTACAGCAATTCAACACAGTTGAATTTTGCCGGGTACAACGTGCTTCGTCGAGATCGCGAGCGGGATAATGGTGGTGGCTTAGCGTTCATCACGCACCACACCGTGCAGTATCGTCTTATCGAAGCAGACATCGACCGCAGGGATACCACCCTAGAATGTCAGGGCATTGCTATCCGGTCAGGCGATGTTGAGCTCGAAATATTTAACGTTTATATACCCCCTGTCACCTGCTGCCCGGCAGGATATCACCCTGACATAGGTGCGCTCCTCAGAGGTGAAAACCGTATGGTAGTAGGCGACTTTAATGCGCACCACGATCTTTGGCACTCAAGCCTGTCAAACGATTGTAGGGGAACTGACTTGGCTGAGCAGATAGACGATTCGACATTCTGCACAATGAACGACGACGCACCCACCAGGATTATGGGCAGCTGCTGCAGCTCGCCAGACAAAACAATAGTCAGCGCTGGTCTGATAAACAGCATATCATGGCGACCTATGCTGACTTTGGCATCAGACCATCTGCCCATAGTCATTTCGATCGATAAACCAACCGACCTTGCTTCCGCAGAGCACCGAACATATATCAACTTTTCTAAAGCTGATTGGAAAGGCTTCGCGGAATTTACTGTAAACACCTTCGCTGCTCTCCCCACACCAACCGACGTCCACCTTGGTGAACGTAAGTTCCGCAGGGCTGTCACCGCTGCGGCAGCTCGCTTCGTACCGCCAGGATGTATTACGGACCCACGTCCAAATTTCCCTGCTGAAGCGGCTGTTCTAGCCGATGACCGTGATAGCCTTCGTCAGGCCGATCCCGGAGATACCCGTATCAGGGATCTCAACGCGGAGATTCGGCAACTAGTAAACGTACATAAGCGGATCATGTGGGAAGAGCATCTGAAGACCTGTTACTTCACCTCTGGTGTGAGTAAGCTTTGGTCAACCGTGAGGTCACTGTCCAAACCGACGAAGCACGACGACAGAGTCGAAATTTCTTTCTGCGACAATGCTTCGTCGGACCCGGAGCGATGCGCAAGCTATTTTAGCCGGCAGTTCATACTGCATCCTCCGGACAAAGCCAAGCGTCGAGTGACCAGAAGGCTGCACAAACTGCCAACAACCTGTGCCCCCCTTGCTTTCACTTGCGGTGAAGTTCAGGTGGCCATCGGAAAGGCGAAAGCCTCCAAAGCCATGGGTCCCGACGGAATATGCATGCTGATGCTGAAAAATTTGGGTCCTGCGGGGGTAGCGTACCTAACGGAGGTCCTCAATATGTCTATGGCCACTCTCATCATCCCAGACATCTGGAAGGTGGGGAGAGTGGTCCCACTGCTCAAACCGGGGAAACCTGCCAACATAGGAGATTCTTATCGGCCGATAACACTCCTTTCCCCGGTAGCGAAGACACTCGAGGCCTTGCTTCTCCCGTATTTCACAAACCGCTTGACCCCAGCGAAGCATCAGCATGGTTTCCGTAAAGTGCACAGTACAACAACAGCACTTAACGCCATAAACACTCAGATAACTTGTGGCCTTAACCGAAACCGTCCCTGTGAGAGAACGATTCTAGTAGCGTTGGACTTGTCAAAGGCGTTTGACACCGTCTGCCATTCCACGCTACTAGAAGATATAGAGGCTTCCTCTCTCCCACAGAGGCTCAAACGGTGGTCGGCAAATTATCTGAGTGGTCGACACTCGTCGGTAATGTTTAGAGACAAATCGAGTAAACTTAGAAAAATAAAACAGGGGGTTCCACAGGGTGGTGTCTTTTCCCCGCTACCGTTTAACTTTTACATTTCAAAGCTCCCTCAACCTCCAGAGGAAGTGTCGATTACCTCTTACGCCGACGATTGCTCGATCATGGCGACTGGGAATGGAATTCATGACCTGTGTTCGAAAGTAAACGGGTATCTCTCCGAACTTTCTCGC
>NW_023458556.1:46849878-46852316 GCF_013731165.1 Rhagoletis pomonella | reverse complement strand
TTTTAAATACTTCCAGGGAGTTTGTTCTCTGGGAATTTGTTTCTCCCAAGAAATAAATCTTCCAACAATTAACTACCAGGGAGTAGCATTTTCCTCGAAAATTTGGGAGGAGAAAATTCGTACTTGGCCAGAGCTGTTTGACACTTTTTTGACAGGTCAACTCCGGCATTCAATATAAAAAATCCTCAGGGAATTTATATGCTAATAGGAGGAAAGGCAAAAGAGAGAAAACTCCCAGGGAGTTTCTGTTCAGAATCGACCTGTATGTAATCATCAAATGAATTTTCTGACTCATAAACTTGGGTCCGGTAAAGAGGGTGAAAAATGTAAGACCTTGCTTCGTTATCCTCTTTGCTATAGCTTTTGTGGTACGAATCGGTGCATTATTTTGCTGGATATTGAAGCAAAGTGTGCCAAAATATGAGACAAATGTTGAAAAGGTGACTTTTTTGCTTTTGCTTTATCCAAGGTAGGTTGGTATTGAAAATGGACGTCCATCTCCTATATAATTTTTGAAAGTTGTAATGTGAAGTAGAATTTTGGTATAAAATAAGATACCTACCAATGAAAGTATTCTCAGATTTTTTATATGGAAAAAAATACATAAATATGTAAATTATCAAAACTTAATGCGAATTTTAAGATTTAAGAAAATTAAGATTAAAAATATACATATTATTACACTAAAATTGAATTGGCAAAGAAATTGCATTTTTTATAAACATTTATTAAAAGGTTTGCAATTTCGATGAATTTTACCTTCAAATTCATAAATTGACCCCTAAAAACAAACGGAAGATGCTGACCGATTCGAGAGAGATTTCGCCGACCTAAATAGGCTTAGATCGCCGAAACAACAGCCCGGTACGTAGAACCGGCTCCCTCAACTACCAGAGAGAGTCTCGATTGTCTGTTGTGTTGACGATTGCTCGATAATGGCGTCTGGAAATAGAATTGATAACTTGCGCTCCAAAGTAAACGGTTACCTTTTTGAGCTTTCTCGCTTCTTCACTGCAAGGAGCCTAACCCTCTCCTCTACAAAATCCTCAGCAACCCTTTTTATAATCTGAACGAAGGAGGTCAAACTGCAGCTGGGTATAGACGTCGATGACGAACCAATCCCGACGGTGAATAACCCGAAAATCCTCGGAGTAATCTTCGACAGTCTGCTTCCCTTCTTCTCGGCGCATACAAACGCAAATGTCAATAAAGTACAAAGCCGCAACAAGGTCCTCAAGTCGCTAGCCGGCAGCATCTGGGGCAAAGACAAGGAAACGTATTGCGAACGTACAAGGCAATTGGCCGGCAGGTTCTGAACTATGCAGCACCTGTGTGGTCGCCGGGAACTAGCAGGATGCAGTGGGTGAAGCTACAGGCTTGTCAAAACACGGCACTTCAGACAGCGACCGGATGCCTTCTGATGTCGCCGCAACATCACCGGCACGACGAGGCTCATATGCTCCCAATTCTCTGCAAGCAATTCTTGGCGGGGTGTCACCGATGTGGGCAGACATTTGCTTGCGGAAAAACCCTCGCTACAGCACGTCAGAAGGCATCTATACAAACTAACGGACGAAGTCCAGAGGTTCATAAAGCAATCAGACAGATCCTGAACGGCATTCACAGGCAGTCTGTCTCGAGTTATATAGACTCTCAGCCTGTGAATGCCGTTTTGGGCACACAAGCACCAGACGTGGACGAGACAGAGAGCTTCGCCTGCCCAACTTCGCTCTGGCTACTGCAGCAGGTCAAACTTGTACCTGAGCAGAGTAAACACAGATGTGCCAAACGAGTGCCCGGCATGCCGGAGAGACACCCCATGACTCGAGACATCTCTTGGCATGCCAACTGAACCTCACTCAAACTAACGCTCTTGTCCTTATGGACAAACCCTATTGAAGCTGCACGCTTCCTTGGGTCTCCCGTTAGTTGAGCTTGACAACAACGATTGAGGGACTAACCGATCTGGGCGGGGTTGTTGTAGCCGCTACAAAGACAACAACAACAACAACCGATTCGAGAGGGGTTTTGCAGGTGTGTTTCTAGTAAGTGTGGGCCACTATTCCTGGATAGCCGTTTGTGATTAAGAAAAATGTGTTTAAATTAGCCAACCTACTATACATACAAGGAGGCACCTTTTACTGCGTCTATTAGGAAAAAACGCAAAACGCAACAAGGTAGCCCCTATTTGTTGTTGTACCAACATGAAAGTCCCCCAAGGAGCTTTTGGGGAATCAGCTGAAATGAGTGTCCTTTGCTGGATATAGATTTGGGTCGTTCCAGTTACGTAGACCCGACTGCCGGGGAACGTGAGGTAGTCACTTCGTTTTTAACACTTTTCTTTAAAATCGATCATTCTTCAAAATGAGATTCCTCCATGCGCTCATAAGAAAGCTTTAAGCGCGGGTTTTAAAAAATGACAATGTGCCTATTCAAGT
>NW_023458556.1:46847759-46849778 GCF_013731165.1 Rhagoletis pomonella | reverse complement strand
ACTTGAATAGGCACATTGTCATTTTTTAAAACCCGCGCTTAAAGCTTACTTATGAGCACATGGAGGAATCTCATTTTGAAGAATGATCGATTTTAAAGAAAAGTGGTAAAAACTAAGTGACTACCTCACGTTCCCACGGCAGTCGGGTCTACGTAACTGGAACGACCCAAATCTATATCCGGCAAAGGACACTCACTTCAGCTGATTCCCCAAAAGCTCCTTGGGGGACTTTCATGTTGGTACAACAACAAATAGGGGCTACCTTGTTTTTTCCTAATAGACGCAGTAAAAGGTGCCTCCTTGTATGTATAGTAGGTTGGCTAATTTAAACACATTTTTCTTAATCACAAACGGCTATCCAGGAATAGTGGCCCACACTTACTAGAAATACACCTGCAAAACCCCTCTCGAATCGGTTGTTGTTGTTGTTGTCTTTGTAGCGGCTACAACAACCCCGCCCAGATCGGTTAGTCCCGCAATCGCTGTCGTCAAGCTCAACTAACGGGAGACCCAAGGAAGCGTGCAGCAGGGTTTTTCCGCAAGCAAATGTCTGCCCACATCGGTGACACCCCGCCAAGAATTGCTTGCAGAGAATTGGGAGCATATGAGCCTCGTCGTGCCGGTGCTGTTGCGGCGACATCAGAAGGCATCCGGTCGCTGTCTGAAGTGCCGTGTTTTGACAAGCCTGTAGCTTCACCCACTGCATCCTGCTAGTTCCCGGCGACCACACAGGTGCTGCATAGTTCAGAACCTGCCGGCCAATTGCCTTGTACGTTCGCAATACGTTTCCTTGTCTTTGTCCCAGATGCTGCCGGCTAGCGACTTGCGGACCTTGTTGCGGCTTTGTACTTTATTGACATTTGTATGCGCCGAGAAGAAGGGAAGCAGACTGTCGAAGATTACTCCGAGGATTTTCGGGTTATTCACCGTCGGGATTGGTTCGTCATCGACGTCTATACCCAGCTGCAGTTTGACCTCCTTCGTCCAGATTGTAAAAAGGGTTGCTGAGGATTTTGTAGAGGAGAGGGTTAGGCTCCTTGCAGTGAAGAAGCGAGAAAGCTCAGAGAGGTAACCGTTTACTTTGGAGCGCAAGTTATAAATTCTATTTCCAGACGCCATTATCGAGCAATCGTCAGCATAACAGACAATCGAGACTCTCTCTGTTGTTTCGGCGATCTAAGCCCATTTAGGTCGGCGAAATCTCTCTCGAATCGGTCAGCATCTTCCGTTTGTTTTTAGGGGTCAATTAATGAATTTGAAGGTAAAATTCACCGAAATTGCAAACCTTTTAATAAATGTTTATAAAAAATGCAATTTCTTTGCCAATTCAATTTTAGTGTAATAATATGTAAATTTTAAATCTTAATTTTCTTAAATCGTTAAAATTCGCATTAAGTTTTGATAAGTTACATATTTATGTATTTTTTTCCATATAAAAATCTGAGAATACTTTCATTGGTAGGTATCTTATTTTATACCAAAATTCTACTTCACATTACAACTTTCAAAATTATATGGGAGATGGACGTCCATTTCCAATACCAACCTACCTTGGATAAAGCAAAAGCAAAAAAGTCACCTTTTCAACATTTGTCTCATATTTTGGCACACTTTGCTTCAATATCCAGCAAAATAATGCACCGATTCGTACCACAAAAGCTATACCAAAGAGGACAACGAAGCAAGGTCTTACATTTTTCACCCTCTTTACCGGACCTAAGTTTATGAGTCAGAAAATTCATTTGATGATTACATACAGGTCGATTCTGAACAGAAACTCCCTGGGAGTTTTCTCTCTTTTGCCTTTCCTCCTATTAGCATAAAAATTCCCTGAGGATTTTTTATATTGAATGTCGGAGTTGACCTGTCAAAAAAGTGTCAAACAGCTCTGGCCAAGTACGAATTTTCTCCTCCCTAATTTTCGGGGAAAATGCTACTCCCTGGTAGTTAATTGTTGGAAGATTTATTTCTCGGGAGAAACAAATTCCCAGAGAACAAACTCCCTGGAAGTATTTAAAA
>NW_023458556.1:46840496-46847659 GCF_013731165.1 Rhagoletis pomonella | reverse complement strand
CAGAGTTTTCCGATCGAAAAATATTGATTTTCAAGAATTCTATACCATTTCTACGAAAAGTTGTTTTTTCCCATATAGAAATACATGGATAACATTTACTGTTTTGAGCGACCTCTAAATATTTTTTGATTTCAAAATAAAAGAATAGGGGGTGAGAGCATTACAATTCAGACCTTACTGTTTTTGGACCACCCTAATGTATACATATGTATGTGGCACATTAAAACCTTCACCTCGTATTGACGTTAACAGAAAAAAGTCCAAGACAAAAACTGTATGTATGTATATCAAGAAAATTTAATATGAATGGAGTCAACAATAATTCACTGCTCATTGCTAGATAAGCAGAAAAAATCTTCAAAGTGCAGTAAAACATTCACGAAGAGACAAAGTTCGCAAGAAATTGAGAAAAAAAAATGTTGCTATTCGGTGCCCTGCAACTTTGCAAAGTGTTTACTGCATTTTTAATTATCCACTTTAGTTTGCATCTGAAAGTTAGAGTTGGAGGAGCATATGGCGGTGAAACGAAAGGAAAGGATGACAAATTTTCGAGCGTGTGCAAACAGGTTATAAAAAGACTGGCGCAAATTATTTGACTTGGCAAAGTTTCTGTTGCAACAAAAAAATACCAAAAACAAAAAACAAACAAAAAAAAATTGCTGGACAGAGTAGGGAACAATGTGCGTTGGCAAAAAGAGGGCAAGACAAAAGGCAATTAATAAAAATGTCGATTCATTAAGAATTTCATGGCGAAGGCAAGATTAAATATTTGACGAGCACCAAATTGAAAAATGGCGCAGAACATTGTTGGTGAACAAGAAAAGGCCGTAAAAACTGAGTGAGGGAAAAATCAAAGTCAACCCAATTTTGAATGCAAGACATAAAATGGTGACGAAAGCAAAAAAAAATAAAAATTAATGACACAAAAATGATAAGGATGAAGTGGATAGAGCTAACCGTTATCTGAGAGAATAAGAAATTTTTCGCTTTACGATAAGTGGCTGGTGGAAAACTGAAGTCAATATTTACTCTGAATGACTGGCGTTCTTTTTTAAGTTGGTATTAAATTTAGGTTAGTATTTACTACCGCCAATACCGGTTTCTACTTAAAATGTTTTTCGTTTTCAACCATTTTGTTTTAAAAACGAGTCCGGAGCAAAGAAAACCCACATGACTTAAAGCTCAGTTAGTCAACGACGTAGCGTAAACTTAGGTTGACGTACGTAGCAGCATATCAAATTTACTGTTGATAGAGAGAGAGAGCAGCAACGGCAACGTCACCGCCATACGGTGGTGAGTTTTGGTTAACACGCGAATCCCATAAGGTAGATCGTGTCTGCGTCAACCTACGTCTACGTTACGTCGTTGACTGTTTGAGCTTTAAGTATGATGGTAGAATACATCATGCAATAGGTCGAAAGCACAGCTCCCTCAACTTAGGAATCGTGAGCAGTATCGGAAGAGTGACTTTTGGTCTCAGGGAACGAGCACCCCGAATTGGCATAGAAGGTCTTAAAGAATGAATATCCAGCAGATTAATCTCCAACACTCTAAAGCGGCCTCTGCAAATCTGCTTATCCTCCTTTTGCAAGGTGAAGCTGATGTAGTCCAAAAGCCGTGGGCGCGCATATATAAGTATAAGCTGATCCTGTATGCTCATCAGAAATGAACTAAATTAATTTCAGTATATAGCCGAATTTCAGCAATGAGGACATTGGGTTTTTTAACTTAAAGGACGGCACTAGAGAGTCGGGCTGATATCAGCGTACGACTCATGACGACGAGGTGGAAACGCCTCAACTTTTACTACAATTCTAAGCAGTGTACGAAAATAAACTATATTCTACGTTACTATTTCGTTTCGTTTATTACTTCAACAGTTCGGTACAATACGAAAACAAAACGGCTGAGTTCACTTTGCGATAGTACACTACAGTAGTTTAGTAGTTACAGATGAAACAACAAACGAAATGAATCGTGCAGATAAAAATATATGTATGTATGTAGTACATGTTTTTTAATTGAATTGGATATGAAAATTGACAGAAAAAAATATTTTTCACGTAATTGAGACGTTTTCATACATATAAAACGTACCCTATGGTACAATTGTCACAAACGAAAAGCAAACGTTTCTCGTTGGGGAAAATTACAGTGAATCTTACAATTTGTTTTTGACTATGTACAAAACTGTACAAAACCACAAATGATATGATGATCGCTGAGCAAATGGGAATTGTTTTGTACAGTTTATTTTCGTACCCTGATTCTAAGTGTTTAAAAAAACACACACTATAAGTAACTCATCATGTACGACCTGGTATATGGCGCAGAAGCACGGACAATGAGAACATCCGGTGATGTGTTTTCAGAGAAAGTTTTTGCGAGAGTTTTACGAGCCATTTCCCTTTGGCAACAGCGAAGGCAAATACCGCAGTACGGTCTTGCCGTACAAATTGGTCTTGCTCTTGCTTAATGAACAAGTTCCCGCAATTGGTGACGTTCCTGTTGTCTGTGCTCTCTGATAGGGTTAAGTAATTGGGCGTGATTCTAGACGGGAAGCCAAATACTGAAGATTGAGTAAAAAAGGCATCAGTTGCTATAAAAGCACTATAGGGATGAGTTTGCGCCCCTCTCTGCAAAGGTAATATACTGGCTGTGTGTAATCAAGTCAATTATGTTGTCTAATGGAATTCCTGAAAAGGCGACATTAGCTAAAAGGTTAGGGCGCATGCAAAGCGTCCCTCTTGTTGGAATCAGCGTAGCGCTCCGGAACACTGCTACTGTATAGCTTAACGCTATGTTCAGCGTCGTACCCGTAGACATTGTGGCTAAGGCTGCCGTAGACTGCTCTGCACCTTCTGGCTAAGATAGTTGCAAGTCTTTTGAAAGTTGCAAATGTAGGCAAGATAGTTTGGAAGATTTTATTCATTATGGCACTTAAGTCTTACAAAAAAATCTACCTTGCCAACTTTCATGGTGAAAAGCTCTTTTAAGCATGTTCCAGATGGAGATGTACAAATGTATGTATGTATGTATATCATTTTGCTCGCGCTGCTCGTACAGCCGCAAGGGGATTCTAGAGATCCGAGGTTCGAATACTCGGACAGCGGATTTATTTATTTTTTTCTTAATTTTTAGAAAGTTATTTTATTTTCTTCTTTTTAATTTTATTTTTTTTTTAACTTTTAGATTTTAATTATTTTTAATAAAAAAATATATTATTTTTTTATTTAATGTAATTTTTAGAAACTTGTGTTACGTATTTTCCTTTTTTTCTTTTTCCTTTTTTTTTAATTTATTAGATGCTATTGTTTTATAAAGACATTTCTTTCTAATTTTTAGGAACTTTTTTTTTAATTAACTTTCTCTTAATGCTTAGATTTTATTTAAAAAATATATATATTTTTATTTCCTTAAATTTTAAAAAATTTATCTAATCTATATTTTTTTAAGCTGGCTCATTCCATCTCAATTCACCCAGGCCGAGGGAAAGTGAATTTAAGTTTGCGATAAAACTCACAGGGATTGTTCCTTGAACAATTTAAGGAGACAGGTATTTTTTCTTTTTCCTCAGAAATGCGAACTTTTCGAATAATGAATTTTTTTCTTTTTGAGTACGAACGCTTCTTTTTTCCTCTCTTAATAGCAACTTTTGATGAAATCGTTTATAACTGCCGCAAAAAAGCAAGGATTTTAACGATTTTTTTTTTTAAATTGCAGATATTGATCTATTATTGTTTATAAACAAAAAAAAAATTTTTTTTTCAAACTGATTTTTTTCAAATTGCCACATCTTTTTTTTTCTCTAAAACTTTTTTTCTATTAGGTAATAGTATAAACTATTTTCAGTACGAGTAGCAATATGCTGAGATTCATCGTTTTCGAGTTATGATTTTTTTTCTGAAAATTCACTTATATGATGCTAGCAGATTTTCGTGCCAGTGGAGGGCACAAAAATTGTTGCCCATTGTGATAAAGTTTCCTTGCTGGAAATTTTTTGAGGTTGCCCGATCAGAGCCAAAAGTTTTTCCCAATTAGCGATTTGCCCAATCTACCGAAGATTTCCCCAACCAGTGCTCACAATTTGCTCAAAGTGAACAATTAAAACGTTTTTATCGATAAAATCACACATACACACATCAAAATTCCCTACGAAAAAAAAATATTTTTTAATTTTTTTTCTTGAAAATTTTTCCACATACAAATTTTTTGATAAAAAAAATTAGTTTTTGAAAATATGCCATCTCAAAAAAATTGTAAAAAATCACAATGCTAGCTCTTAGTATTGCGCAATATTTAAGTATAATGTTATGGGGTGCACTCTACAATAATTTGATTTATGAATTTTTTTTTACACCGAAGTTGAGTAAATTTAGTACATTACAATTTAAAAAAAAAATTTAAATTTTGTTTAGAATTTTTTTGAGTATGCAATTTTGTAGCCCATTAAATTTGAGTTTTTCTTTTTCCACTTAATTTTTAAATTTTTAAGTTTTATTGTTTTAACCATTTCAGTGCAATAGTCCAATCAAAAAAACTTTTTTTGGCTTAAAGGTCTTTTTCGTAAATAGGAGCTTTTGTTCTTAAGAGAACAGTTGTTTTGAGAAAATTATATCATTCTTCTTCAACGCATTTCTTTAATTGCATTTTCTGGATGCAGTTGACCGCGTTTTTCACAAAAGTGTTAAGTGTCACAAAAGTCGATAGTTAACAAAGTATTTTTCGGTGGAAGAAGATTTATAAAAATGTTTAGCTGTCATTCATTGCATTAAAATATATTTCACAAAAGAAAAATAATAATAATAAAAATAATTGAGATCACTTTCCAGTTAACAAACCAACGGTGACACTGTCCAAGATAATGGACGCTGAGTAATGGCAAATCTAACAATTTAATTAAATTTCTGATTGTATGCATTTTTGAAATCCACGACGCAAAATCATCTGGTATAAAAATATTTAGATTTTTAGCTTCAACGCTTGATTTTTTGTACTCAAAGGGTTAAAAATAATATGAATTTTTTATTTTTTTATTTTATTCATAGAAAACTTTTTGGTAAAAGACAAACATAATAACGCTAACATCTTTCCATTAGTCTTTCGAAAGACGGAAAATGGCGTTCAAGATAGTTGCCACAATTGACAATTTTTGTCCTGTAAGAATCGCTAGTTTCTTCTTCAAACAAGCCCCTGAAACAGACGTACCGTAAACATATTCATGGATATGTGGAAGTTAAATGATAGAATTTGGGGAAGTGTGGTATGTGAGGAGCTCTTCTGCAGCGTAGCTCTAGCAGAGGTGGGCACCATAAAGGAGGTAATCTACTGGTTGCGTACTAGTGCAATACCGGTTAGAAGGGTTAAGATCATGCCCGACAGCCAAGTGCCAATCAGGGCTCTAGAATTATTTATGGTGCGACAATTAATT
The DNA here is from genome assembly GCF_013731165.1 of Rhagoletis pomonella. NCBI lineage: Eukaryota > Metazoa > Arthropoda > Insecta > Diptera > Tephritidae > Rhagoletis > Rhagoletis pomonella. Next base: position 46,842,228 of record NW_023458556.1, on the reverse strand, counting down.
AGTACTTTAATTAATTTATTACATCGCATGTTTATACATTCTCTTCACTTCCACTTCCAATGTTTGTTTTGCTTTTACAATTATTTCTTTTTTTTTTAATAACATACTAAAATTTTAATAAGAGTAGCATAACGAAGTCACATTTGTTCTGGTTATTAAAAAAATAATTTAATTGCTGCTCAACCTTTTCCGCCATAAACGTGATAAATGTAACGTGAAAAGCGGGTTAATAAAAAAGCTGCGACTAATTTTTTCATTTATTCCACTGCTTTCAATTCATTTCCTCACTAAATTGTAACGAAGAAGAAGATACAATACCAAGGCTAAATGGTAAAAGATACGCTTGGCTAAGCCTCAAACAAGTTCTTACATAATTGCAAAAGATGCTGATGACGGCTCTGGTGGTCATTGTTGCCGGTTGAGAAATTGCATTTTTTTTTTGTGAATTTTAGATTGTACGAGCATTCTTGGGACTGCGAGGGTCATAAAAAAAATGAATTAGAAAAAGAGAAAGAGCGAATGGTAATAAAGCATTTAAATGCATAATTAGTCTGTGAGCGTGCGCGAGACTAAGTATTTTGAATGCTGGGTTCATGAAACTTGCAAAATTAATTAATGAGCGCTTAAGACCAATGGGACATGCTGTATTTGGGTATCATTGAGGCATTTTTTAATGTTAAATTATGCTAAAAGAAAAATGCAAAAAAAATATATATATATATTTAAAAAGTTGAAGGAGCAAAATATTACAAATAAATGCGATGCTTTTTGTTTTATAAAAAAAATTAAAACAAAATGTATTGAAGAAGATAAAGGCTAGTTTTTGCAATGTCATATTTTGACGTCAAAATTCGTCAACATAAGTATGTACTTTGAAACAACCTTCTTCTGCTTAATCTATCTCTGACAGCCAATTTTGCAACGCATCAACACAAATGAAGGCCTTTTCTAATGTACATCAATTCATATCCCTTTTTTAGTCTACTTGACAGCGTGATTTCGTTTAATTACATACATATTAGAACACAAGCCATAAAGCATAAAAAGTTTAAAGTTAAAAAAAATAAACTGCAGAGCGAAAGAAAACTCGCAGATACGGGCTTTGAACTCGTAAAAATAATTTATTGCCGATCAAATCTAGCATTGTACTTTTGTTGTTGCCTCAATGTTTTTATTTTTTTGCAAACAAATAAGTGGCAGTTATTTTGCATAACAGGAGCTTTGAACTTTTAAAAAATAATTAACGATCATTCCAAACTAATGATGGGATATGTTGTTGGGAGAAAGAAATTAAAAAAAAACACAAGCCAAGCGCAAATAACAGAATTACAAACTACAAAAAAAAAGTGCGAAAACTTTTTGTGACATACACAGAATATGGGAACTCGCAAATTAAAAAAAAAAGAAATAATAGATTGTCTTGTTTTTACAAGTTTATTTATTTTGTTTATTTGATATCTAATGTTTCTTATAAAAATCTAAATCATTTTACATATAATACCTAATCTGCATATCAACATTTTAAACTTTGTACAAAGATTAGAAAAATTTAACAAATTTTCAGCAAAATGTCAAACTTTATATTCAGAATTTTTAGAAAAATTTTAGGTGTGCAGTTTTATACCCCAATAAATTTTAAGTATGTATGTATAACAAAGTCTCAACCACCTAAAAAGTCGCGTTGATTTTTAATCATTTTTTTGCTTTCGGACTTTTACGGTTGTTTTTTTTT
>NW_023458556.1:46836632-46840396 GCF_013731165.1 Rhagoletis pomonella | reverse complement strand
CAAATTCAGCTATTAAGTAGTGCTAACGAAGGTGACTTTAGAAGCGAGCCTCCTTTCGAGGCTTTTTCCCAATATTTGATATATAGCTAATACCTGGTTTGTGCCGGAATATCCTGTTATAAAAGGTACACTGATAGGCGCATTCAGTTTATTTGACGGAGACTTAAACTTTTCACGTCTCGCTAACATTTTATAGCCTTCTGTTGTGGATTGGGAAGAGCATACGCAAGGCATTCATCCGACCATATTCTACATAACTGTTGACGCCTTCACCTTATAAACTCCTCGATATCGTATTCGAATATCTTAGCTGGCAGGCTGTCAGCTCTTGCAGCTTTGTTGTTTTTCAGCTGCAAAATTGCAACGCATACCTCGTAACAGTTGGGTATTAGGACTTCGAAGCTGCCGTCTTTCATTGGTGCTCGGGTTCACCTCTCTACTGGATTCAACAGTGTGAAAAAGTATTTTCTGCATAATTTTCACGCGCTTTAGATATTGGTTAAAATGCCACCGTGTCTGTTCTTATAGGAATTTGCCCTGATAGAATTTTCGTGAATCTTTTCTGTCCGCCAACATCTCAAGCTCTTCGCACTCGCGTATTTCGGCCATACTCTTTTTATTACGGAAAATACATACGTTTCATTTCGTTCTTCAGCTCCCTACAGCGATCCCACAAAGCTGGCGTTGCTTCCGATTGCATTTTGGCGCTTTTTTCTCTGCAGCGGCCTGTCATCCTACAAAAACTTCAAAATAGAAAAAAAGGTTTTGGGGTCGCTATTAGGGTTTGAATTATTATTTTTTTAATGCCAAAACCTCGACAAAACTTGACTTTGACCAGCTCTGAATAACCAAATTTATTAATTTATATGAATAAATAAGTTTCAATCAAATGTCAAATTTATCAGATTTCAAGTTTTCAAGATTTCAAAATTTTGTCGAATTTTTGTGATTTCTAAAAAGAATTTTTTTTTAAATCCTGGTAGCGACTCCTAAAAATTAGTTTAAAATTTTGAAATTTTCGTGGATGTCTTTATTTTGTACGTGCCCCATACAAATTAAGGCTTTGACAGCTGTAATGTAGGTTGAAAATTGAATCCGGTGCTCAGATGCCATCGAGACACTCACACATTGTGCCAGAGATATATGTATGTACTTTTATCCGACTAGCTCTACTCTATTTCGTACATTTTGCACTTTCCCAGCCACGAATGGTAGCGCTGAAAGGTTGTTTTTGTTGTTGTAGCAGCATACAAGTTCCCCAAAGGGTTTTTGGGGAGTGTTGCTGGAGTGACAGTCCTTGGCCAGATATAAATCTGGGTCGTTCCGGTTTCGTAGACCCGACTGTCGTGGGAACGAGCGCTGAAAGGCCTTCCTCTTCTTTTAGTCGAATCAAACCGTGGCTCAGCACAACAATTCTAGAAAGTTACTTGCTCCAAGACAAACGCCCGCTTGCAGCCGCTGCAGATTCCAGTGGACCCTGAAACAGAACATGTCGAGGTTGGCTGCATTAAAGTAAGGGAGTTTTCTGCTGTCAGCCAAGGCACGGATTGGCTATCGCATGCCGGTCTGGGTTGTTCATGTACTTAGTCAGAGTGTTCGAACGGGGGCGCAAGTCGTGTTTGCGTATAGTCATGCAGAACGCCCATACCCCATTTGCACAATATGAAAATTCTTCATGCTTAACTCATGTCATATAAAAATATACTCTGCCATGTTTTCTGTTTGGCCAGGCTTCTATACTCGGAATGCGTCCGAAAGTTCAGCGCCATTGGGTTAGGCGCATTTTGGCGCTCGGCCGCGATCTCATGTTTAGAGAGGGCTCTGCTTTTGGATCGCGAGGTAAAATAAGTAGGTGCGCTGGATTTCGGTAGTAATTACATCAGAAGGTATTATACCAGCAATCACATAGCCAGCATCATACCAAACTGTGCGGAAAGCATTAAATATACATACGTAGGGCACTAAGCCGGAAAATCCAGTTTCTGGCTAGCACCCCCTACGTTTGCCATTAATCTAGCTAACGCACTATGAACTGTATCCGCTTTTTTTACTAACCGTTTCACTGTCTCAAATGCCTACATACCCAATTATATTCAAAGTCGTCCTTTCTTAGTTCTTCCTACTTGTTATAAGTACACCTTCTGTTTTCTGAATAGTTAGCTGCAAACCTTTATCCTTAGGCCATTCATTGTTGATGTTACAGCAGCATACAAACTCTTTGGGGAGCGATGTTGGAGTGACAGTCCCAGGGCAGATATAAATCTGGGTCAGGGTAGATCAGACTGTTGTTGGAACGCTTCAGCCATTCGTCGACCAAATTAGCATGGCCAATTATTTGAGCACCATTTGGAAGAGACAGACCTAAAACTCCATTGTAGGCAATGATGCACAGAAACAGGCCGAGGACGGAACATTGAGAAGTATCTCTGGTAACGATTCTCTGAATATTCTTTCATACCTGTAGCAGTACTATAAGCATATGCACTAATAACTTATACATAATCATACACAGGGGTCTATAAGACCTGACTCCCCCGGTGGTATGCCAATCTTTGGGAATAGGACAAGCGTGTGCCTTTTCCATTTACTCAGGAATATACATTCTAGAGGGCATCAACTAAATACTTTTGAAAATGCTGATGGGATGCATCCTCTGCCGCTTTAATGGCAATATTTCGGATATCACGGGGACCTGCAGCCTTGTTGTTTCATAAACGTTTGGTCGCACTTTCAATTTCTGTTTGCTTTGCTTTACAGAAGAAAACCGGGCATTTGCCGCAGCGTCTGTTGACGCTGGCATTGCCTGGGGATACGCCAGTTTTTTAAGCTATGTAAGTCGTATTGCGTATGCTGCCTGTCTCTCATCCAGCCATTCAACTAACTAATTTAGCTAGATACACTCTCTAATTTATTCCACACAATTAAATTTTTGGAAGAATTTGTGAATTATGTATTTTATTTTTTAATCCCTAGAAAATTTTCAAACAAATAAATCGCTTAGTACGAGCAAAAAAAATTTTGTGAGAAATTGTAAGAAAGAAAAGCGCACAACGAAACCCACAAATCAGAGCGAATTGAATTGCAGTTGCACAAAATATGTAGCGCTGCATACCAAGCGAAGATTACAACAGAAAAACCAAATAACAGCATTACGAAAATATGCCAGAGATAAGCCCATTCATGTGTACATAGATATGTATTTAAAATTACTGGAATCCCTTAAAGCAATCAGCCAGCCAACGAACCAACGAACCAACGAACCAACAAACCGACAAACCAACCGGACACACATAGCCAGCCGTGCAAGCCAACATAGTAAACACTTTTGTGCAATTAACTCATTTCGCTTTTAAGTTGCAATTTAACGTGAAATAATTGAATTTTCCTTTTTGGTTTCCTGCAGTGAACTTTAAAATCTGTCGGCCATTATTCGTTTGTAATGTTAATGTCTGTTTGCTTGCATATGTGTGTGTGTGTTTGTATGCATATATACATATGTGTGGGCGGGTGACTGCCGAATGTGCATGTATGGAGAATTTGTTAGTGTTAAACGAAAAAGAGTGGCTGAGCAAGCGCACATGTAGTGAAGGACATGCAGCTATGCAGGATATATGTATGGGTTCACTGTATGTGATGGCAAGTGGATTTTGTAAGTGCAACTGTGTTCTTGTGTCCATGCTTTTGCTATGCTGCCAATGCATTTCCATGTGTGTGTGTGTGTGTGTTTAAATTTGCAACATATGGACATAAAACTAAAGCTGCTG
>NW_023458556.1:46831331-46836532 GCF_013731165.1 Rhagoletis pomonella | reverse complement strand
GGGAGAAACAAATTCCCAGAGAACAAACTCCCTGGAAGTATTTAAAATTGGGCTGATAGTAGTAGTCCTTGCTTGCAACGATAAAAGCGACAAGGAGCGTGTTGTCCTTGAATTATTTGGAAGGCATCTATAATATGTTTTTGTAGGTTCATTGTAATCCTTTTCTTGTATTAAAGTCGCTGTGCCTGCTCAAAAAAAAAAACAAATATGCATACTTTTTATCGGGCTTGATAAAGAGACGCATAAAAATCAAAGTAGCCAAGTGATTTTCTTTACTATCGCCACAATTTTTAAAATTGATCATGCTTCGAAATGAGATAAAAATGAAGCTTCTCCAATGCCTATAAGTAGAGATATAAACCCGGTTCTTGAAGATAAGTAAGGCTAAACTCAAAAAAATCCATTTACTAATCCAGCTCTCTTTATTCCAAATATTTATTTTGAAAATTTGCATTTACTATATTTCTTTCAAATCTTTCAGAGGATGTTTTATCCGATGCCAAGGGCGAATGCGTAATTTGCTTAGAAGATTTGAATCCCGGTGATATTATAGCACGATTGCCGTGCTTGTGTATTTATCATAAAGGGTAAGCTTTCTCTCATTGCCTTCTTTCAAATTTAAACTAATAATCGCTACTCTCTCTGTTTTAGCTGCATCGATCGATGGTTCGAGGTGAATCGATCTTGCCCCGAGCATCCCGGCGACTAGTTAAACCTAACTAAGTAAATTAGTCAATAACTTTTAATACAAAAACAATTACTCAAATTTATAATAATTTTTCTATTTGCTTTTTTTCTTTCTTGTTTATTTTGTTATATTTTCTTTATATATATTTACATATGTATGCATATTTTATTAAAATTAATTATACAGTTTTAGAGAGGGTAATGAAACGGAATCATAACTAATCAATGTATTGAGTAATAATGAACCTAGTGATATAATCTATATTCAGAAAATATTAAAATAGAAATTAGTTGTAAATTCTTTTTTATACTGTGACGTAAAATTAGGTGAACATAATAATATATAAACTTTAAAGGAAAAAACCAAAAAAAAAAACAATGAGAACTTAAGGCAGAAAAACGAAAAATTTAACAAAAGAAAAATACATATAAAAAATAAAGCATTGTAATAAATGTAAACATAAAAAAGCATAAGATTAATTGTATGTTTGTAATTTCTGTGTGTCTTATCGTTTATGAATTTATATATATGCAATAGTTTTGTTGTGATTTAAATTGTATTTTACATACAAATATATTATGTGAAGTCGAGATGTGTTAAGGGCATGCGCAAACATATATAAATAATTGACAGTAGTGATGATACCAACGCCAATTTTACGACAACTCAACTTAATTAAAATCAACTCAACTCAACTGAACTCTAAAAGCTTAAACAGACGGCAGTTAATTCCCGAGTTGATCCGGATCAACGCTGCCGTCTGTTTATGCTTCTATGCAGTCTAGTATGCAACAGGATAACTGTAGAACCATGTTTTGTTCCACAAAACTTAACAAAACGGAACACCAACAACAGCAACAACAATAACAACGATTAAGTATGATTGACAGCAAGGATGGAGGCGCGTATAAACAACAGTCTACAAACATTACAAAAAAAAAGGTGCTGCGCACTGCAGCCCAGTGTGCGTTAATTATTTCATTGTGATTGTCTATATTAAGTTTTTTGTATGTGATTATTGCTCATTTCACGTTAATTGTTTTCGATTTGGCTTAAATTGTACACAAAATACTTACATACATACATGCAAACAAAAGCAAACAAAAAACTGTACACTCAAACAAAAAGAAAATAATTTTTAGAATAGGAAATGTTGTGAATTGAGATATAAGAAACGTTTTTGTTAAGCCAATAACTCCCCGCCGCAATGAGAAATTACATACAAACACTCATAAGAAATACAGAAAATTACGTGCGCATACATATATAAAGTTTAAAAAGATGGTATGTATGTATGTACGCGTGTGAGTCAAGTGAAGATGCTGGATGTCTGCACGTCAAATGGAAGGGGTGGTGAGGTGGTGACGGCGCTGAAAGAGTAGTGAGTTAGGACGATGAGACGGTAGTTGAAAGTACACTTTACTCAAATGTCAATATCATTTCGTAAATAAAGAATTAAATAATAATAATTAAATAAATAAATAAGAAATAAAAACTAAAATCAACAATGAAAAAGTAAGAAAATACGCGTATAATTCTATTGATGAGGGTTAAATAAAGTTTAGCTGGTACATATAAACTATATTTACATATATACATACATACATACATACTTAGCTATGCAATTTAAGTTTACGCTCGAAAGAAAGGTCATAAAATGTCCACAATTTAAACAAGCAGCAAAAAAGTATATTCAATTCAACTGAACATAAAAACAATAACTAAAACTAAATGCAACACACAAATAGAAATCACAAAAATAGGAAAACTACATAAATGATTAACAGAGAAGCAGTAGCGAAGTTATCATTCGAACAAGATATTACTGCGCATTTCACTGTAGTTGCATATACATGCATATAAACACATAATGCATGGTAGAAAAGAATCAAAAACAAAAAATAGAGTAAGAAAAATTAATACAAGAAGGATGTTAGAAAATGAGAGGATGTACGAAACAAACGTGAATATCTTGTCAAGCATATACCAAATCATTATTAAGCGTAGCAGTTAAAATTGTACATACCACATACATACATCATAGCATAGCAGCATTCATACACTAAAATGCATATTTATATACACGAGCAGTGCAAGCAGAAGCGAATCAGAAATAATTGAGAGTTAAAAAAAGGGTGCATTCCAAAACGTCCAAATACAAGGCATCAGTCTCTTTTACTTCTAAACCTCGGTAGATTTTCATGCCAAATGTGCGCAACCACGATTAGATGAAAGTTTTCAACAAGGTTGCAGAAGTTAGACTTTTTCTTTTAGTGCGGTTTAGAAATAAAAAGAGACTCATGCTCTGTATTTTCACATTTTGGAATGCACCCAAAATTATAATAATATGAAAATGCTGTAAAAAATAAATAGTTTTTGGTGAAAGAATCGAATTGCATTAAATTCGAAAACAGAAGAAAACGAATGCATAATTGTAACAATCTTTATGTGCTTGTACGTTACTGTATGTGAAATGTATTGTATTTGTATTTGTTTTTTACCAATCAAAATTAGTAAAAGAAATGAAAATCAAGAAGAGAAAACGCAAAAGAGGTGAATAGTACTATATAATTATTGTAACAAAGTTTGAATCCCAATTTTCGCTTGCGTTTTAAATTTATTTGGATGTATTTTCTGTTTATTTATGATTTTTCAATATTAAACGATTTTTTTACAGTAATATAACCTATTCCTGAATATTGAAGCAACAATAAGAGAATTATTTAAGTAAACCGATTAAGCGTTTTAACGTATAAAACAAGTGATTTTTATTTCGCTGAATTTTAAAACAGTAATAAATGGAATTTATGCGAATGATGGAATAATTGAAATGAGTAAGTATGATCTTTTCGACATTTTGATATATTGCTCGCTGTATAATCCTTGATCAACCGCCAAGTTCACTAAGTTTAGATTAAGGTGACGAATTCGTTAAAGAGTTAGGTAGGTGGTTGAGGAATTGTGAAAGTCGAATAAGCATTCTAACGGACATCGAAACAGGTTATTGCAAATTAAGGCGACTTTAAACTCGCGATCTGTTTTAACGATTCTTGCCATTTCTGTGACAATGCTGCTAAAACTGCTTAGCTGATTCTCGAATCCCGAAATACCTTGGGTCATTAGGACCAGGTTTCCGAATCATAACATCCGCTCACGGATCGAAAACGATACGAAAGAAAATACGTGATACATCAGGCAGTATAAGGTGAATGGGACGAAGAGTACGTTCACGTATGTCATAGTTGGAAAATGTGTTTTTAAGTAACGAGTAATACGATATCGTATGTGACGATTCGAGTCCAGCTTTAAAACACATACACTCAGTATCACCAAAACAATCTATTTGATATTATATCTGAGTTAGGACTCAACGGGGTGTTGTGAGAAGTAATAATGCATACCGGAACAAACAGCTATCTAATATAGACTATCGCTGAATCCATCGTAGTCCGATTTTCGTATATGCAAAGTGTATGCTACAATCGCAGCTATTCTAATTCAGTGATAGCATTTTCGTAGATTTCAAGTAAAATCGGACTACAATGGATTCAGTAGTAGCCCTGAATATGAGGGGAAAGTATGATGCGGAAAGGGTGCAATAAGTTATACCAGTTGGGTCTCAGTTCAGGATGTCGAATATTTTGCCACGAAAATTCATTATTTTTTAAGAAGTCTCGATTAGAGATGGGTAAAACACTTGATTTTCTACGTGAAACGTTGTGTCACGATTTTTCCCGCGTGAATGTGAGTGATTTTGACAAATTTTTGCTAGCCTGAACGTGCGTGAGTTAGATATCCCGTCAATCACGTAACTTTCACATATGGGTACTTTTAACCAAAATAAAATGATAGACTTACTGTTTAGCTTGCAAAAAAAAGTTTGGATAACAGCAAAATTTGCCTGGGGAAATTAATTTTTTTACATTTCCGTGAAAAAGCGTGCGTATGTATGCGTAATTAAAAAATTTTAAACCTGATTAAAAGCAAATTTCAAAGAAACGTTTGTATATGCATCATTGGAAACTTTTTTCGAATAACTGCAAAAAGGGACATTCGGAAATGCATCATCAAACATTTTGTCGATATAACCAAAAAAAATATTCATCAAAGGCACCCTGCGAATTTGCAACCCTGATTTTGATTTTACATTTTCTTGTTAGAAAAAAATTCATTTCCCACTGGCAACACCGTCATTTTCTGATTGGAATATGCGAAATCCACCAATTGGAAGTGGAAAAACAAATGTTCCGAAGCGGACAGTCTTCTGTCAATTTTCTTGTTTGTTGGTTGTTGAATTTTCCGTGGCGTTATCGCTCCTCCAGTCGTAAACAGAATTTCCACCAAATCGCAGCGTGTGGCACAAATCGCTAGTATAATTCAAAGAATAGAAATCACGCATATAAATATAGATAATTAACATGAAAAGCACGTATGGGATGTGCTTTCAAGTGAACAAGTGCAATCTGCATTACATGTGACAGCGCAAAAGGAAATGAACGACCCGACGCGTGTG
>NW_023458556.1:46819154-46828331 GCF_013731165.1 Rhagoletis pomonella | reverse complement strand
TACATATTTACTATGTGTATAAATTTTTGCGATAATTTTTCTAGCTTTTTCACTTTTTTGTTTTAAATAAAACTGTATTAAAATATTTTATGTCTTTTTATTCTAAAAATAATATTGTAGGTTCGGATTCGATGCTTTAGAAATGTCCCGATTTTTGGCCACAGAAATCTGGTCACCATACCCATGCTATATATGCATGTATGTAAATGTGTGTAGGTGTGTACCCAGCACATTTCATGTTTTCCCTTTTTTATCCTCCTTGTTTATGTTTTAATTTTATCTCAGCGTGCTGTGCGCGAAACGTTTTCATTACACCATTATATTCATTCTTCCTGTTTTCCATCTGCCACCGACCCTCCGTCGTTTGCTTTAGCCTTTGAGCTTTTCAGGCGCCAATTCACCCACAAACGTAATATACTTATGTAAAAGTATACACAAGCAAGCGCAAACACACACACACCTACCATTTACATTTAATTAAAAGTACTTAAGCACAGTTTTTATCTTTCTCGCCAACTGTTGTTTCGTATATCCTTTCAGTCAACACGAAATTGCATAATATTTCATACAAGCCACACACACACACATACACACACCCACTCACTGCATGCATTCATTTATCATCTTACGTTGTAACTACGAAAATGTCATTTTGCCTACATACCAAGGCACATTGAACAGGTAGTACCAGTAGAGCAGCTGATTTGATTTTTATTTTTTTCAAATTATTTGGTCTCGAAAATGTCAAATATTTTTAATTTCTTCTCACAAAAGTTCAAAATTGTTAAAATCTGTTTGCATGCGATACCTTTTTCCATACAAAATAGGCAGCTTTTGGAACGTTCGCCCAACTCAGCAGCACAACCGCTGGTTATTGGGCCTTGCAAAGGATGGACCGACCAATGCTTCGAGAAGCAAAGAATTTTACAAAGAAAGAAAGTTGTAACAATTTTTATTTTTTCCAATTTAAATTTTTAAATTTTTATTTGTTTTTGTAATTCAAATTTAGAAGAAAAAAATCAGAACAGTTTTTGACACTTTCGAAGCAGCCAGAAGCAGCCACAAAATACCCGCAAATGTTGTTTTTGCTCTAATGCTACTACCTGTTTGATATGCCTTGCTACATACAAATATGTACTCCCTTTAAATGGCAATATTATTTTTATGTCTACATACATACATACATGGTGTGTATGTACATAATTGTATGAGTTTTAACGAATTTTTCCTTCTCTGCTTTTGCTTACAGAAATGATGGAAAATATTACCGAAAGTTGGACCTATTACGTGTACGTGCTGCTGACACTGGTTCCAGTATATTTGGCATTTCAATTAATTAAGTTTTTCGGCTGGGAATTGTTTGTCAACAACTGACACAACTTACCAAATGAAAATAATAACAAGAAGCGCATACGTGGCAAAGGCGTTTTTAACCAGCTGCGTTGAAGCTAAAGCTGATAAAATATTTATACAAAAAAATGTAAGTGGAAAACTAAAAAGCTGCTTATCTATTCGAATTTGGTTTATGTTGTTGACTTCACAACCTACCTGTCTTACACATCAATTTTATTTGCATAGTAGTAGGTTATTGTTCTTTGGTTTGAGGTTTTTTTAGGGTTCAGCATTTTCTGCTAAATAAAATTAAATTTTATACAGCTAGTAAATGAAAGATCAGCTACCGAAGTATGTATTTAATTAAAAAAATATACAATTTTTGAAGTTTGCCAGCTAAACCTTGGTCAAACTGAATTACGTAAAATTTCTACTACATACATAAAAAATGGGGTATCAAATTTAAGCTCTTGGCCTGTAGATGTACAAACTGGTTTTATTTTTTCGAACAGAGTTGCCGTCTGTAGAACAATTGAATTAAAATTATTTAATAAGCAATGCCATCATAACCGCAGCGTTTGTTCGATTTTCCAAAATAAGGTGTCAAATTAAAAGGGCTTGGACTACAGATATGCAATAGGGTTTTACCTTTTTGAAAAGAGTTGCCACCTTTAAAAAAAATTATATTCAAATTATATAAAATTCAATTGTTACAAAATGGGTACCAATGTAAATGATTTTGAGAATTTTTTTTTCTTAGCTTAACTTTAGGAGGGTTGCCACCTGTTTAAATTTAAACAAATCAAATTCAATTTGAATAAAGGAAATCAGTTAGGAGAAGTATGTTTCAAGATATGGGTGCCAAACGAAAATGGGTTCAGAAGGTAGCAGTTTGAATATATTTTGAAGAGGGTTGCCACCTGCTTAAAATGTCGAGTTTTGTTCACTTATCCACAAGTTATATGAAATGTAAAATAATGATGTCAAACGAAAGAGTGTTAAGAAGACTTTAGTTTGAACACAAAGAATATTTTTGAGGTGTTGGAAGGTGTTTAAAATTTAAATTCAGATTATTAAATAAGTTAAATTAATTATCAAAATATGGGTGTCAATCGAATGGGGTTTGAAAAATTTTTATTTCCGAACTATATTTAGCGGAGTTGCAAGATGTTTAAAAAATAAAATTCAACTTAATTCATCAGTTGATTTAAATATGGATTGCAATGTTAGACGAAGAATATTTCAGAATGTCTTAGCGTGTAACTTGAAGAGGGTTGCCACCCGTCATTTGAAACATGAAGCGAAAGGGTGTTAAGAAAACTTTAGTTTGAACATCTAGAATATTTGAAGAGGGTTGCCACGTGTTTATAAAGTGACATTCAAATTATTTAACAAGTTGGATGGATTATTAAAAGATGGGTATCATCGAAATGATTATTAAAAGGCTTTATTTCTGAACTATATTTAGGAGGGTTGCCATCTGTTAAAAAAATCCAACTCAACTTAAAGTAAGACAATTATGTATTTCAAATACACATGTATTAAAATTTGGGTGTATATATTGACGTCAAACGAAAGAGTGTTAACAAATCTTTAGTTTAAACACTAGAAATATTTTTTAGGTGCTTGAAGAGGGTTGCCACATGTTCAAAAATTCAAATTATTAAAAAGTCAAATGCATTATTAAAATATGGGTGTCAATCGTAATGAGGTTGAAAAGGCTTTACTTCTGAAATATATTTAGGAGGGTTGCCACGTATTTCATAGGCTGCTGTCAAATTATTTAATAAGTTAAATGAGTTTCTAAAGGATGGATATCAATCGAAACGGGTTTAAAAAGGCTTTCAGATAGGCTCCGCAATTCACTTCCGAGTGAATTTAAACCAACTTCGCTTCGAACTCAAATTAAGCTTTGTAGAAGTTTACTCGGAAATTGTATAACCTACCTGTTTATTTCTGAAATATGAGAGGTCAAAATAAAGACCTTGGCCTGTAGATGTGCGATAAATTTTTTTTTTTGAAATTAGACACTTTTTATCGGTACAGGGTGCTTTAAAATTTGATAATATTAAAAACCGACTATGCGAAACGGGCTGCACAGATTTAGAAGAAATATGACACTCGAATCTCTTATACCCTGACTAACATTTGTAATACTTTGTAGGTTTTTGAAATTCTATCTTTGGCGTTTTAACGCCGTGTGGGTTCACTAGTTATCTATTACACGATAAGTTGAAAGTACTTGATACATTACGATGCCTCAATAAATTTCGTTAACTCCATAAATAATGATAATAAAGCAATTATTGATAAATTCCATTAACTTTACAAATTTTAAAAATCCAATAAATTTGCATAACTCGATAACTATCGGTAAATTTCGACAGTTAAGATTCTGTGTCTAAAAATTTCGACAACTCAATAAACACTGATCCGATTTGAATAATTCGATACATTCCGATAACTCAGTAATCATGGTAAATTCCGATAACTATAAAATTCGTTGATTCGATAAATTTCGATAACTTGATAACTACAATTTTTGGGGACTGGATTTATTTCCAAAAAATTCTTTAATTCCTATGTAGTTCTCATTGCTTTCATTTTCGTCTTTATCTTCAATTTTGCCTTCACTTTTTTATCAATTATTTCTTCACATTTATCTTTATTACAAATAATAATTTCAAATACGAAGTAAAACAAAATGCGAAAACAACTCAAATTTAAGAGGTTACAACACCAACTATACACAACCAACCAAATTTTTAAACGAAAATTTCTGCCGTGATTTGCCTCATCTACAGAAAAATACCTTTCACTCAGAAAAAATCAACCAAAAATTGGTTAATATTACCGAATTCAAACTTGAAAAGGAATCAGTGTGATTTTTGGTTGATATTAACAATGTCATGGTTGATATTTTAACAATGATTTGTTAATATTAACCACACTTTTGTTTACATTAAACAAATTTTTGGTTGCCGATTTTTTCGTTTGAATACGCTTATGTTCTGAACTTCACAGCTGTTTTTTCATAATTCGGAGATACAAAATAAAATTTTTTATTATCATTTTAACACGTTCGCCTCTGCCGAGATTCGAACCCGCATCTTCTGAAAGCAAATAACAGCAAGCATCTCTGCACATTCAGCCACAGCCGTTCTGCAAATTTACCCTTGGTTCGGTAGAATCGCCGACCGAACGGCGGCAAAATTTATGATGGCGTTTTAATCAGTGTTGCCATTTTGGTGCTTTTGGAGCTAGATTTAGCTCTTTATTTCTCTATTTAGCTCCGAAAATCGGGTTTTAGCTCCTAGCTCTTTTTTTAGCTCTTTTTTTAGCTCTTTTCGAGATGCTGTGTATCCACCATAAACTCTTGGATCTAGGTTAAAGAATTCAAAAATTAATTAAAGGAAAATTCTTTTTCTGATAGCGCGGATTTTGTTTTACCTTACTAATTTTACCTTTAAGGAGAGCTGGAGGTAAAACTTTCCAGAAAAATTTGCGAAAAAATTATTCAATTCAAATATCTGAAATTACAGACTACAGACAGATAAGTGTCATAGCAAAGAATTCGAAATACATACATATATGCACCTTATTTTGGTTTTAAAAGATTTTTTCAGCACTTAAGCTTATAAAATTCGTTTTTGTTAAAATTGCCGAAAATGTAAAAACAAGCTTACGTCAATAAATGCTCAACCTTGACAAAAATATGTAGCTCTTTATTTTAGCTACTATTAGTATTATTTAGCTCTTTTTAGCTCTTTTTTTTAGACCGTTTTAGCTCCAAACGAAATTTTCTCTGGCAACACTGGTTTTAATATATAGACTTCCTTATTTTTTTCCACGTAATATCATGAAAGCTAACGCCAGTTTAGTGAGTGTACACAAAATTTAATCATTGTTTTGATGACGACATTTGCCTGAAATTTAAGTGACAAATTGTAAATAAAATTGGGGAAGTTCGTATTTGGTTAAGTCGTGAGCTCCAAATTAAAGTTTAATTGTGGAACTATTTTTAATACCTTCTTAATTTAAACCAAAAGTTGAAACCCTCATACAAATGTTTTGAACTACCAACAATTTTGCATGTTTAACCCAAACTTCGTAAAAAATATTCAAAAACTAATAAAAAAGTTCAAACAAATGAGTCATAAATGCAAACGACGAATTCGAAGTAGTAATACATAATTGCTTTATAATGACATTTCAACGCTTAATTAAAACTTTACAGCTGAATAGGTTTTGCGAAGAAGCAACGAGCAACTATTTTACATGTTTCGCCTATTTAACAGCTGCAAAGTAATTTTATGTACAAAATTTTGAGTGTTGAAATTTGGTCAAATGGCTTGCTTCGTTTGTGCATACTCGTAGATACTCGTACAAATCTTTAGAAATTTTCCACTTAAACTTGTACTTGTACTTATTCATAGTTACAATCAAAGTTTCCACAACTACCAAGCGCTTCTTTCTGCCTCCCTCCCACCAAAGTGGACTGATCGTAAATTTTGCCAGAATCTATTTAAGCCAACAAATGAAACAAAAGTACTAATTTGAGTGGAAGAAACTATGAATACATAGCTTCAAAGTTTTTCCCATTTTCTACTACTTCAGAAATTGCGGTCAAAGTTTAATTGCTTCCATACTTACTGCACACACACACACACTCACGTACAGCGGTGCGCTTGCAATTTGTTAAAAAAAAAAAAAACAACAACTTACTACCTTCATTTCGCTCTGCTGCCAGCTGTCTGCCATGCCAGTACTCCTGCACTGTGCAGCGTGTTGGAAAGTTGCGTAAAATGTTGGTGTGCTCCTCAACGACCATACAACTTCGGGCCGGTAGGTAGTTGACTGTTGGCCAACATATTTCCATATGCGTTTGCATTGGTTGATAAAAATGAAAGTGCAAAAAAAAAATATTATTATTACAAACACATTCGTTGAGTGAAAACTTTGCACACAAGTCTCTTTGCACGGCATCTATGTATGCACACTTGTATGTATAGTATTTGTGCGGTGTCCTCCTCTGTTGGACTCGTTGACTCTTTGCTATGCCTGCTAGTACCATTCAGTTCCTGCAACAACGTCACCACTACTTGGCTAAACGTAAAGCGTCGGAATTTCGTAATTAGAATAGTTAAGTGTTGAGCAGGCGACAGTCGTACGTTTGCACATGACACCAACGGCCAGGTTAATATCTCTACACACAAACAAAGAGTGCACATACATGGTTATGCATAAGTAAATTTATATAAATTCGTATGCTGGCACATGGCTGAAGGTGACATGCACATGACTCAGAACGCCGGTTACCGGTTTCAGGTCTCAGGTCGGTCGCACAACACACACGGCACACGGCATGACAAGGTTTACGGACTAACAGTATGTGCGATGGGTGGTATATCCCGACTACCGATGTGTTGCTGTTTGACAGCTTCACAACTGGTCTTCATTTTTGGTCACAATGGTCATTTATTCGTTTGTTTTCGAAATCCACATTTGGTTGCATGTTGGGTTATTTGAAAAGTATAACTGCAAATACAAAGGTAATATATTTACGAGCATTTGTACGTTTCAAACAATAAGCAGGCGGAGAGTTTATAATTAGTAATATTTGAGGTTGTGCATGGACTAGTTTAATGCATTTAAATGTGAAATTTGCATAATATCTACAATAATATATTTTGAATATACTTCAAGTGTAGTTATTCAAGCAAGTGTTTTTGGCCTGTTTATATTATGATAATAATAAATGTATGTGTAGCTCATCAAGTGTTGCCAAATTTAGGTCAACCCACTGTGCGTTGTGAGTATTAACATTTTGTCATACAAAACCACACCCTCGGTGGGCTGCCATGTTGGTAGAGCTATAAATTAAAAGTTTGAAAGTAAAATGTGGCCATAAATTTGTACCTATAACGTAAAAACTGGAAATACTTTTGTTTAACTTTTTTCAAGTTGAAAACTTCTTGTTTTAAAACTGGACACATATTTTTGGTAATTTAAAAAGCTTGACATAATTTTTTAGTCCTTTAAAATTTGCATTTTTTGCTCTTTCAAAGCTGGACAAATTTGTCTAAAGATGCAAACCTATGGTAAACCTGCAAACGTTTTTGAGTTTAATGGCATCTCTGTGAGTTATAATTTCTTTTATATAAAAAATGCTTGAAACGTTTTTATATGGAAGAAAATGCATGACACCGCCAGAAAAAAAATTAAAAAATCAGTGCGAATTTTAACTTGCACATTACATGGAAGTTGAATGAGCCATAAAACTGCATACTCAGTTTTTCTTTTAGTTCTGATTAAAAAGTTTGTAACTATAATGAAATTTTGTTGAAGTTTGTAGTTTTTTTCTAATTTTTGTACAAAGTTTGAAATTTGGATTTACATATATGTTTGTTGTTATATAACGAGCTATACTTTTATAAAAAATAATGAACATAAAAAGAATAGATTCAAATATCGCACTGCTATTATTTTGATCATAAGTATACTTTTACCGAAAATGAGAGATTCAACATTAAGCCAAGATTTTGAGTGTCAACTCAAAGTTCTGAGTGTGTTGTGTTTGTCTATTCGACTGACTAGACTCACGACTTCTCCAAACTTTAACACAGTTTACGAAAATTTTTCTAATTTCGCCTTGTTTGTGTTAATTTTAAATAATTTTTTTGTTGAGGGTATTACGCTTTTTTTTCATACAAACAATTTGTCGAATGTACATTTCTGGAAGAAAATCGGTGAAAAAAATTAAAAAAATCAACTTAAAACTTAAAAATTTATTCTAGAAATTCTTATTGAAAAGTTTGCAATTTATATGAAACTTTGAACGATTTTCAAAATTTTGGCACAAAGTTTTAAACTTGGATTTTTTGGTTTTTGTTAGATGATGAGCTATACTTAAAAAGATAAACAAACAAAAAATAGCCAAAATTGTTAACATGCCGCGTTGCTATTTATTTTTCCACTACTACACATCGACTGCTGAGTGGAAGATCGATCTATCTCGGCAGCTAGTTCGAAAATGCCCTATCCCAAAAAACTTTTCAAGACCGCCTTATTTCAGAACTCGTTTCCAAAACGCCGTATCTCAGCTGCCGATTAAATAACGCCCTATTTCAGCGCATTTTCAATACATTTTTAAATGGTTTGTTGCCAAAACCGTGACGAGTGAAGATGTCATAAAATATGCTATTGAATCTTTTGACTGCTTTAAATCGCCCGCTACTTAGAGAAGGTGCTGTGCTTTTGGTGGATACGTTGAAAAAGATTTTCACTGCGTCGCTTGTACTTGCTTACATATCCTACCACAATCATGGAAACTTGTTCACGTCGTTTTTATTCCTAAAGTTGTTAGAGACGACTATACTAGCCCTAGCATTTCAATCCTATTAGCATGATGGTCCTCATGCGGAAATGTCTGGACAGATTGGTTGAATTGCATATGCGAAGGGAGGCGCTTTCATTACATCCGCTGCCTTTGCAATAACATGCCTATTCGGGGAGAAAATCTTGTGAGAAGGCTATGCGAAATCTGTTTGCCAGAACTAGTAATACCATCACTAAGATATAATTCACTTTTTAGGCATTTTTGTAGACGTTGAAGGTGCTTATGACAATTCCCCCTTCGATAGCATATGCAATTCGTCTCTAAGCGTTAGCATTCTAAATGATGTCTACTATAAGTGTACTTTGGGGTTCGCTCTTCATATGGCACTATTAGAGACCAAACGATCTCTTACAAAAAAAAAGCTTCCATGCCAACTCTCATGGTGAAAGCTCTTTTGACAAAAAACACTTGTATATAATTTTGCTTACGCTCCAACAGTCGCAATG
>NW_023458556.1:46814932-46819054 GCF_013731165.1 Rhagoletis pomonella | reverse complement strand
CGGGAATTGGTCGTTAGGTTTACTATTTCACATGCAGATGTGCTCTTGTCAAGCTGAGAGTGCAAAGTTTTGTAATGGTTAGTCTTGATGTTAATGAAGCAATAAAATAATTATCTCTGTAATAATGATGATGTTGCGAATGTGTAGAAAGAATATATCAATTTGAGTTTTAAATCGAATAAATTTTTGCAAAAAATTAGTTCGGAGAGATTTGTATTAATTGAAATACGAGTACTTCTAACGGGGAGCTCACGTTTTTTAATATTTAATTTTATAGGTTCTTAAAGATAATCTTGCATGAATGTGTAATTAAGCCTTTCGGAAAAGATCCCATAATACTGCAAAAATTCTTCCTTGAAATTACCCTGCAGGAAACTTAATTAACTTAAAAACTTAAATAATTTAAAAATGCATTTGGACTAAACAATTCAATTCGCTTTCGTTCTGCACTTCACGGATGCCTTTTCATAATTAAGAAAAACCGAAATTAAAAATTTAGAATTAAATGTTTCGCCTAATGAGATTTGAACATGGACACCCATGGCCGCAACCAATTGTAGCAAACATCTTTGCACGCTCAGCTACAGCTGAATTTTTAAATGCTTACTCAGGAAAGCCATGTCAAGTGATCATCGAAAAATTTTGCTAAGTCACGGATTTTATTCAAAGTAGCGTGAATAGAGCAAAAAAATGTACTGTTAATAAAAAAATTATTTTTAAAATAATTTGTTATAACAGTTTGGCGTTGTAGACTTTGTATGAGTATGAGGAAAAAGTGTAAATATGTAACTGTAAGGGTGCGAAATCTTATTCCGTTATCTCTTATAGTTTAAGAGAAATATAATTGCCAATAACTTGGACAAATCTATCAACTTGTTTAATACATTTATATGTCAGCACAACAATTGAGCCGTTCAGTGCACACATCGATTAACTCCATCAACAAAAACTTGGGAGCTGCTATCAAATAATGTAAATTATTTTTTAAGACTTTACTTATATTATAAAATCAAATAAATAATGTTGTTATAAATATCATGTACTATTGTATGTTATATGAAGTTATTATAAACGTAATAAGTTATGACTATACCAAGTGCTTTGACACTTAAATTTTCAAAAACTGGTGCTAGTTGATCAATGGCTCAATTATTACTAGATACTTTACAATGATGTACTTTTTTTCAAAAATCCGTGGCTTAAAGACGAAATTTGTGACGATCAGTTGAAAAGGCTTTGCTCTATTCTCCTCTTCTTGTGTTTTGTTAGTATTACCCATAGAGGTTGAGTATAAGGGTTAATGGCTTTACTGATCGTACTCTATGGCAAGCCTAAAAGTATGCAAGAGATAAAATTTGCTGATACATATATTATGTATGTAGAGTCAAAAAAGCATATCTTTAACAAAAATTAAGTGAAGTCAATTTGTAGACCACAAAAAATTTAACTGAGAGAAAATTTTGTTTATGTTGAAATTACTCTCCCAGCTTAATACACTGCAACGGTAATGGCATACGCTTACATTGTATTTGTGGCGATTAAAAACAACTGTACAAGCAAAACTGTGTACACAAGTGGGGGTTCTTCACTGTCTATTTGCATAAACACACTGCACACTCATGCATACATACAAACACATACATACATAAATACTCGTACTTTGTAATGAAAACGGCTCTAACTCCCAGGTATGCGCTATTTAAACAAAAGCCAACACGTCCAACAACTGTTCCGTTACTACAAAGTTGTCTGCATGCAACATCTGTTTATATGCGCGCGCTCTCTCCCATTTGGGACGTTGATGCTCATTAACTGCCTTTTTTAATTCTACCTTCAGACAATACATTGTACTCGTAGCTCGAATTTGTATGTCTGAGTGTTTGTATGTACGCGCGCATAAAATTTCCACGCTATCTGCTCCCTGATGATCTGCGCGCTTTGGTGGGCGTCCGCTGGCTGACCACCGTCCACTCTTGGGTTGGGTTAATCTGTACAAAAAAAAAAAAACGATAAACAGCAGCATTCGTTTGTCGATTAGGTAAATGCATAAATACACAAACTTTTTTTCAGAGTTTATTGTCCATTTTATATCTGTTGCTACTCGTGCTGGTATTCCTGCTGCTGCTGATACTCCTTTTATAATTTGGTGCTGTTAAAGCGTTCCACCCCATGCATAAACACACACCCACACACACACTTGGTAAAATAATGAAGTGCAGTGTTTGTTCCCAGTACGGAAAGAAACTATGTAGTTGAAATATCGATGTTCAACCAGTTTTTTATCCACCACAACTAGTTGAAGATCTGACTTTCTTCCTTGGAACGAACTTTTGACCCTAACATGGCCGGTGTCCTAGGCATCAGTCAATTAACCGACTCTGCATTTGATTTTAACTACTTTGAAATGCATTTGGCTTAAAGCACTTCAAAGTCAGTGTGTTGTTTTCAACTAATATTGAATTATTTACAAAGATACGTATCAAAAGTGTAAGCATTTTGTTTATCTCAATGAGGCTGCTAGTCGATTATACATCAGTTTGAAGTTAGTTGCTACATAGCTAGAAATAAAGTAATTTTTCTGGGGTAATTGGTTGAGTTATGCCGTACTGGGTTGTAAAAGCGCTGCCCCATCACCAGCAGTGCATTGGAAAATTGTAGAAAATTACCGTAACTACAAAATAAAAGTTTCGTCGCTAGGCGTTGCACCTGTCGCATTTCGTTTGTATATTGTTTTTTTTTTTTGCACACGCGCGTCACTAAATGAAATTGTATATACCACTGAAACATTGACACATATCTACACACCCGCACCCACACACACACACGCCCACACATGCATACACACATACATACATGCAAGCTACTATTGTGTGTGCCTCCTATGCTTGCGGTGACCATTCGTCCCGATTTTGGTGGGACAGTACCGATTTAAAGAAAATTGTCCCGCTGAATATTTTTTAAAAGTCGGAACGTATAATTGTCCCGATTTTTGATAGTTATATCGAATAAGTCCCGATTTCCAATGTTTTCTTTATTAATTTAATAAGAGTTTCCATGTACTCTGGCCCGAAAATAATTTTTCATACAAACGTGGCAGCACTGTCGTTATCACAAAGTACATATAATATAAGGGAGCCATAAACATAGCAGCATTCTTATTTTCGATGATATTTGGTTACGTTTTACTCTGTCATCATTGGATCATTAAGAAATTAACGGTTATCTTAAATTTTTATATTAGAATTTAAGTTGGTTTTGTTTTTTGCTAAAAAAATCACTTGTATAATCGTTTGTTCAATGTTTTTGTTTTTTAATGAAATGATTCTAACTTGAATTAAGTAAAATTATAAAAAAAAATAATAATTCCCTCAAAAAAATCACAGATACGAAAAATACAAGTTGTGGATACAGTGGCGAAAATATTAATTGGGAAAAGCCATTTTAGCATTCTTTGGCGATTATTTAATGTTTATTATTTTTTTATGAAAGCTAGCTTGTTATCTCACAAAGCCCATGCATGTCAATGTTTCAAATTTTGCACAAAAATTAGCAAAATTCTATAACATTTTATATTTTGAGCTCTTTAATTAGATTTCTCAGAAACATTCTGCGTGAGTATGCAGTTTTGTAGCCCATTCAATTCAAAGTGCAAATTTTAAGTAGCTTGGACTTACCGTAGATTTTTGGTAAATTTTGTTTGTGGAAGTTGTTGCTCATTTTCTCTATAACAAAAAAATTGTTGAACATACTTTGTTTGGAGGAATATGCGCGAACAAAAAATATCCGCAAATCAACGATAAGACCAAGCTACTTAAAATTTGCCCTTTTTTATACAACAATTTAATGGGCTACAAAACTGCATACTCAAAAAAAAATCTAGAAAATCTGATTAAAATATTTAAAATTTTGACCAACATTTGTTAAAATTTGTCGAATTTTTGTAAAATTTAACATTTAATGTTTTACAAAGTTTGAAATTTTGATTTACATGTTTTTTTAGATAGTAAGTTATATTTTCATAATAAAATAAAAAAAAAAAAAAACATTTTTTAAACCAAGAAAAGTAGCCAAAACTTGTTAAAATGCCTTTTCGATATTTACATTCTCGCCATCGTACATACA
>NW_023458556.1:46810493-46814832 GCF_013731165.1 Rhagoletis pomonella | reverse complement strand
TTTACTATTTTACAAGGAAAAACATGTTTTTTAATTTAATTTAATTTTTAGAAACCTATTTTCTTGTTTAATGTTTTCAATTAATTTTTATGTTAATTTTTAGGTTTTATTGTTTTTAAATGAAGAAACAAATATTTTTTTTAATTCAATTAAATTTTTATAAACTCGTTTAATTTTTTTATTTTCTTTGTTTTTTTTCCTTTTAGTTTTAGATCATAATATTTTAAAGAGAAAAAAAATTTAATTTCATTTAGCTTTTAGGCAACTTATTTTCATTATTTCGTTATTCATATTGTTTTTTGATTTCACATTCAATTATATATTTTTTTAGTTCAATTTTTTTTTATAATTATGATTTTATTGTTTTGAAAACATTTTTATTTTGTAAAATTTTTAGGAACTTATTTTAATTTTTTCATTTTTCTTTTTTTATGGCCTTATTCATACAAAATAAAAAGGTTTATAAACTGGAGAATGTATGAAAACGTCATTTTATAAAGCTCTTTAAACCTACTTTATTTTTTATGAATAAGGCCATTAGATTAATTTTTCTGTTCTTAATTTAATATTCTTTTTTTGATTTAATCCTTTCCGTTTTTAATACATATTTTTTTTATTTAATTTTCTTTTTAGTTAAGTGTTTTTTTATTTTATTTTATTTAATTTTTAGAGACTTATTTTATTTATTTACTTTTTTCTATTTAATTATTTTTTTTGAATGTATTGCTTTACTTAATTTAATTTTCTTTTAATTTTGGGTTCTTGGTTGGTAATTTTTAGAAAAGTTATTGCTAAGAAACGGAACAACAGAATAACGCTAAAACTTACTCGTTATCAGATCTTTCAGTTAGTTTTCGAGAAACAGAAAGGAGCTTTGAAGATAAATAGTTGCCAAACTTTACAATAGTCTTATGAAAGACTTTTGTCTATCGAAAGACTGTGGTGAGTTGAAAGACCTTTAATAGAATAGAATTGCCTTTGACATTTTTTATTTTGCTTTGCCTTTGCCTCTCTTTCGCTTTTTTGCTTTCTCTCTCACAAATGAAAATTTGAAAATAAGATAAGATTAGAAGAGAAGATATTATTGTGTGTTGGGTATAAATATGTAGGTAGCGTTCTACATAAAATTCACTTGTTTTCTTTTTAAAGTTTGTGTTTGGTTTTTTTTTTCTTTCGTTTTTGTTTCCAGAAAGACAAAAAGTAGAGAAATAGTTAATAGTACAAATATTTCTACAGCGTGCTAGAAATTACCAGCAGTTTCCACCAACGCAGTGTTCCGGATTGCTAAGTTTGGTTAGGGTTTCCCATGCGCGCTCTATTTTTCGTTTAAAAATTCTTTGTTTGTCTATCTGCTGCTTTCTCGTCAAAGCCAGCACTAAAAGCTGTCAGTAAATGGCTGTCAAATATTTATTCACGTGGTACCAACTAAAACTGCAGCTCATATTATTCAAGGGTTAAAGTGAACATACCAGCAGCTAGGAAGTAAGTATGTAAGTGCGCATGTATATGTACAAATGTGAAACCGCTAACCACAACTTGATGATGTCTTCACTTCGTGAGCTCAAAAGTGCTGATATGTTACGCTGAGAGCGCTTAAATTTATATTTTCGATCAATATAAGTACTATATGTATGTATGTATATTAGAGTGGTCCAAAAAAAAATTTCCAAGATAGGGTTTGCGGCACCTTCACAAATTTTTCCTCTTTCCAAGAGTTGCTGGTACCAAACCTTACGCTTCCAAGTATAAATTTACAGGATGCTCATTATGCTCATATTTTTCTCTAGAAGTATTGTGTACATATATGTATTAATCAAACAATTGGTTAAGTAACCTAAGAACTCTTCAAATATAAATTATCTAAAAAAATATCACCAGCTTCAGTTGTCATGGCAACAGTAGCTTTTTATAAAAAATTACCAATATTTTTGTCAGTTTCACAGCGATCCAGTAGCGCATTTAAAGGTCATTGAGCACCCTGTATTGATTGCAGTAGAAAACCGAAAGTTGGTATAGATATTACAAATATCACAAAAAACAGACTAAAGCTTAGTATCCAGCTCTTAAGAAAAGCAAAAACTCCATATAAAATGACGTACAAGAAATGGCTAAGAAATTTTCTTGAGTCAAATTTTCTTAAGGCAGTACGCAGTTCTTCAGAAATTTAGTACGCTTTCTACTACGGTTTTCTAAAGTTTTTTGTGAAAAAAAGAGCACAAGGCAACCCAGGTTTGCAACAGAAATATATGCCCGTTCCATTATTTCTTGAGGAAAGAGTGAGGCAACAGGCTGTGAAGTATCAAAAATGTCAAAATTCCTTGGACACACACACGAAATAATGGCAATTTTTTCTGGACCGTTTTCTTGAGAGCTGCATACAGGGCTTAAGGGGGTGCCACATTTTTTTGGATGAAATTTTTTTCCCTCACACAAAAATTGTACCACTCTAATGTATATATGTACATATAAATAAATCTGTCATTCAATCAAGCGGCAAGCGCACAAGTCAATCATGCCACCTACAGAAGAAGTTGGCAAATTTCCAGCGCCTCGCATCGGCAGTGTCTTCTAATCAAGTCAAGTTAAATTACTTTCACAGCTTACTCATCAACTTTAGCCGCCACGATAAGCAAACAAAAACGAAAAACGCCAGAGTTGCTGCAGTCAAGTTGTTAGTTGTTGCTCGTTTGTATGTGCACATGTAGATATGTACATATGCACAAGTTAAAGTGAAAATTTTCTCTAATCCATGCGTGTTACGTAAAGTGACTAGAACAAGTGTGTTACTAGCCGCAGGACAAGGATGGAACTTCTTAACGCAACACATGTCTAAATGTGCTATGCCGATTTCCAAGTGCCACCAAGTATTGTTAACGCCAGCATGAGATAGCAATAGGTGCAATATATGTACGCGCGTTGTTACATTGGTACTCGTAAATATTTGAAGGTGTAGGAGGTACTACTACCCAGCCAGCCAGTCAGCCACAAGTCAGCCAGCTGCTTGTTGGCAACTCAAATCGCTTTGCAAAACTTCACGCACACTAATCACAAACATCCGCAGTTTGTGAAAAGTTTTTGCACAAAGTGCGCTTGTGGGTTCTGCTCATGAAAAATTGCATGGCAGTGGCATTCGGCAACCTCCAGTGCCAGCAGTTACTACATACATACATACATACCAACAGGAGCAGACGTGTGGCAAGTACCTAAATATGCAGCTCAGCAAAGAGCGGTAGGTGGTTTGTTGTAATCGGAAGTGCGTTACAGCACACCAACGTGCACCTGACACGCGAATCGTGTTGGTGGCTGCACGCAACCTCCACAGAACTGTAAAAGTTTTCTGCTCCGAAAAGGCGCTAGCTGTCACTCATACATATGCATACATATATATTTGTTAGGTGGTTTTTCTATTATTATTGTGTGGCTTGGTTGACGCGCCGCAACTAGGCTGGGGTGTTTTGATAAAACAGAACAACATTAAAGGAACGGCAAAGCAAAAGTTTTCAAATGTTTGTAGGGAAATTAATGAAGAATTGCATATTGTTTTCTAAATAATTTTATAATGCAAACTTATTTGTGTGCAACTTGAAAAAAGTTAGACTCCTGTGTTATGAAAATTTTGTTGGCTCTCTGAATGAACATTTTGAAATTTTACAGGAGAAGCAAAAACAGAGCGCGTGTAGATCTTTGCGCGGAAGAAGTGAAACTCCGTCTTAACCTCAATATGCATCAGCATTTTAATGTTAATATTTATCTTTATCTCCACCCTTATCATTATCTTTATCTTTATACTATCTCTATCTTTCCCTTCATCTTTATCTTTTCCTTAATCTCAATCTTACTGGGCGATTCTGGCTAAAATAGTTGAAAGTCTGTTTTGAGACAATTGAAAGGCAGTAGGCAAGTTAGTTTGAGAGATTTTGTTTACAGGGACATTCTGGCAACTGTGTTTCAACTCCCCATAGTCCCCCGAAAGACAAAAGCCTTTCGTAAAACAATCATTAATTCTGGCAACTACCTTGAAAAGTCTTTTCTGCCTTTCGAAAAACTAATTGAAAGTTCTGCTAACGTCTTAGCATATTGGTTTTATGATTTAGAAATTAAATTTCTGAAAATTAACTGAAATTAAACAAATTTAGATTTAATTAGATAAAGAAAAAGAATTATTTATAAAAAGAAAAAATTAATAGTATAAATTTCTAAACAAATTATATTTAAAACAAGAAAAAAATCCGCTGCCTGAGGAATGGACCCCGGATCTCTGGAATAGAGCGCCGGTGCTTTGCTCACTCGGTCATTGCGACTGTTGGAGCGTAAGCAAAATTATATACAAGTGTTTTTT
>NW_023458556.1:46806024-46810393 GCF_013731165.1 Rhagoletis pomonella | reverse complement strand
AAAAAACACTTGTATATAATTTTGCTTACGCTCCAACAGTCGCAATGGCCGAGTGAGCAAAGCACCGGCGCTCTATTCCAGAGATCCGGGGTCCATTCCTCAGGCAGCGGATTTTTTTTTCTTTTTTTAAATATAATTTGTTTAATTTTAGAAATTTATACCATTAATTTTTTCTTTTTATAAATAATTCTTTTTCTTTATCTAATTAAATCTAAATTTGTTTAATTTCAGCTAATTTTCAGAAATTTAATTTCTAAATCATAAAACCAATATGCTAAGACGTTAGCAGAACTTTCAATTAGTTTTTCGAAAGGCAGAAAAGACTTTTCAAGGTAGTTGCCAGAATTAACGATTGTTTTACGAAAGGCTTTTGTCTTTCGGGGGACTATGGGGAGTTGAAACACAGTTGCCAGAATGTCCCTGTAAACAAAATCTCTCAAACTAACTTGCCTACTGCCTTTCAATTGTCTCAAAACAGACTTTCAACTATTTTAGCCAGAATTGCCCAGTAAGATTGAGATTAAGGAAAAGATAAAGATGAAGGGAAAGATAGAGATAGTATAAAGATAAAGATAATGATAAGGGTGGAGATAAAGATAAATATAAACATTAAAATGCTGATGCATATTGAGGTTAAGACGGAGTTTCACTTCTTCCGCGCAAAGATCTACACGCGCTCTGTTTTTGCTTCTCCTGTAAAATTTCAAAATGTTCATTCAGAGCCAACAAAATTTTCATAACACAGGAGTCCAACTTTTTTCAAGTTGCACACAAATAAGTTTGCATTATGAAATTATTTAGAAAACAATATGCAATTCTTCATTAATTTGCCTACAAACATTTGAAAACTTTTGCTTTGCCGTTCCTTTAATGTTGTTCTGTTTTATCAAAACACCCCAGCCTAGTTGCGGCGCGTCAACCAAGCCACACAATAATAATAGAAAAACCACCTAACAAATATATATGTATGCATATGTATGAGTGACAGCTAGCACCTTTTCGGAGCAGAAAACTTTTACAGTTCTGTGGAGGTTGCGTGCAGCCACCAACACGATTCGCGTGTCAGGTGCACGTTGGTGTGCTGTAACGCACTTCCGATTACAACAAACCACCTACCGCTCTTTGCTGAGCTGCATATTTAGGTACTTGCCACACGTCTGTTCCTGTTGGTATGTATGTATGTATGTAGTAACTGCTGGCACTGGAGGTTGCCAAATGCCACTGCCATGCAATTTTTCATGAGCAGAACCCACAAGCGCACTTTGTGCAAAACTTTTCACAAACTGCGGATGTTTGTGATTAGTGTGCGTGAAGTTTTGCAAAGCGATTTGAGTTGCCAACAAGCAGCTGGATGCCTAGTAGTTGCTGACTTGTGGCTGACTGGCTGACTGGCTGGCTGGGTAGTAGTACCTCCTACACCTTCAAATATTTACGAGTACCTATTGCTATCTCATGCTGGCGTTAACAATACTTGGTGGCACTTGGAAATCGGCATAGCACATTTAGACATGTGTTGCGTTAAGAAGTTCCATCCTTGTCCTGCGGCGAGTAACACACTTGTTCTAGTCACTTTACGTAGCACGCATGGATTAGAGAAAATTTTCACTTTAACTTGTGCATATGTACATATCTACATACAACTAACAACTTGACTGCAGCAACTCTGGCGTTTTTCGTTTTTGTTTGCTTATCGTGGCGGCTAAAGTTGATGAGTAAGCTGTGAAAGTAATTTAACTTGACTTGATTAGAAGACACTGCTGATGCGAGGCGCTGGAAATTTGCCAACTTCTTCTGTAGGTGACATGATAGACTTGTGCGCTTGCCGCTTGATTGAATGACAGATTTATTTATATGTACATATATACATTAGAGTGGTCCATTTTTTGGTAGGGGGAAAAAATGTCATCCAAAAAAATATGGCACCCCCTTAGTTTTTTCTTTTTGATATACGTAATATCTATACCAACTTTCAATTTTCTATTGCAACCAATACAGGGTGCTCAATGACCTTTGAATGCGCTACTGGATCGCTGTGATACTGGCAAAAATATTAGTGCTTTTTATAAAAAGATACCGTTGCCATGACAAATGAAACTGGTGATATTTTTATACCCGAGCGCACTTGTGCACAAGGGTATATTAATTTTGTTCACATAACGGTTGTTTGTAACAGCAGCGATTAAGCTATGTCTGTATGTCCGTCCGTCTGTCCGTCTGTCCGTCTGTCCGTGTACACGATAACTCGAGCAAAAATTGAGATATCTCAACGAAATTTGGTATGTAGGTTTCCCTTAATCCAAGGTAGGTTGGTATTGAAAATGGGCGAAATCGGACTTTAACCACGCCCACTTCCCATATAACGGTAATTTCCAGAAATACGAAAACTGCGATATTTTAGTAACTAATGAAGATAATTCACTCAAAATTGATATTTGTAATAAGTTTTAGACGAAAAATAAGAATATTATAAATTTTGGAAAATGGACGTAGCCACGCCCACTTATGGTTACATGTGTATATCTTGGTAACCGCTGCACCAATTTCCTCCAAACTTGGCACAGTTGTTGGCCTTCGCACAACATACGAAACGGCCGAAAATTTTTAAAATCGCTCAATAGCCACGCCTACTTCCCATATAACGGTAATTTAGAGAAATACAAAATCTTCGATAAATCAGTAAATATTGAAGCTAATTTATTCAAAATTGATGCTTGCAACAATTCTTTACCAAGAAATACGTTTATGGTAAAATTTTGGAAAATGGGCGTGGCACCGCCCACTTATGATCACATATAAGTATATCGGTAACCGTTCTGCCAATTTGTACCAAACTCGGTGTGGTTATTGTGCTTGCCACATATAAGCAAAACGTTCAAAATTATTGAAATGGGACTAAAATAACGGCCGCTTCTCATGTAACGGTAAATTTCAGAAATGCTTGAAACTTCAATATTTCGAAATTGAAGGACGCTAATTTACTCAAAATTGATACACCCCGGCTTACCATCTAGCGGAAGGTTTCGGAAAGGTGAAAAAACATATATTTCATACTTGCGCCGGGTATTTAATGTTCGGCTCCGCCCGAACTTAGACTTTCTTACTTGTTTAAGATAATTTAAATTTGAAATTAGGTTACTTCACCAATTGTTTGATTAATATATGTACACAATACTTCTAGAGCAAAATATGAGCATAATGAGCATCCTGTAAATTTATACTTGGAAACGTAAGGTTTGGTACCAGCACTTCTTTCGGCAAGACGAAAAATTTTTGAAGGTGCCCCAAACTCTATCTTGGAAAAATTTTGTTTGGACCACTCTAATATACATACATATAGTACTTATATTGATCGAAAATATAAATTTATGCGCTCTCAGCGTAACATGTCAGCACTTCTGAGCTCATAAAGTGAAGACATCATCAAGTTGTGGTTAGCGGTTTCACATTTGTACAAACACATGTGCATTTACCTACTTACTTCCTAGCTGCTGGTATGTTCACTTTAACCCTTGAATAATAGCTGCAGTTGTAGTTGGTACCACGTGAATAAATATTTGACAGCCATTTACTGACAGCTTTAAGTGTTTTTTAAAACAATAAGAACCCAAAATTAGAAAATTAAATTAAGTAAAGCAAAAAATTCAAAACAAATTAAAATAAAAAAACAAATAAAATAAATCTCTAAAAATTAAATGAAATAAAAAAAAACTTAACTTAAAAAGAAAATTAAATTAAAAAAAATGTATTAAAAGCGGAAAAGATTAAATCAAAAAAAGGAAAAAGAATATTAAATTAAGAACAGAAAAATTAATCTAATGGCCTTATTCATAAAAAATAAAGTAGGTTTAAAGAGCTTTATAAAATGACGTTTTCATACATTTTTCAGTTTATAAACCTTTTTTAAAGCCACTTTGTTTTCTATGAATAAAGCCATAAAAAACGAAAAATGAAAAAATTAAAATAAGTTCGTAAAAATTTAACTAAATAAAAATGTTTTCAAACCAATAAAATCATAATTATAATAAAATTGAATTAATAAATAAATAATTGAATGTGAAATCAAAAAACAATATGAATAACGAAATAGAAATAATGAAAATAAGTTGCCTAAAAGCTAAATAAAATTAAAATTTTTTTCTCTTTAAAATAATATGACCTAAAACTAAAAGGGAAAAAATAAAGAAAATAAAAAAATTAAACGTGTTTCTAAAAATTTAATTGAATTAAAAAAAAATATTTGTTTCTTCATTTAAAAACAATAAAACCTAAAAACTAACATACAAATTATGTGAAAAACATTGAAAAAGAAAATAGGTTTCCAGAAATTAAATTAAATTAAAAAACATGTTTTTCCTTGTAAAATAGTAAA
>NW_023458556.1:46792958-46805924 GCF_013731165.1 Rhagoletis pomonella | reverse complement strand
CATCTTCGTTGTGGCCGCATTGAAACCCAGCTCTCCGCCGCAAACTGGGTGTGTGTGTTTCGTTTCTTGATTTTCTTTGCTTTCTTACATTTACTTACTTTTCATATGCTTTTGGCATACAAATGAAGAAATATGAGTGCGCGTTTTTAAACTTAAAATGTTGTTGAAGAACAGCAGCAGCAGTCAACTGCAACAGTGTAAAGCATGCATAGCGGGCGTTAAAAGGACACTAACAACTACTACAAGAACAACAGCAGCAACAACAGCAACAAAAATAAGACGAAGTAAAATCAAGAGTCGCACTCAAGTCAACCCCAACCACACCCTCCTCCTCCTCCTCCACATCCACATCCACATCCACGCACACGCCGTCAACATCGTTGCCTTCCTCTGTGACGTTGTCGTCGCCCTCAGCCTTAGCCTCCGCCTCATCAGCGACGTCGTCGTTGTCGTCGTCATAATCATTACCCGAGTTATCTGTGCTGCGTCCAAATAATATTACATATAGCCGTAACTGTAACTGAAGTATCCAATAGTGCAGCTATAAGCGAGCGCAAATTCCAAATCTCGTGCAGCTTTAAATGAAATATTAATACATGTCATCATTCGTTGGCAAGTTTGTGCATATCGTTTTTACGCCAAAGTCACCGAGGTGCAAGAGTGTGAGAAAAGTCAACTTGTAGATAAATATATAAAAATATATCCAGCAAAAAGCCAATAGCTGGGTAGCAACGAACCACGTACAAAAACATAAAGTTAAACGCACAATCATAAAAAATACACACTCTACAAAAAAAAGTTAAAGCAAAAACAAAAAAAAAAACCTGGCTACCAAGTCCTTTGAAGCTTTGCAGTGTTTTCAGCGCTTTTTCGCTGCACTTCAAATTCATAACTTTGTAAATACGCACCTAAAGACATAACTGTACTTAAAAATACATAACTACATATGTACTTGCATACGTAAATAGATTTGTAACATATCCGTCGTCGGTTACAAGTGCACATTGCTGCAACGCCAGTTACAGTTATAGTAGTGTTTAAGTCGTTTGCGTTAGCGTACAAGGAAGTCCGTGTTGTCGCCTACCTATGCACGTGTGTTTGTAGTCTCAGTAATTGTGTACTTGCTTGTGTGCGTATTTAGTGTGCAGTACGTAACAGCAACGACAATTTTCCTCAAAATGCGTCTACAATATCGCAACAAAAAAGCGACGCTGTGGGTGATGCTCGCCGTCGTCGTTGTCACTATGTTCCTCTTCAAATTCACCGAATTCGCGCCAACTTGTTTCTTCAAGAACGACGTCACGGCGCCGGATGGATCGCTGATGGTGCACGAAGAGGTAAGAGACGGGTATCTGAGCTGCTCGAAGCAATTTTCCATACATATATGCAATTATATTTCTTACCTGCTTATAAAGATATTAGTTCATATATATATATGTATGTGTACATTAGGGTGGTCCAACAATGCATGTGGAAAAAGTAATGTCGGAATTTTGATGCTCTCACCCCCTAGGATTGTTCTAAATCAAAAAATATACACCTGTGTTTTTTATTTCGAAATCAAAAAATATTTAGAGGTCGCTCAAAGCGCTCAAAGTTTTCCATGTATTTTATATGAAAAAAACATTTTTCGTGGAAATGGTATAGAATTTGAAAATCCATATTTTTCGATCGGAGAACTCTGTTTCTCCTCAGGAGACTTCCAGTAAAAATACCCAATTGCTTATTTTGCCATTTTTTAATACTACCGATTTTTTATGGGCCCCTTTGCATTTTTTGCGGCTTTTAGGGGACCTATGAAAAATAGTTGATATTTAAAATTGGTTAAAGAAAATATTGGGTATTATTACTGAACGTCTTCTGAAGAGAAACAAAATTTTCCTATTGTAAAATATTGATTTTCAAGAATTTTATACTATTTCTGCGAAAAGCTGT
The DNA here is from genome assembly GCF_013731165.1 of Rhagoletis pomonella. Lineage (NCBI taxonomy): Eukaryota > Metazoa > Arthropoda > Insecta > Diptera > Tephritidae > Rhagoletis > Rhagoletis pomonella. The sequence goes on along the minus strand of NW_023458556.1, from coordinate 46,803,989 downwards.
TTTTTTCATATAAAATACGCGGACAATTTTGAGCGCTTTTAGCGGCCTCTAAATATCTTTTGATTCCAAAAAAAAAACAGTGGTATAATTTTTTCGATATAGAACAATCCTAGGGGATGAGAGCATTCAAATTCCTACTTTAATTATTTTGGACCACCCTAATGTATGTGTGTAATACAGTAAACCACAAAATTCCAGACACGGTGCATTTTTCCCAATGTATGCAAAGCTTTTATTTAATCTATTTTCGTTAATTAAAAAAAATATGTATATGTAAATAGTTCATAACACAACAAAAAACATGATAATATATTTTCTTAACTTTTCAACTTTTATTTGAATTTAATATGGAAACTGACAGGAAAAAATCATTTTTCACTTAAATTACCTTCGTGAAACCGGCAGTTAATATGCAAGTTTGTAGCCTATTAATGTTTAGTATAATAAAGTGCAAGTTTAAAGTTGATAAAAAATTCCCCTGATTTTTGTGGTTTTTTTGCTGACAGTGTCACATATTTTTTTATAACGAAGAAGTGCACAACACCGAGAGCGAAAAAAAATCAAAACTCTAGGGTTTTTTTAGCAGCTTCAAACTTGCATTTTATTATTCGCCTACAAAGGCATAATAAAATTTTGTCTAAAAAAATTAAAGTATTTTAGTTGAGTGGTTGAAAAGTTGAATTGCAGATGCAAACAAAACTAACGGAGCTAATTAAGGTGTGTACTATATAACCCGCTTTCGGTGGTGCATAAAGTGGCGAAAATATATATAGGGAAGAGATATTTTGGCATTCTTTGCAGCGTTGCCGTTTTGGTCCAATCGGACCAAAATTGGTATGCTCATTTTCCTTTGGTAGTTTGGTTGGTAGGATGAAGCTTTTGGTAGGCAAAAGTGAAATTGCAACCAAATTGAGCATTACAATTTGTTGCTTAAGATTACATACTGCCAGTGCTATCTACTGTTTATGGTAACCCTGTATTCATAGCAAGCAAAGGAAATAATGACAAGAGAAATAGTGAAAGAAAGATGATAAATGTCAAACACTTGGTTTGCGCAGAGCTAGCAGTTCATTGCGAACTCAAAAATTAAAGCCTAATTTTTGTTTTTGTCTTATATACTCCCTTTAACTCATTAATAATTTGAATAAGGAATTTCAGTCCGAGAGTTATCGGTTGCCATACTTATACTCTAATATTAAATCTAACTTCCTTCTAATTTTAAGTAATTTCGTTGACCAAAAAGTTAAACGATATATCTATTAATTACAGAGACAAAAGTAATAATATAAACGTATCAAAAATTTTTATTGGAACAAACTCTGAGGAGTGTGTTCATGGAACAAACTCTGAGGAGTGTGTTCAAAGTAACTTAAGCGTTAATGAAATAATTGAGATAAAAACCAACATTCTTGAGTTCTACATTGAACTTTTGGACCCAATCAAAGCGAGATTTGATTTTGGAAGGGAAGATTTGCAGCTTTTAAAAATTAAATATAACACCAAGTAATATTCTTTTGGAAGAGAATATAGAAATATTACCTTTAATTTTAAAATTTAAAATTTAGTGGACTGCGATCCCGATAAAGTGATAACTCAATGGAAGTTACTTAGCTCGAGTGATAATAATTTAAAACAAGATATGAATATCATATCATTTTGGAATACTGTTAGTAATTTTAAAATGGTTTGAATACGTTTTGTGTTTAATTTAAAGACACTTCCACACAGCTCTGCGGCTGCCGAACGAAAAAACGTTTTGTATACAATTAGGGGATCCCCTGGAACCATTTTAATTGTTATTTAACTTCCAGAAAGTTTAAAACTTAAGATTTTACAACTCCTAACACGTATTGTGATTCTTACATATATGTCAAAACTTTAATTTAAACGCATGAAATGCCTGAAATTGTTTTGTCGAAGACAAAAAAAAACATTTGAAATTAATTGAATTGATCTCAAAGATATGTATACTCGTACGTTTTTTTACAAACGTTTTGTGTTCAATATTATTCATACTTTTATTTAAACGCATAAAATGTCTGAATTGGATGTTTCATACAAAAAAAATGTTCGATATGAATTGAATTAATATCAAAACTATATATTTATAAATATTTTTTATACGACACGTGAATTTATTTATTTAAACGCCCGAATTTATTTTGTATAAACTTTAAGTATTGCATGAGTGGATAACAAACTGTAGCACTGTAAACAATATTATTTGGTATTTCAATTTATACCTTCTGTTAATATGTGTAGCTAAAAACCCGTAAATTTAATAAAATCTCGTTTTAATGATAAAAATTTTTTTGGTAGTTTACAGACTGCTTTGGTAGGCTTTTTGGTACCTAAAAATATTCTCAAATGGCAACGCTGATTCTTTGGGTGTTTCGCTTTCGATTGTTTGATGTTTATTATTTTTTTATGAAAGTGTAGCTCATTAGCTAACAAAAACCATGTAAATTTTAAACTTTGTACAAAAATTAGCAAGTTTCGACGAAGTTTAATCAAAAGTTTGAGCTTTTTAACTAGATTTCTTAGAAACATTCGAAGTATGCAGTTTTGTAGGCCATTAAATTTAGTATAATAAGTGCAAATTTTTTTTGTGGAAAGTATTGCTCATTTGTGCGAACAGAAAATTGTCAAAAATCAACGGTAAGTCCTAGCTACTTCAAACTTGCACTGTATTAAACAAATTTTAAATGGCCATTTATCAAGGAAAAAATTGAAATCGAGCGTACGTACCTGGCGTATGAGTAACATGTTAGTTAGAATCTGATCTGATTTTAGATTCGGAATCAGAGACCTTAAGAACCCTTAATTGTAAAATTTTAAGCGAATCCAAACGAATTATTTTTCTTACCGCCATATTTGGTCCGCCAAATTGAATTTTTCAAACCTGACAACAGATTCGTACTCAGCAGCCCCAAGAACCCCAGAGGAAAACCCCGGAAAAACGCCCCGGAAAAACGCCCCGGAAAAACGCCATCTTGGATTCGCTATCATGAAATTTTAAAATCATGCTATAGGTAGGTAATCAGCAACCTCAAAAATATAAGAACCTGTTGTTAATTTTCTTTTTTATTGCTGGATTCTCCAGCGGCACAAAAGTTGTAAAGCAAAATCTAATTTACGGTTAGTTTAGACGCCATATTTGAGACGCCGTGTTGAATTTTTCAAAAGGGAATTCGGGAAGTCTATGCGATCATTTCAAGACCCTAATCTTTGTAATCCGTCCTATAGAATTTTGACCGTCGTACTGGGCCGGCTGACGTGAAACGGAAATGAATTTTACGCCGCTTTCCTTACATCGCTATGTTTGGCACGTTCCCGGTCGTGATCTAGGCGTCGCACAGTGTCGCCTTAGTGGGCAAAAATCGAAAAATTCGTTGTCAGCAATGTTAGCGTGTTTGGTATTTTTGTAAAGGTAATTTAACCACTAAAAAGGTTAAATAGAAGTTTCCCTTTGAAATAAATTATATGCCGCCAGGAAGCCACTAAAGTCGACAAATTTTATACTAAGAATATTAATAAGAGCGTAAGCTCTTCACCGAAACAAATGTCAAAAATACATTCTTTGAAATAAAATGTTGGTTTGACGTTATTTATTTCCATATAGATAGTAGAGAGCTACAGGATAAAAAATTGTGGAATAAAATTAAACACATGGTGTCCCTGCGGTATTCCAGAAAAAAAAAAGATCAAAAGTTCAAAAAATGGTAAATTTTAATGGAAAGAATAAAAATATATGTAAAGTTATGTTATTTTTTATTATTTTATTAAATAGTACGTGCTTTTAGCCTTCGAAAGAAGAAATAAAAACCTGCTAACTTTTTGCATTTTTTTAAGTAGTGGGTTTTTTGCTAATGCATAAAATCATTTTCTCATTTTTTGTCAGTGCCATCAGCTCTGCACGATTCGTTCTATTTTCAAAAATGAAGTGCCAGATTAAAAAGCTTTACCTGTAGACAATAGGGGGTTTTTTAAGAGTTGCCACCTGTTATTAAATTCAAATTTTTTAGTACGTTAAATGAATTATTAAGAGATGGGTATCAATCGAAATGCGTATAAAAAGGGGTTGTTTCTTAAATACATGTAGAGAGTTACCACCTGTTTAAAAAATCAAATTCCATTTAAATTAAAGGATTTGGGTAATTAAAATAGATAGGTATCACCATATGGGAGTCAGACGAAAGAGGTTTAAGAAGGTTTTAGCTTGCAAATATTACGAAGAGGGTTGCCACCTGTTTGTAAAGTCAAATTTTAGTTAAACTAAAATAATTATTGTGTCAAACCAAAGGTTTAAGGCATCGTTCTTGTTATTTTATTACAAATACATACCTTGTCAATCAGTGATTTGTTCTGATCACATTCCTTTAAATTACTGGAGTCTTAATTTAACTCAGGAATGGTTTTACTCTTCACTTATTTCTTGCTAAATATGTCCTGTTTGTTCTTTTGTCTGATATCCATATTGATATACATATTTCAGTGAGCTTATTACCTTAATTAAAGTGAATCTGATTTTTTTAAGTGTGGCAATCATTCTACGTGTCGTTTAAAAGTAAAGCGTTTTCAAACCATTTCAATTGATACCAATATTGTAATTCTAATTGATTTAACTTATTAAATAATTTTAATAAAATTGGTGACAGGTGGAAACCCTACAGGCCAAGCCCTGTCATTTGACACTTCACAAGATACCACAAGAACCCAAATTTTCAACTTCAAACTGCATTTACAGTGAAAATATGAAAGTTATCAAAAAACAAATTTCATTTTTGAATTTAGCGTCCTCAATTTTACTAAGAAGCGAATTAAATTGCGTCCATAATTCAATTTTTGCCCACATTTCATATTGAATTCTAAGTAAAAAATGTGGGAAATTACATTTTCTACAAATTTGTATCTAACGAATTTTTTTTAGGAAAAATGCAAAACAACCTTGGAAATAGCAAAAAACCCCCAAAAAAAAACTAAAATTCAAGATGGCGGAATGTTGCCATATGAAATTCAGGGGCAAGAAGGTGGATCTATGTATGTATGTTCTTCTGTCAAATAGAGGCAAGCTGCATCAAAAAATCGCTACTACAATTTTTTTTAGAAAAAGTCTAATTTTAAAAAAAGGTTAAAAGGTATGAAAAATATATTTTGCAACGTACTCTACAAAAAAAATCTAAAATATCAACGGTACTGAAATTGAATAGTCTGCTCGAAAATTTTCTAAAAATTCTTAATAAAAAGTTTAAAATTTCAAACTTTATTATTCTATTTTTTTTAAATTTATGTGAACTTTGTCCAAGCTTTACAACTTTTATTTACATATCGACTGCTTAGTGGAAGATCGACCTATCTCGGCAGCCAGTTCGAAAACGCCCTATCTCAAAAAACTTTTCAAAAACGTCCTATTTAAGAATTTGGTTGAAGAACGCCCTATTTCCGAATTCGTTTCAAAGACGCTCTATCTTAGCTGCCGATTCAAAAACGCCCTATATCAGCACATTTTCAATACATTTTGAAGTGAGATAGGGCATTTTTGAATCGAATTCTGAAATAGAGGAACGCTCTTCAACCAAGTTCTGAGATAGAGTGTTTTTCAATGAAATTCTGAAATAGGGATAGTTTTTTGAGATAGAGCGTTTTCGAACTGGTAGCCGGGATAGGTCGATCTTCCACTTAGCAGTCGAACTATATTTTAAATGAAAGTTATTAAAAATAAATAAACTTATCGAAGACGTTATGGTTTTCTTCCATATGTAACCGGATGAAACAATAAAAGCCTATTTGAAACTTGTACTTTATTCTATTAGAATTCAATGAGCTGTCAAACTGCGTACTCAAAATCTTGCTAGGAAATCTAATTAAAAAATCTTGAGATTTTTACGAAAGTTTGTTGAATTTTTTTCAAATATTGCACAAAAGTACAAACCAAAATCAAATAACAAAAAAAAAAAGAAAACGACATGTTAAAACTATTCAAAATGTGGTGCGCCTATAATTTGTTCGACCACTGTACATATATTCCGATGAATTGATAACCTTCTTCCATATTTTGAAGTCAGTTAAAAATAGCTATTTCCAATAAATTTTTATATAAGCTTCACTTGTAGTAGACTTTTTAATTACTTTCTTATATCTTTGCTTCTATTTTAGAAATATCTTATGGCCGAAGATCAAAAAACTTATTCATATGGCCGCGAAATGCCACTAATATTTATTGGCGGTGTTCCCAGATCAGGAACGACGCTGATGCGCGCCATGTTGGATGCACATCCGGATGTGAGGTGAGTGACCCATAAATCATTTGCACACTTAAGTACATACATACATACATATGTACATACATGCATACATGCTACATGTATAGTATGTAGGTAAAAATGTAAGAACGCAAGCAAGTCAAGTGGTTGTGCAGATGTATGTGACATATGTAGAAACAATTGCACTTTGGTACAAACACATCTGGTTACATATATGTATACGCATGTACATATGTGCATACATTTATAGGTATGTTTACAACGTCGTAATAACAATGTTGACGTGCATGTGGCAGCCATCAGTGACTTCAGTGCTGGCAAAATAAGTGATGTGAAAAAAACGTTTGAGAATTTACTAAGTGCATACATTTGCATTGGCACTTGAGCTTAATCGATACACAAGCGACAGTACTATATGCAGTGTATATGGCTTGAAACAGTTTAATCGACTTGGGACCCATAGGTGCGCGATAAGAGTCGGCCGGCCGGCATATATGTACGACATACATACATAAGTACTTATAAACATACATACCCACATGCAACCATACAAACAAGTGTTTTTCCATTACATTTATGAGGTTCCCTTTGCGATTTTCAGTAGAAGAACTAACTTTTTTTGCCTTTTTCATGTGTGAAGTTTGTAAACAAATGTATGTATGTGTGTGTGTGTGTGTGTGTAGTTGATTGTCGTTTTATTGATTTTTCTTGCCAACAGTTCAGCTGCCAATGCAAATTACTTTCTCATCAGAATTTTTTGTATATCAATGCAATGCTTGTTCCTAAGCTACAGCTTAACCATATACTACAGCCACGAGTATTGCCCCTCTATTCGATGAATTTTGCCGTAACAGCTATTCTCTATATTCTATATTCTATTTTGCCGTAGCAGCTCTCTGTGCCTTTACTCACCCCCATTCCTTCCTGCATAAATACATATGTATGCATGTATATATTTATGTGTTAAATATCAATTTGCACACGTTTTATAGCGGTAAAAAAATGGTAGCAAAAGTGATAATCGAATTTTACTTAGCAGTCATCAACATTTTTGAATTTTAAAACATTTTTGCTGACATAATTACTTTAGCGTTGATATGGAGATTGTTTACATAAATGTGCACGTCTCACAAATATAAAATGTATAAATACATACGTACACATTAGACCGTGCCAGAAAAAAATTTCGCCGTACACCCCTGAGTCTAAACTATTTTTGCAAGGCAATCTCGAAGCAAATTTTTATTTTTTTTTTTGTCAAACGGAGAGATTTTCATCATATCTTTGGCATTTACAGCCGGATCTACAAGTATGACTAAACAATACCCGCTTGCTTCGCCCCGCCTAATAAGATCTTTTGCATTGGCCAATACAAAAATAGCATTTAAAAGCAAAAGCGGCCTATAAAGTAAACATTTTTAGTTTAAATTGAAACGACTTAAGAACAGAATCCTCCTCTTACACAGGCCAATACTAGTACCGCGCGCTGTAATACCATATGGAATATTAATCCCTTTCGATGTCATGAGTTTTACCGATGGTCTTATTTCCACCAGTGAGATCCCTGCCAAGCGTGCGTAATATTCTTCTATGATCTTGCAACTTCAGCATTGGTCCGATGTACCATGTAAGAGAATAAAAGTCCTTATAAGGAAACTCAAGAGCACAGATGATCGGTTAAATGAGTCGTGTGATCTCTTGAATATCATTCAAATGGAGCCATCCATTGCGGTTCTATTTTTCGCATACGTGTTTTTCATCATGGAGTCAGCACACTTTATGAATTTGAACGAAATGGGTTCATATATACGACTTTTATAAATACCTCGACCCTAGCGCCACCTAGCGAGTTTTCTAGTAGTATAATAGGACCATATATGCAACGTATAATCTCTGAAAATTTGACTGAATTCTATCCAGTAGTTTGATTTAAGTCCGAACAACGAAAACGGTTATTATTTTATATACATTTGTATATACTATATAGATATACAATAGTTTTTGTCTCGAGTAAACAATGTTTTCTGTTTAAAAGTCTCATTAAACTTTGGCTAAGAATGTACATATTTTGATTATTTAAGTATACCTACTATTTAATTTATTTTATTTTTTGTTGCCGAATGTTGGTGTCACCGAAAAATGCAAAACGGCGACCCATACGTACAGCCAAAAAAATGATTATTTCTTTAAGAAATCGCCTTACATAAATACTTAAGACTCAGAAGTTTACGCCGAACTTTTGTTTGTTTGCTTGTAAGGTGGTACGGTCTAATGTACATAAATTCGGCTTATTTACTTCAAAAATGTCATAATCCGAAAAAATGAAAATATTGAGCTAAGTATGCAGAAATTAGCGTTACCTCTTCTTCGATGTTGTGTAAAATTTCATAGCTGTATCGATTACTAGTGTCTCAGTAGAACAAAATATGTATTCATTTTTACTATGGCTGTATATGTAAATTCAAAACTTTAAATCCGGTTTTTCACTAGTTTTCGGTTTTTGAGTTATGTCACTATTGAAGTAAATAAGCGATATGAATATATTTTGAGATTCAGTTCATTTCGTTTAAATTTTTGTGCCAACGCACCAATCTAAAACCCGACGCGAAAAAAATGTTCCAAAAGCTTAGGGACTTCAAAGTAGTTTTTCTCATAGTTCTATTTTTTCTTAGTTATGTTCTTCTTCTAGCAAATGGGCGATTTGTATATTTTTTAATGATTTTTTTTTAACATTTCCTCATTATGACAACGAAATGTTTGTGTTTGTAAGCCACTGATACATGTACAAGTATGCTTATGTGGCACTTAAGCACATATAAGTACTTCATATGTACATAAATAAATAAATGTGCATCTGTATGTAGTTTAAATTTACTCAAGTGCTTTATGATTGCCCTATTCTATCATTTTTATTGGATTAAAGTTTGCAAACGCTTGACATGTGGGCGATTGGGTTCTTTGACATAATTTTTAGAAATTCAGCAACACTTGATTAAATTCGAAAAAGAAAGAAGTAAGAAAATATTTTGAACAAAAGCATACATACATATGTACATGTATCAAGGTGACAAAATAAGCTACAAAATCGCCTTCTTCAAACTCTTGCTTTTGGTGTTCTTAAGCGATAGGCCTTCCGTGTTAAATTTTTTTAGACAATTTTCGCAGGCACTGAACAATTTTATGAAATTAATTAAATAAAATACTTTTTATCAATAAATTTTGGAGTCCATTTTTCACTCAAAAAATGAAAGCTACGTTTACTGGTACCCTAAATTTTGCTCAGTTCAGCCATCCTTGTATTCAATTGTATGTATTGTGGCTTTATTATTCAGTGAAAATTTATACTGGTATCTTAGGCCCGGTGGCTGGTCAACTCATATCTCGTAAAAACTAGCAATAGAATTTAGCTATATTCTAAGACCATTTGTGTAACTGAGAACCGGACGAACTTGCAAGGACTCCCGAAGCGAGTGTATCGGTGGCATCGTGCAATCGCTGGATTAGGACAAATTTCTTTGAGTTGGCCAATAAAAGATGGTATGCTGAACTAACGTGTGGGGTAGCACGACATATCAAGCTCGAAAGCTCGGTGTGGTAATAAGAACTACTGCAAACCACTGCCTCATGGGAACACGCCAGCGGAAGTCTGGATGGACTTAAGCTGTGGTGTTTCCAGCAGTACCTACTTTATCAACTGTCTGTCGGAGCTAAGCTCGAAGAAATACTGCGAACTGCAACGCTTCTTTAGACTAACTAACTGGTTCTATGCATAAGTATCACTTTACCAATTAAAATGTATCACAACGGTTCTCCTAAGGCCTGAGTATGTCTCCATGCGCTACCAGGATGAAGGTATTTCCACCACATTCTAACTTAACGTAACATTTAGCAATAAATGTGAGATAGAGCCTTCCAAAAGCAGAGCTGTAAAAATTTGCAATCAATTTTTTAGCAATCAATGATGGTGCTACTAATAGGATTACAATCAAAATTTATTGCATTTTTCTGATTGTAAAAACTATAATCAATTTAATTGTAAGCACATTTCATTGCAATGATTGTGATTGCAATCAAATCACTGATTCAATCAAACATTTTAATTGCAATCTCAAATATGCAATAATTTATTAATGCTTTTTTAATAAAGAAATTGAGCAAAATAGAACGTGAAATTAAGAAAAAGAGAAAACTAGCAGAAAAAGTTATTGAACACAAAACTAGTAAAAACTTGCAAGTGAGTAGTTGTTGCACCGTTTTGGGGTGTCTTTGATGGGGGTGATCCACTTGAACACACGCGACATCCCAAAGCGTCGAGTCGTAGGTGTTCAATCGCATTGCGATTAGCACCCCCCTACACTCAGAGAAAAATGGCATTTTAAAAATAAAAATAAAATTTTTATTTTTCTTATGCACGTTTTAAATGAGGCCATTTTCATTTTAAAAATGAAAAATTTTAAAACAAAGTAAAATATTTTTAAATTTAAAATTTGATTTTTAGAATAAAAATGCATCTTAGATTTTAAAATGTTTCATATTTGATTTAAGAATGCTGCGTTTTGAATTTTAATACGCACATATTTGTTTTAAAAATGTCATGAGTTTACAACTTTCAATACTTAAATCAAAAATGAAAAGCTTCACTTCCAATAGAAACGTTTTTATTTTAAACATGCTCATAATTAAATGTATGATCACGCTCATGCATGTGCAAGAAGAAGCATTTGGCTGAGTTCAGTTATTCTTGTTTGCTGTCGGTTCGGACCGAAAA
>NW_023458556.1:46786871-46792858 GCF_013731165.1 Rhagoletis pomonella | reverse complement strand
GTGCACAACACCGAGAGCGAAAAAAAATCAAAACTCTAGGGTTTTTTAGCAGCTTCAAACTTGCATTTTATTATTCGCCTACAAAGGCATAATAAAATTTTGTCTAAAAAAATTAAAGTATTTTAGTTGAGTGGTTGAAAATTTGAATTGCAGATGCAAACAAAACTAACGGAGCTAATTAAGGTGTATACTATATATCCCGCTTTCGGTGGTGCATAAAGTGGCGAAAATATATATAGGGAAGAGATATTTTGGCATTCTTTGGCTGTTTCGCTTTCGATTATTTAATGTTTATTATTTTTTTATGAAAGTGTAGCTCATTAGCTAACAAAAACCGTGTAGATTTTAAACTTTGTACAAAAATTAGCAAGATTCGACGAAGTTTAATCAAAAGGTTAAGCTTTTTAACTAGATTTCTTAGAAACATTCGAAGTATGCCATTAAATTTTAGTATAATAAGTTCGAACTGGCAGCCGAGATAGGTCGATCTTCCACTTAGCAGTCGATATGTGGTTTCTATTATAAGTCGAACTATATTTTAAATGAAAGTTATTAAAAATAAATAAACTTATCGAAGATGTTATGGTTTTCTTCCATATGGAACCGGATGAAACAATAAAAGCCCATTTGAAACTAGTACTTTATTCTATTAGAATTCAATGAGCTGTCAAACTGTGTACTCAAAATCTTGCTAGGAAATCTAATTAAAAAATCCTGAGATTTTTACGAAAGTTTGTTGAATTGTTTTCAAATATTGCACAAAAGTACAAACCAAAATCAAATAACAAAAAAAAAAAGAAAACGACATGTTAAAACTATACAAAATGTGGTGCGGCTATAATTTGTTCGACCACTGTACATATATTCCGATGAATTGATAACCTTCTTCCATATTTTGAAGTCAGTTAAAAATAGCTATTTCCAATAAATTTTTATATAAGCTTCACTTGTAGTAGACTTTTTAATTACTTTCTTATATCTTTGCTTCTATTTTAGAAATATCTTATGGCCGAAGATCAAAAAACTTATTCATATGGCCGCGAAATGCCACTAATATTTATTGGCGGTGTTCCCAGATCAGGAACGACGCTGATGCGCGCCATGTTGGATGCACATCCGGATGTGAGGTGAGTGACCCATAAATCATTTGCACACTTAAGTACATACATACATATGTACATACATGCATACATGCTACATATATAGTATGTAGGTAAAAATGTAAGAACGCAAGCAAGTCAAGTGGTTGTGCAGATGTATGTGGTACATACATATGTAGAAACAATTGCACTTTGGTACAAACACATCTGGTTACATATATGTATACGCATGTACATATGTGCATACATTTATAGGTATGTTTACAACGTCGTAATAACAATGTTGACGTGCATGTGGCAGCCATCAGTGACTTCAGTGCTGGCAAAACAAGTGATGTGAAAAAAACGTTTGAGAATTTTCTAAGTGCATACATTTGCATTGGCACTTGAGCTTAATCGATACACAAGCGACAGTACTATATGCAGTGTATATGTCTTGAAACAGTTTAATCGACTTGGGACCCATAGGTGCGCGATAAGAGTCGGCCGGCCGGCATATATGTACGACATACATACATAAGTACTTATAAACATACATACCCACATGCAACCATACAAACAAGTGTTTTTCCATTACATTTATGAGGTTCCCTTTGCGATTTTCAGTAGAAGAACTAACTTTTTTTTTTTGCCTTTTTCATGCATGAAGTTTGTAAACAAATGTATGTATGTGTGTGTGTGTGTAGTTGATTGTCGTTTTATTGATTTTTCTTGCCAACAGTTCAGCTGCCAATGCAAATTACTTTCTCATCAGAATTTTTTGTAAATCAATGCAATGCTTGTTCCTAAGCTACAGCTTAACCATATACTACAGCCACGAGTATTCCCCCTCTATTCGATGAATTTTGCCGTAACAGCTATTCTCTATATTCTATATTCTATTTTGCCGTAGCAGCTCTCTGTGCCTTTACTCAACCCCATTCCTTCCGGCATACATACATATGTATGCATGTATATATTTATGTGTTAAATATCAATTTGCACACGTTTTATAGCGGTAAAAAAATGCTAGCAAAAGTGATAATCGAATTTTACTTAGCAGTCATCAACATTTTGAATTTTAAAACATTTTTGCTGACATAATTACTTTAGCGTTGATATGGAGATTGTTTACATAAATGTGCACGTCTCACAAATATAAAATGTATAAATACATACGTACACACTAGACCGTACCAGAAAAAAATTTTGCCGTACACCCCTGAGTCTAAACTATTTTTGCAAGGCAATCTCGAAGCAAATTTTTTTTTTTTGTCAAACGGAGAGATTTTCATCATATCTTTAGCATTTACAGCCGGATCTAAAAGTATGACTAACCAATACCCGCTTGCTTCACCCCGCCTAATAAGATCTTTTGCATTGGCCAATACAAAAATAGCATTTAAAAGCAAAAGCGGCCTGTAAAGTAAACATTTTTAGTTTAAATTGAAACGACTTAAGAACAGAATCCTCCTCTTACACAGGCCAATACTAGTACCGCGCGCTGTAATACCATATGGAATATTAATCCCTATCGATGTCATGAGTTTTACCGATGGTCTTATTTCCACCTGTGAGATCCCTGCCAAGCGTGCGTAATATTCTGCTATGATCTTGCAACTTCAGCATTGGTCCGATGTACCATGTAAGAGAATAAAAGGCCTTATAAGGAAACTCAAGAGCACAGATGATCGGTTAAATGAGTCGTGTGATCTCTTGAATATCGTTCAAATGGAGCCATCCATTGCGGTTCTATTTTTCGCATACGTGTTTTTCATCATGGAGTTAGCACAATTTATGAATTTGAACGAAATGGGTTCATATATACGACTTTTATAAATACCTCGACCCTAGCGCCACCTAGCGAGTTTTCTAGTAGTATAATAGGACCATATATGCAACGTATGTATAATCTCTGAAAATTTGACTGAAATCTATTCAGTAGTTTGAGTTAAGTCCGAACAACGAAAACGGTTATTATTTTATATACATTTGTATATATATAGATATACAATAGTTTTTGCCTCGAGTAAACAATGTTTTCTGTTTAAAAGTCTCTTATCACCGTAATGTTAGTAAATTAAAGCTCGCAAAAACTCATTAAACTTTGGCTAAGAATGTACATATTTTGATTATTTAAGTATACCTACTATTTAATTTATTTTATTTTATTTTTTGTTGCCGAATGTAGGTGTCACCGAAAAATGTAAAACGGCGACCCATACGTACAGCCAAAAAAATTATTATTTCTTTTCGAAATCGCCTTACATAAATACTTTTAAGACTCAGCAGTTTTTACGCCGAACTTTTGTTTGTTTGCTTGTAAGGTGGTACGGTCTAATGTACATAAATACGGCTTATTTACTTCAAAAATGTCATAATCCGAAAAAATGAAAATATTGAGCTAATTATGCAGAAATTACCGTTCCCTCTTCTTCGATGTTGTGTAAAATTTCATAGCTGTATCGATTACTAGTGTCTCAGTAGAACAAAATATGTATTCATTTTTACTATGGCTGTATATGTAAATTCAAAACTTTAAATCCGGTTTTTCACTAGTTTTCGTTTTTTGAGTTATGACACTATTGAAGTAAATAAGCGATATGAATATATTTTGAGATTCAGTTCATTTCGTTTAAATTTTTGTGCCAACGCACCAATCTAAAACCCGACCCGAAAAAAATGTTCCAAAAGCTTAGGGACTTCAAAGTAGTTTTTCTCATAGTTCTATTTTTTCTTAGTTATGTTCTTCTTCCAGCAAATGGGCGATTTGTATATTTTTTAATGATTTTTTTTAATATTTCCTCATTATGACAACGAAATGTTTGTGTTTGTAAGCCACTGATACATGTACAAGTATGCTTATGTGGCACTTAAGCACATATAAGTACTTCATATGTACATAAATAAATAAATGTGCATCTGTATGTAGTTTAAATTTACTCAAGTGCTTTATGATTGCCCTATTCTATCATTTTTATTGGATTAAAGTTTGCAAACACTTGACATGTGGGCGATTGGGTTCTTTGACATAATTTTTAGAAATTCAGCAACACTTGATTAAATTCGAAAAAGAAAGAAGTAAGAAAATATTTTTAACAAAAGCATACATATGTACATGTACCAAGGTGACAAAATAAGCTACAAAATCGCCTTCTTCAAACTCTTGCTTTTGGTGTTCTTAAGCGATAGGCCTTCCGTGTTAAATTTTTTTAGACAATTTTCGCAGGCACTGTACAGTTTTATGAAATTAATTAAAAAAAATTAATTAAATAAAATACTTTTTATCAATAAATGTTGGAGTCCATTTTTCACTCAAAAAATAAAAGCTACGTTTAATGGTACCCTAAATTTTGCTCAGTTCAGCCATCCTTGTATTCAAACAAGCCAGCTATTATTCAGTGAAAATTTATACTGGTATCTTCGGCCCGGTGGCTGGTCAACTCATATCTCGTAAAAACTAGCAATAGAATTTAGCTATATTCTAAGACCATTTGTGTAACTGAGAACCGGACGAACTTGCAAGGACAGGTTGCAGCTTATCGACTGTAAACTACTCTCACGAAGCGAGTGTATCGGTGGCATCGTGCAATCGCTGGATTAGGACAAATTTCTTTGAGTTGGCCAATAAAAGATGGTATGCTGAACTAACGTGTGGGGTAGCACGACATATCAAGCTCGAAAGCTCGGTGTGGTAATAAGAACTACTGCAAACCACTGCCTCATGGCAACACGCCAGCGGAAGTCTGGATGGACTTAAGCTGTGGTGTTTCCAGCAGTACCTACTTTATCAACTGTCTGTCGGAGCTAAGCTCGAAGAAATACTGCGAACTGCAACGCTTCTTTAGACTAACTAACTGGTTCTATGCATAAGTATCACTTTGCCAATTAAAATGTATCACAACGGTTCTCCTAAGGCCTGAGTATGTCTCCATGCGGTACCAGGATGAAGGTATTTCCACCACATTCTAACTTAACGTAACATTTAGCAATAAATGTGGGATAGAGCCTTCCAAAAGCAGAGCTGTAAAAATTTGCAATCAATTTTTTAGCAATCAATGATTGTGCTACTAATAGGATTACAATCAAAATTTATTGCATTTTTCTGATTGTAAAAACTATAATCAATTTAATTGTAAGCACATTTGATTGCAATGATTGTGATTGCAATCAAATCACTGATTCAATCAAACATTTTAATTGCAATCTCAAAAATGCAATAATTTATTAATGCTTTTTTAATAAAGAAATTGAGCAAAATAGAACGTGAAATTAAGAAAAAGAGAAAACTATCAGAAAAAGTTATTGAACACAAAACTAGTAAAAACTTGCAAGTGAGTAGTTGTTGCACCGTTTTGAGGTGTCTTTGATGGGGGTGATCCACTTGAACACACGCGACATCCCAAAGCGTCGACTCGTAGGTGTTCAATCGCATTGCGATTAGCACCCCCCTAGTATAAGGGGCCTCCCCGTGGTGACGCCAGGTAACGCCCTGGCGGCTAATTCGAGCGGGGACCCCTCCTTAATCGCTGCGCCTATTATTCCCTTTCTGACCAAACTCCTTGCCAGTTCTCCACTCCCTTCTCTTTGCAGGGCCGGATGAAGGTGTCATACGACCCGTGCCGAGGATCAGCCTGGCTCCGGATACCGGGCGACCTTCGGAGCCAACTAGCCTTACCCGGGTACAGCGGATCTCTGCCCGGGCGGACGTTCCCTTTCTCCGCGTCTCGTGAGACAAAATATGGACAAATCAACAACACCAAACCTTAAAACTTCAACTCCAGTACGGGAGTCCGGCGCTCCCAAACAAAGGCCGAAAGGAGTCATAAGCTCTGCGCAAAACAAAGTGACGGTACCACCAAAAAGTAGCCCTATGTGGAAGCAGATATCAGGTGCACCCGCACCCAC
>NW_023458556.1:46782542-46786771 GCF_013731165.1 Rhagoletis pomonella | reverse complement strand
AAATTAAATTAAATTAAAAAACATGTTTTTCCTTGTAAAATAGTAAAATCTACAAATTAAAATTAAAGCTAAGTAAAAAAAGATAAAAAATTAAAAAAAAGATTTAAATTAAAAAAAAAAGAAAAAATACGCTGCCAATGGATTCGAAGCTCGCATCTATCAAATCGCACGCCAGTGCTTTGCTCACTCGGCATTTGCAACTGTTGGAGCATCATTGGGTCGAGATGGATGCAATTCCCTACATAATTACATTGGCAAGTATTTAGTATGATCACCGCGAAGATTAAGAGTCAGCTAAATACTATTAAATTTGATGAAATGCGTGGATGCGTGGCGTATGAGTAACATAATTCCCTTATAAATTTCATTAAAACAAAATACCTTTTATTGTGTCTCGGAGGACGTTCGGCCCATCGGATTGGTCTGGCTGTTCACAAAAGGTATTAAAATAGTCCCCTTGGTATCATATATAAAGTTTGGGACTGAGAATATAAGATATTTTACCAAATTTTTTTGCGGATTTTAAAGCGTCTGGCGGAACTTACCGCCCGCGGAAAGAGTCCGGCAATATCGAATATCTCCATGCTTTGTGTAAAATTTTCTGCAGTATACAAAGGTTTGGAAATGTGCCGAAAAACGTTTAACTTACGCAGTATGTCCAGACGAATTGTGTTTTTTGTAGGATGCAGGCCTGAGCACTCCGAACAGTTTGTCGATTGAACTAAAGAGCATAATCAGTGTACAGTGTACCAACTTACAAGCAAACATAATATAAGTTCGCCCTCACCCCTGAGTTTAAGGAATTTTTGCAAGGCTGGAGGGAACTTGTCTATTATACCTACATACATACATAAATACATAAGAATGAATTTCTAGATTAGCTCATCTTTTTTTAGTTTTTTGTATTGAGGTTCCACTATTTATGCGTGTATGTATCTATGAGCGTAGATCTCCAACATACGCAGTTCCAGTACAGTTTTAGTACAAACAGCCATAACATCGACAAAATTTAATACCTTCATGTTTTATGTATGTATTAAGCATAAAACGAGCACGATAAAAAACAAACATATTAAAAGGAAAAATACGTAAAAACAGAAACTAAACAGAGTGTTAATTTTATTTTATGGCTCAGTTGTGTTCTAACCGTTCTGTCTGCTGGTTGAATACTCTGCTGCGTTACAACAAAATAAAATGTTTAATATAAAGCTGCGCTGCAAAAAAACCATTTACCACCCAAAACCTTCCGCCTGTGAGTATAGACGCGAATGACGGCAATTGATAGATACGTACAACAGCAACTGCGACGCTGTGTCTAAGCGTGGTCGAAACTAACAAACCAACAACACATCAATCCACTCATCGTAATAATACTTACATAGCAATATATATGTAGTTGTGACAGCAGCCGCCGCTTGACCCCAATCGTATGGCGTTCTCAGTCGCTTTCATACTCCCATCAGAATATTAAACATTGACATTGTCATTCTGATCACATCAAACGTCCCGCAATACAACAAAACTGAATTAAATTCAACCTAAAAATAAAAGGAAGAAAATAAATGAAATGCTGTTTTTGATGTTTGTGTAAATGTTGATGTTGTTGTTGTTACATTTGTGTGGTGGACGTTTATTGCCTGTGGCAACTGTTGTGGTCTATTATCGGTAATAAATGAAAAGTGGAAGTGCCACTTGTTTATTATGTTAGACGATTGAGTGCACGAAATTGTTGAAGGCCCCACTGATCAATATCTCTGTCATACCTTATAGCGATTTTTTGTTTATGCTATTCTTCCTCTAGCCCATTTACATATTTCAAAGATATTGATTGGCATTCGGAAAATATACCTAATTTATAATTACCATAATGTAATAAACAAAGTGAAATCAATATATGACGTATGCTTATTTGAAAATTTAAATGTAAGCAATTCATATATTTGACTACATTAACCCTCTTTTGGCTTTTGTTCATATATGGCACGATGAGCTACATAAGCTCAAAGTGTACAAAACACACATGGATGTATGTATTTATTCGAATGCATTATGGTTAAGCGAATTAAAACACGACTTCTTCACTTGGTAGGCCACGTTGTCCTTAAAAATAACAATTCCATAGCCCTTATAGTACTGGATTCTGCTGGCGTTGGCAGGAAAAGACCAAATGCAGTTTGACTTGACTTTACTTTGTATATCTATTTTGCGCTAGATAATCTCTTTTTTTTAAATTCACATATTTTATTGCAATCTGTATTGTGCATTAAGCAAAAAATAAAAAAAAAATTATTTGAAATATATTTATAATGTTGCTACTGGCAAATGGGTTAATGAAATCACAAAAGGGTTTTCAAATAAGCGTATCTAAAATAAATATGTCATATATTGATTTCACTTTGTTTATTACACTATGATAATTACTAAAGGTCTTAAGTGACGTTTTTTTAATCTTTTTTACACCAGAAGCAAAACCCAAACTGGGGTGGTATGACAGAGTCTTTTGGTGAACAGACGCTACTGACTTCAGTCCACCCCTAAAACCCAATAAATCGGAGTAGCCCCACTAAAGTTTCTTACCTTTTGCCGTGAACCAAGGCTCCACACAGGTTGGTTACCGCATATCGCACTTGGGGTGCAACTGCAAATGCATACCCACAAGTATGACGTGGATTTTTTCGGTGATACGCTATAGATTTTTATCTTGTATTTTCAATAACCTTCAAATTTCCCTTTTCAGGAAATTTATGGGACTTTTCGCCAACCTTAAGGAGTCTGAATTTTTTCGTGTTTTCGGGACGAATTTTTTCGTGTTTCGGGATACGTTTAATTTCTTGGATTTTTTCGAGATTCTTCAGATTCTTCTTTCCTGTTGTAATTTTCGGGACCTTTCGGGATTTTTTAAACGATTACAAAAAAAGGAGGAGGTTATCAACTCGTTGCAATATTTTTTTTTATGTATGTTACCGTATATCTTTAAACCACGTTAACCGATTTCTATAATTTATTTCTTTTAAAGGAAAGGTGGTAGCTCAGAGGTGGTCCCTTACTAATTTGGCAAATTAACGATACACTTAAATTTGTATATGGGAATTGAAGTTGCCACTCAGAAGGCCCATGGTTCGATTTCTGGTCCCAGCAACCCTCGACAGGCAATGGCAATCCTCCAAGTGTACTTCTGCCATAAAAAGTTTCTTCGGAGGCGGAGCAAAATTTTAGATCTCTCTATTTGTGTCACAACATCAAGAAGCAAAAGCCGAATTGGAGTAGAAGCTCGGCCAAACACGTAGATTAAGGGCCAAAACATTCATTTATTGGAATCAAATATGATATACAGTTCATCCCCAAATGTTCTAAGATATAATTTTAAATTATTTAGGTGTTTCTGTTAAACTGGAAAAAGGCTTGAAAACTTTGAAAAAACTCAAAACTTATTGAGAGGTCAAGATATGTATGAAATGAAAAACCCGGTTTGCTAAAAAAAAACCGCCTATATGTAGATATGCAAAAAAAAAACGGTGGAAACCGGTTCGGAAAAACCGAGTCAAACACCCTAATATGAACATATCGATTGCTGAGTGGAAGATCGACCTATTTCGACAGCCAGCTCGAAAACGCTCTATCTCAAAAAACTTTTCAAGAACGTCCTATTTCAGAATTCGTTTCAAAAACGCCCAATATTAGCACATTTTCAATTCATTTTGAAGTGAGATAGGGCGTTTTTGAACCGCATTCTGAGATAGGTTGTTTTTTAATAAAATTCTGAAATAGGGCGTTCTTGAAAAGTTTTTTGAGGTAGGGTGTTTTCGAACTGGCTGCCGAGATAGGTCGATCTTCCACTCAGCAGTCGATATGTACGTACCTTTAAAAAGTACAAAATGTCTGTGGCAAAGCCAGTATTAATAAACTGAAAAATGAAGGACACCATTGAGTTGCATTGGAACGTTTAGAAATACGCTTTATACCTATTTGTAAGAAACTTAAATACTCAGCTTTAATTGAAATTTAAGTGCTGGAGCACTTAGTTTCATACAGACCTGATGCCTTCGTCACAATCCTTGACAATTTTTGAGTACCTTACTTATGTATTTGTTGTTGTTTTTGTAGCACCCATTTGCCGCACAGCTTTCTTATTTGTACCATAAATTCTAAGAACTTTTAATCAACAATAACTTAACGACTTCTCTCTCACCTTTTTATTGTTTCAGATAAATGACACTCTAAAAACCTCC
>NW_023458556.1:46760573-46779542 GCF_013731165.1 Rhagoletis pomonella | reverse complement strand
AAAAGTAGCCCTATGTGGAAGCAGATATCAGGTGCACCCGCACCCACCAGCAGTAGGACCAAGGCACCCCCTGGCCCGAGAAGTCCAAAGGCCAATGCTACGCACAAACATAGCACTGGACGGGAGGCCTGCACGCCAAACGCCGGAAATCCTCGGCATTCCTGTAGTGGGCTTGCCACTCAGCGAACAGCGTCTGGCCATCCCACTGGGGGGGACCCAGCAACATGGTGACCTGCAATAGGGCAGTTCGAAGACACCCTATCTCAGAAAACTTTTCAAGAGCGTCCTACTTTAGAATTTGATTGAAGAACGCCCTATTTCAGAACTTTATTGAAAAACCCCCTATCTCGGAATTTGGTTGAAAATGCCTTATTTCAGAATTCGGTTCAAAAGCGACCTATCTTAAACGAAAATACATTGAAAATGTGCTGAGATAGGACATTTTTGCATCGGCAGTTGAGATAGGGCATTCTTAAATCAAATTCTGAAGTAGAGCGTTATTGAAAAATTTTCTGGGATAGGGCGTTTTCGAACTGGCTGCCGAGATAGGTCGATCTTCCACTCAGCCATCGATACTTATACTACTAGGGATGGTTGAAAAACACGATGGAGGTGCTGTTTAGCTGCAGCTTTGTCATGCAGAAAATCGAATTTTTATGCACGCACATTGTATATGCTCTCGATTAGCAAAACATTAAAGGCGGCAATCAACACAACCTACTGCTAGGTGTAATGCCGTGAGGGGGTTAACTTTGCGCTGCTAATGCGATGCGTTAACCCACTGAGGGCTTGTGTGCCTCACCATCGTACTTCCAATTATTCATCAAAATAAATGTCATTTAGACAGATTGCAGTTAGTAATTTTTATGCAATTAATGATTGCAATCAAAAATTAATTGCAATCAAAAACGTATTGCAATCAATTTCTTCTAAATGATTGCAAATTTAAATTTTTGCAATCAAAATATAAGCAATTAATGTTAATTGCAATTAAATCAGATTGCAATATTACGTAAAATATGCGATTGCAATCCAATTTGATTGCAATTTTTTACAGCCCTGTCCAAAAGGAATGCAATTTACTCTCATGGGAAAGGTTAGTGTAGAATAGGTTAGGTCAGTCCGTTGCCCAGACTTCGGGATGCACAACGAAATTTAAGAAACTGCATATTGAGTTGCCACCAATATGTTGTTGTGCACACCGCGTGCGCTTAACAAAGTTTAGAAACCGGCTGATATCAGTCCACGTACACCGTTCATGAGCGATGAAAATCATTTTTG
Organism: Rhagoletis pomonella; assembly: GCF_013731165.1. Classification (NCBI taxonomy): domain Eukaryota; kingdom Metazoa; phylum Arthropoda; class Insecta; order Diptera; family Tephritidae; genus Rhagoletis; species Rhagoletis pomonella. The sequence continues at coordinate 46,778,261 of NW_023458556.1, read as the reverse complement.
ACATTAAGAGACATGATAGTCCTAGTAAATTCAACTGCTGACATACCTGAAACCCTTAGGCGAAATACGTGACCTTGTTCCAATATTCCGGATAAACATAGTGGTACTAGATGATTATCTAGTACATACATATCTGTGGTCATAAGCAATAATCGCCTAAGTCAAAAAACCTGACTTCGAGAAAAAACGTTTTAGAGATTTGGACTGTAATGTTAACCTTATGGGGAAACCAAAATATGTATGTCTATAATTTTTTAAATAGCCTAGCTGGCGAGATGGGGATTTCACATGCACATTGTTCTTAAGTCGACTTAGGCGGTTATTGCCTATGACCACAGATATTATTTATCATAGCATTCTTAGCTAATGTTAGGGTGAACTGAGGTTGCTGTTACTCATCACGTTCAGTAGAGGAGAACACATAGAGGTATGCGTAAGGCACTTTTGAGAGATTTGTCCACATCACAAAAATTAATTTGAACTCAAATAGAGTCAAGTTTTCTCAAGTGGGCCATCCAAATTTGACCGATTTTGAAAGTTAACATGGTGTGCAATATTGACACTAAAGATTTTGCGCTAATTTTATTTTTTTTTGACAAGTTATTTGCAAACAAATTTTTATGCTCATTAATTCGAATATCAAGATTTTTTTACAGCAATTAGAGAACTTATTGGGCAATAAAATAAAGTGGTCAGTTTATAAAATTTCGATTCTTGTTTAAAAAAAAAATTTATATTTTTAATCAATTGAATTTTTTTAACAACTTCTCATATACATAGGGAAAGAATTCGAAAAGCATTATTTACGCTACACATTCAATTTTGCTTTCATAAAAAAAAAATTACTGTACCTTTGATTGACTTAAGCTTTTTACAAAAAAAAAAAATTAAGCAAGATTAAAAAGTATAATACAAATGAACTGAAAAGCAAAAATATAAGAATTTGATAATTCTTGATTTGATACTTACGTTTTAAAATTTTTTATTTTTTTCGCTTTTCAGTTCATTTGTGTTATATTTTATCAAACTTGGTTCATTTTTTTGGTAAAAAGCTTTAAGTCAATCAAAAATTGAAAATTTGATGCAATTTTGTTGAAATTCGTCAAGTTCTCCTAACTTTTGTACAGATTTTGAAATTTTTACTTACTTGTTTTTAGTTACATAGCGAGATACATTCATAAAAAATAAAAAACGTTAAATAAGAAAATAATAAAAAATAAGAAAAATAGCCAAAAATTCGTGTATTTATATTTTCGCCACCGCATATATGCAAGCATGTAGTTATAAATATAAATTCTAGCTACTCCTATCAGCTTGTGCCATTTTATGTAGAAAATTAGTTGTTTATGTTTCCATCGAAAAGATATGCAGTTGTAAATATTTAGTCATCTAATTTCATAAATTGTTCTCATACGCATAATTTTCAAAGTAAATATCGAATATCAGCTTATTGCATTATTTTATCACACAATTTTATAGACCACTTGGGAAATATGACGACCTTCGTGCGACAATCTATGTGTCTACTTAAGCAAAATAAAGGAACTAACTTGGTTGAAAGAGTCTACATACATTCACATTTTCCTTTCATATTTTATATTTTACAAAAATACAGATTAGAGCTTGCCACAACATATTATTTATGTTAACATGTATGTAACATTGGTATGTACATACATACATAGTTACATTCCTACTTCTGGGCTTACCAAACAGCTGGCAAGTGGCAGGCATAAAGCCTCCTGTAAATTCAGTTGAGTTCAGTTGGTTGAAGGTTAGTTGGAATATCCTGACTAGCTGGGTGGCTAGCTAGCTACATACATATGTAGCTGTATGCCTTTCTGGTCCGCTGCTTCAACTGTGCCAACTGTGCGCTTGGCTCGTTTGTATTGCACTCTCAAAATGGACGGATAAGATAATTCGTTGTGATGTACGGTTTTTGTATATTTATAGTCGAAAACTGAGAGCCCAGAAAGAGGATGTTCTGTAAAATAAAACGAGAAAAAAATACAGAAAATAAAAAAATTACAAAATGCCTTGCATACCAACAGGCGCGCGTGTACAGCATTCCGCTTTCACTTACATGCTTGGCGCTGTTGATATCTTTTCTTCTTGTGTTTTTTTGTAAGCTACTCTTTGTTGGCCAAAAAACAAAAAAGCGAAAAGGTATCCAGTACAAATATAGTAAAAGCTTCCACAAAGTGGGTGAAATTGCAGTAAAACACTGGGGGTTTTTTTTGGGGAAAAAAAAACAAATATTTGAAGAAAGGAAACGGCAAACAGTTGTATGCGGGTGGCATCTCATTTGAAGTTGAGGCTGCAGTCTGCTGCTGGCTTTCCTGCATTGCTTTGTACTACTCTTGGCAAACGCCACTGCAATGAAATGCCTATGTACTCGTTGGTTGTGCCAACATTCTGCTGGCTGTGAGCTAAAAGCCTGTACCTTATTCGTTTAAACGTATGCTTGTGGGTCTGTGTGCGCCGTTATATACTATACAACATTGTGATCGCTTTTATACCCAATGGTGTTAGTTTGTTAGGTGTTTTAATGAAAATTTCTCGACGTTTTGCTATTCTCAGTCTACTTACATATCGATGGCTGAGTGGATGATCGACCTGTCTCGGCAGCCAGTTCGAAAACGTCCTATCACAGAAAAATTTTCAACAACGCTCTATCTCAGAAAACTTTTCAAGAACGCCCTACTTCAGAATTTGATTGAAAAACGCCCTATCCCAGAATTTGGTTGAAGAACGCACTATCTTAGCTGCCGATTCAAAAACGCCCTATCTCAGCTTATTTTCAATGTATTTTAGATAGGGCGTTTTTGAACCGAATTATGAAATAGAGCGTTATTCAACCAAATTCTGAGATAGGGTATTTTTCAATAAAATTCTGAAATAGGGCGTTTTTCAATCAAATTCTGAAATAGGGCGTTTTTGAAAAGTTTTCTGAGATAGGGCGTTTTCGAACTGGCTGCCGAGGTAGGTCGATCTTCCACTCAGCCATCGATATGTAGTTATTTTTCATTGGCGATCCTCTTTGTCGTCACCTAAACTACCAAATTAAATCAAGTCCTTCTTAATCTGGTCTTTCCTATACCTATGTTACCACCAACGGTTTCCACGTTGAATACTTTCAGGCTGGGAATAGGTGACTCATTCTTCATCATGGTCCTGTAAGCTTCGCATGTCGATTTAAATAACCACCTTTTTGACCCCGAACAACGACATAAAATGATTGGCCAACCCTTCTAACGCTCTAAGGAGCCTTTGAAGCATTCAAATACCCATATTTTCGAAGTTCAATAGCGGATGGGGAAAAATGCTGAAATAAATGCTTTGTGCTTATGAAAACGACCCGGGCGTGGGACCATGCTTTCCTCCCATTTAAGAGGCCGCTGAAACTTAATCTAGAATCGATTACACTCTAGGCCTGTTGGCAGACCACAGCTCCTCAAATTTGTCATGTTACTCTACTCATCGAAAAATTCTGAACCCATAAAATTCCTTCGTCTTCTACAGGGTTCGGGATACTAGTACCGTTTTGCTTTGAAGCTGGGGCTCAAACTTTACCTTATTAAGAGATGATTTCATCCGCTTACTGATGGCAGAAGACATGCTTTCGAGGAAGCGGATGGCCTCCGCCGAGCTGGCCTCCGCCGAGCTGGCCTCCCATCTCAGTATCCATAGATAGATATATAGATAATATTAATAAGTAAGCAATGCGACCTAACGGATTTATTGTATCCTCTACTCCTCACAACACTTTACCAAGCCCCTAATTTCTCATAAATTTTAGATGGTGTTTGGCGAAAGGGAGTGTAAGAGCTCATCTTTTGGCCAATTAGAGACTAGACTGCTCTCTATCAGTCTCAAAACGACCTCAAACTTAAGCAGCAGGTGCATTGGCTGCGCCACAAAGGCGGCAGAAATTATTTAACCAGTTTTCTAGCTTATGCACATGACCTCTTAATCTGTAGTGTCTGTAAGGATCAGCTTCTCTTTAGGGGGATCAGTTAGGAGCCTAGTATCTTTTCCCCATTAAGATTTTGGTTCTGCGAGTCCAGTGTTCTCTTTCCCTAGCTCTTTCCTGTTCGTGTTTGCTCCTACTGCAAGGAATGGCTTGGGCCCTCTTGGAATAGAAGAAGCTGTTTTCCTGGCTAAGTCAGATTAAAAAATGTTCGAGAATTTTCCCATAGCCACATCCTGAGGCCAAAGATGTTTGCCCTAATGCTTTTTGTGGCTTTGTAGCAGTCTGTGTACCACCGCAGAGTGCTTGCCTGGACATGTCCCTCCATAATGGAGTTACTCCAGTTTGCTTTGCTGCAGACCTCTATTTAAAATTTCTTTTCTAAAACAATGCCATATCTCATTCATATTGTCTCTGGGGAAAAAGGCTGGTGGGAGCTAAGTTTTTAACCTTTCCCGATAGCGAGCGCCGCACAGTGGGGTAAAAAAGGTTCCTGTGGACAAAAGAGATAATTAAATTTCGCGTCGATCTATCCGCGGCAATTTTTTAAAAAAGCTCTAGTTTTTTATTTATTTATGCTGAAAAATTAAAGAAAAAAATATCATCCTTTGAGGGTCTAGAGTCGATGTCCAAAATTTCAAAAATATCGGTACAGCTGTTCTCGAGTTTTTCGATTAGAAAAAAAAACGGCTTTCAAAATATATATTAGTATAGATAACAAATGAAATACATTTTTTAATTAAATCTATCCTATGGAAAAATGTTTATGAATAATTTTTTAAATAATTTAAGACATTTTCCAAAAAAGTGGAAGCATTCAAAAATTTTTTTTTCTTTAAATTTTTGAACATAAATAAATAAAAAACCAGGGTTTTTTAAAAAAGTTGCCATGGATAGATCGACGCGAAATTTTATTATCTGTTATTTAAAAAAAAAGAAAGTTGAAATCGGTTAATATTTGGGCTCTCAAAATTGATTTGTCCACAGCAACCTTTTTTGCCCCACTGTGCTCCGTCGAGAGCCGGGCCGGATCCCAGAGAAGATTTCATCGGCAGACTCTTTGAGTTGAATTATTTGTTTTAAGTAAGTCTCCAAAAAATGAAAAAAATACTAAAAAAATATTAACAGGTCTAGCCTGCGCTGGTGACGAAAATTTCTTTAACTAGTAACTAAATTTCCTGTTTACTTTTTTTTTAAATAAAATTTAAATTTATCTGTTATTATCACATTCGTATTTGGGATTTTCGGTCAGCAAACATTGAGATAACGGACTAAAAAATCAGTGGTACGAGTCAGAGATGATTTCAAAGTCAAAGTGCCAAGGCGAGTTGGTCTATCTTCGTTCATCGTAGAATGTAAAAATTCTTAATACGAGCTAATAGCCTAAACGTTTGCCTTCGGCAACATTCACTGGAATAGTGCACAAGATTCGGAGTGAGGCAAACGTTGGCTTTCCTAGAATTGTTTCATGAATAGTGTTTAATTGTCTATTTGTTCGATAAGTAGATAAAACGAATTTCGTGCTTTGGGTATAACTTACTGGATTCGCTTCAAATTCTTTCTATTTATTTTGCCAGCATGATGTTTCAGCAATTTAAATTTCAGAAACAGGAAATTGGCTGAAATTTATTAAAAATTACGCACATGCTACCCAGAACTGACGTTGCTCCAGAATTTATGATATTGCAGCTGATAACTACGATTCTTCACTGCCAAGAAGCTAAAAATTCGAAATAAAAATCGCCAAAATAAACCTATCGTATAAAAAAACTACACAGTCAGAAATTTATTAGCTGACGTACATACATATAATAACGGTTAAAACTCTTTATAGTGGTGGCGGAGTAGTAACTTCGGTTTGTTAGCTGTCTGGCTGCTTGCTAGAAGTTATGCGTTGTCATTTGTTTTCTAGATTCATTGCAATTTTTTTACTTTTTTCGTGACTCGAAAACACACAAACCAACTTAAACATATGTATACTTACATATCGCACACCGTCTTCAAAAGAGTCACAATTCAAAATTTGACATTTTTGAGATTATGCGCTAAAAATGTACACAGAGCTTTTATTTACTTTTCTGCAAAAGCCGGAGAAAATTTTTGTTATAATTTGTTAAAAAAAACCTAATGATTATCGTGTGCTAAGAAATATTTTTTCGCATTATCTGACAAACGTATTATTTTGAGTTGTGACTCTTTTGCAGACGGTATGCGATATGTACTAAACTCCTGCGCAATTCCATTTAAACGGCCTAACAAGACATCCGATCGCCGCGCAAATACTTTCCCTCCTTTACTCTCATCGTTCGGGTCAAGTGTGAGTAAGCATAAACCAGTTTCTGCAAGCGTACGTAAACTACCGATCAATAGCAAGACGCGTAGAGTATTTACTTTGCCTTCCGCAACTACTGCGAGTAAAAGGTATTTGATAGTAGAGTACTCTACTGGTAGTACTTGAGTATTTTCGAAGAAAACATACATTTGTGGTATCTGAATAAAACTAAGGACAGGAATGTAGTGGAGCGATGAAGAGAGCGACGAGCAAAACATGCTTTCAACTAAAATGCTGATATACATACCTAAGTACATATGTATGTGTGTATGTGCATAGATACGTATGTGCATAGATACACACATACATAAGTGTCCGCATATATTTTTTCTCGTCACTTGCTCTGTCGCTTCACTGCAGAAAAACCAAGTTGTGGGGAAAACCCTGACGATATGCGTACAATTGAAACCATGGGTTTGAAGATAGCGCAAATTGATGTGAAAATTTCAATTTCATATTAAATATATTTATGTATGCATGTACATATGTAAAAATGTAGTTTCGATTTAAAAAAATCGGATAAAGTTTTTCTTTCGCCATTCATACACCTCTAATTTTAGTATTCATTAAAAAAAAATTCAATGCAATTCAAAAACTATCTCTTGCATTTGGTTTTACTCAATACCGATTTGAGCTGTCGCACAGTGTTATCAAAAAAAAGCTATCAATGGGTAGGTTCAGAAATGGGTGGGTTTTGAAGAAATTTTTTTTATTTGTAAAGGCTCTCAAGAAAAACTAAAAATTTATATAAAATTACGCATAATAAATGGAAAAATTTTTTATAGCAAATTAAAAAAGAGAAATAATACTTTCATAAAAATATAAGTACATACATAGATTTAAAAAGCTGCTTGAATACAAAAGTTTTATGAAAATGTCACATTAAACAACTGTCTAAATCTACGTTATTTTTTATAAATAAGGACGTAAACATTTCCTTACATCGTCAATTTCCATATTCTATTTTTACTCTTTCAATTTCACTGACCAGCGCCGCAAACGATATCAACTAGTAGGCTAACAACCAGAATTGAAATTTAATTAGCAAGTACTTACAGTACTACAAGTATACAGAGAGTAGATTTGCTAATCCCTTTTGGCAGCAGCAAATATCTCTCGTACGCGATGAGAGAAAGTAGAGTACCTACTTTGGTGGAGTAATAGCAAGTACGTCAAGTATTTACTCTCTCAACGCCAAGTAGTGTATGTATGCGGAAAAAGAGTAACAATGTGTTGGGAGTAGAGTACAATGCAAGGAGTACTTATTGAACGAAATGCGGCAAATACACTTGCGCTGGACTTTAATATGTACATAGGTACAGCCCAGGGTTGTTGCGAATATTCGCATTCGCATTCGCAACCGCGGAGCTTCCGCATTAATTTTAACATTCGCATTCGCATTCGCATTCGCATTAATCAATGCGGATCTTTTGCGAATGCGAATATTGAAGGGACCGAAAATAACAGTTTTTTTTACGAGTTAAACTTGGCCAAATATTTTTTATTCCCAACTAAAAGTCCTTTCTGGATAATGTTCAAACCGCTTGTCCAAATTAAACAAGTTTGGTACCAAATGAAAGAGGACTTAAATAGCTTTAAAACTGAAATGTCTAAACGAGCAAAGCCACCTATTGAAAAATATTTCAATAAAAAATGTTAATTAATTACCATAGAACAAACCTTGGGTCAGGTATATGAATTTCTTTAGTACTAAATGATATAAAAAATATATAAATAGAGGCGGTAACCTTCGTTCGTTATTTCTGTTTAAAAGCTATTTCAGTCCTCTTTCACATGATATTAAATTTGTTTAATTTTGATAAGCTGTTTGTTTATTATGCAGAAAAACTTTTATTTCGGAATAAAAAATATTAGGCCAAGTATAACTGGTAAAAAATAACTGTTTTTTTCGGTCCCTGGAATATTGTGCAAGTGTACTGATAAAACGTATATCTGGCCAGTCACAGAAGAAAGGATTAAAAATGAATTAATTACGAATTCTTTGGAAAACAATGGTGTTTAAACAACGATCTTGCCATGATACTAGATTGTGGAGGTGATAGTCGGGAGGATACATTCGCCATTTGCAGCCCGATTCAATTCTCAAAAAAGAATTATTGCACCGCAATAAAAAAAACAATAAATATAACTGAAAGTCTTCTCGACTGGTGCAGCGTCAATCGAAAAGAATTTACAATTTTGTCAAGTTTCAAGTTTTTCAAGTTTGTCTCCTCGAGCGAGCAGTTATTTAGTGGCCCTGATTTACGAACCTTTAAAAACTTTTTATTGGATACAATGTTCCAATTTTCAAATTCAAGTACTAAAAAAACATTATTATAAATTACTAACGTTTACATTTTTTATTTAACTAAATCACCTAATTTACTCACATAAATTATTTCTTAACAAGTAAAAAGGTCTAAGTTCGGGCGGAGCCGAACATTAAATACCCGGCGCAAGTGTTCAATATAGTTTTTCACCGTTCCGAAAACTACCGCTACATTTTTTATTTATTTTTTTTTTTAATTATACTTGCATTTATTTGTTGGATCTGCTTATTTTACATCTATTAAGCCTAACAACAAGTTTAAAAATCTTACGTCTAATTTTACAATAATGTAGCTCAAACCCTGGGGTTGAGCCCTGTTGGTTTAACGTCGCTCAATTAAAGGCTGGTAGATCTCTTCTTCGCAGGCGTGTTATATTTGTTGTGTTGCACAGGCCACTTGCCAGTGGATTTGGGTGGTTACGCAGTTTTATTTTGTATTTTTCTCTGCTGTTGTCGATTACAGATTTAACTATCGGTATACCAAGGTTTCTATGTATATTTTCATTGCGGACATACCACGGTACTCCCGTTAAGGCCCTTAGCGTTTTAGATTGGAATCTTTGGATCCTGTCAATGTTGGTTGCACAGGTCGTACCCCACAGTTGAATACCATACATCCATATAGGCTTAATCACTGTATTATATACAAGTACTTTATAATCTAGTTTCAGTTTTGATTTACTGTTTATAAGCCAGTTCACGCTAGCTGACTTTAGCTTCATTTGTGTAATCTTGGTTGATATGTGTTTGCGCCAAGTTAGTCTCCTATCCAAGTGTATTCCTAGATATGTCACCTCATTGGCTTGTGGAGTATGGACATTATTTAATTTGATTGGGGGGCATACTTGCGGTCTGAGTGAAAATGTTGTATGTTTACTTTTCTGTTCGTTGACTTTTATGCGCCAGTTTGCCAGCCATTCTTCTATGCGTAGTAAATGTTCCTCTAGTACTCTTGAAGCTCTGTTGGGACATTTATTACGACTTACTAAGGCGGTATCATCAGCGAAGGTGGATGTGAGTATATTCTTGCTAGTTGGAATATCTGAAGTGTAGATATATACAGCATATGTCTTCTGAAGTGATATTAGATACTTTAACAGCAAATATTCTGTTAGTTATGTATGATTCAAATTTTTTGTGGAATTCCGGCGGCAACAATTTTTTAATTTTATATATAAGACCGTCGTGCCACACTTTGTCGAATGCTTGTGCCACATCGGGAAAAATTGCAGAGCAGTACTCTCTGAGCTCAAATGCCCTTCTGATTTCATTTGTAATTCGATTAACTTGTTCAATTGTACCGTGTTTTTCTCGGAAGCCAAATTGGTGTGCTGGTATTAAATTGCGTTCATGGAGAAAGGGAGATATCTTTGATAGGAGTACTTTTTCGAATACTTTGGAAAGACAGGGCAGTAAGCTTATTGGTCTGCATGAGGACGGCTGTATTGCGTCTTTTCCAGGTTTGGCGATCATGATTATCTTCGACCTTTTCCATGATTCCGGAAAGTAACCGAATTTGAGGATAGCGTTGAAAAGGTCAGAAAGAATTGCTAGTGCAACATTCGGTAGCTCTATTAGCATTTTCGGAGTTATAAAATCAGCACCCGGCGATTTCTTTGGATTAAGCTGCTTTACTATAGCTTTTACTTCTAAAGAGTTCGTCTTGCTAGGTGTGTATAGCTCATTTGTATTTTTGGTTAGCCGTGGCAGCCTGAAGTTGTTCGTTGGACAGTTTGGCTGAAACACATTCTTTAAATGGTGTGAAAAACACTCGGCTCTCTCCTGCTCACTACGAGCCCAGGTTCCACCTTGGTTCCTAATTGGCATTTCTGTAGCCACTGGTGGTTTGAAGTATTTTAGCGATTTCCATAGAGAGTATATTTCAGTAGAATTCGGGGAAAGCTTCTTAATGTACCTTTGCAAGTTGCGATCCTCTGCACGTTTGAGTGCTTGTTTCAGTTTTTTACTGGCAGCTTTATACAGTAGCTGTGAGGTTGGTGAGCGATGGTTCTGCCACTGTCTTCTTAGGCGCCGCTTTTCTGCCACAAGTTTTTCTATTTCGGTATTTGTAACTGATGTATGCGTAGGTGGTACTTGGACTTGATTTGGTGTTGCCAGGCCAGCGGCTGTAGTAAAGGTTTCTTTAAAATGTTCAACAACGGAGTCTATATCACGCTCGCAGTTAAGTGCAGCGTTTAATTTAAGGTGACTACTGATGTACTTTTTATATTTAAGCCAGTTGGTGTTATTAGAAGTTAGACGAGGCTCAATTTCGATATTTTGGGTCTGTTCATATAGTTTTATTAATATAGGGGAGTGATCGGATGATAGTTCAGGTAGAGTTTCTGCTGTTATGTTATTTCTGTATATGTTTCTTGTAATTGCGAAATCTATTAGGTCTGGTATCTTCTTTATATCGGTAGGCCAGTAAGTAGGTTTACCAGGAGATGTGACCTCTAGTCTATTGTGCCTGTTTATAATGGTATTGTATAGCTGCCGCCCTTTTGGGTTAACAAGGCGTGATCCCCAGTACGTATGCTTTGCGTTGAAGTCGCCTCCTGCCAGGAATCTATTACCCAGGCTATCAAAGAAATCTTTAAAGTCATTTTCAGAAATTAAAAATCGCGGTGGGCAATAAATAGCCGATAGATTCAAGTCTCGGTCGCGGTTTCGTAAGCATATAGTAGTTGCTTGCAGACAGGCTGTTGCTTTTGACTCTAGAATATTGTGCTTTAGACGATTTCTAAATAGCACCGCTGTGCCTCCATGAGCTTTACCATCTGGGTGAATTTGTATCCAGGTATGGAGAAATTATATTTATTTGTTAAATGTGTCTCGGACAGTAGCATAACATCTATGTTGTATTCAGTGAGAAATTGACTGAGTTCTAATCTACGCTGGTTTACACCGTTAGCATTCCATAAGCAAATTTTCAATTCACTCATTTTTTATTCACTAAAATTTGCAACAATTGGTTTTGAGCCTTTATGAGGTCTTGAATCATATTTTGCATAGTAGACATGAATTGAGTCATACAATGAGTAAGATTCAATATCATTCCTTCTATGCCACAAGTAGGGGGGTTCGGCTGCATTTGCTCAGTATTATTCCTTTGAATATTTGCAAATGTTTCTTGATTGGAGTTTGTTTTCGCCGTGCTTGGCTGCGTTTGTAGTTTTAACGCGTCGGCAAAAGAAACGTTGGGAACTCACTGCGCATTGGCAAAAAAGGCTCCTCGTGTAGTGGTTGATGGCGTGAGGTGTTGGTATGTATACGAGCTAGTTGAAGTGGTGGAAGAGCGTACGGCTGTGTTGCGCTGATTCATGCGAGACTTTAAGTCTTTGTATACAGGGCATCCCCTATAATTGGCGGTGTGGTTACCTCCGCAATTACTGCATTTCTTTACAGCCACATCATCTTTGATAGCCTTGCAAGAAGCGGAAGCGTGAAGGTCGCCACAGGCAACACACACTGGGCGCAAGGTACAGTATGTTCTGGTGTGCCCAAATTCTTGACAATTTGTGCACTGTACGGGACCGTTTCGCTTGTGCGGCTCCTCCACTGTTATTCTTCGGTGTAGAAGGTATCGTAGATTGTAGATTGGGTGCACTGCGTTTTTATTCATTGGCTTTGTTTCTGGCTTAAGTTCTACCTTAAACATAGGCTGAGCGATTTTTGCTCTGTTGATAATATTGACAACATTTTTAATAGAAAATCCTGCGTTCTCTAGAGCATGAGCAATATCAGCAATGGGTACACTTGATTCTATACCTTTTATTACTACTTGCAGTCCTTTGCTGCTTTTGAGCTGGTACGTATAGAAGTTTTTCCTATCTTCATTAAGGTGTTTGGTTACCAACCGTTAATTTTCTTCAGTTAGAATCTGAAGTTTAGTCTCTTTAATATTGCCCTTGGTAACTGATGTTACGTGGAACGTATTGTCTCCAATAAGCTGAGTTAATTTATTCACAAACTCACTACAGTTTTGCTCTCGTAAATAAATTGGGGGCGGTTTGGGTTTGGCTTTAGAAACTTCATTCGGCTCTTTGTCACATTCATTGTCCAGAATCGCAAACTTATTTCCCAGTAGAGGGTTAATGTCAGTGGTTTTCGTTTTTGCAATTTTTGATGGGTTTGCAATTTTTTGCTGCTGTGGGCTTAATTTTCGTTTGACTTGTATATACCTATCAATACCCGTTTGAGTCAATGTACGGGTTGTTGGATTAAGTAGGTCAACTTGCGCTGAGCTGCGTTGCTTGGCTTGGGCTGGTGCCGAAATTTCCGTTTGTGCAGGTGTGGGTGAACTGCGTTGTGAAACCGCTGTCATTGCTGAAGTCGTGGTTGTAGTCGTTGTTGTGAGAGCTGCGCTCACCGTTGTTACTGTGCTTGTTGCTAAGCTAGTGCTTTGTTGTTGCGTTAGAACAACTTGGTCTACCAGAGACATTGGCGACTGTGCATGCCAAGGTGTTTGGGGGGAGGGAGAGAACGATTTATCGCGATCAGCATTGTTTGTGGGGGAAACGAACGAAAAGTAAGCATTTCGTCGATCAGCTGAATGCTTTTGGTCAGCTTCTGTTACAGCAAGCTTTATTTCACTGCACTTGGTGCTTGTTTCACTACTATTCGGTAAGCGCGGTGGGGCCGGAGCTGCTTTTATTTTATTGTATGTTGGCACATTTATTTGAATTTCTCGCGGCATTGCGAAAATTCTGAAGAAGTAATTTATAATTATAGGCAAATAAGCAGAAAGCTTATTTATGCCTAGTATTGTATTTTCGCGTTGGTTCTGTTTTTTTTCTTTGCTTTACGTGAATTATTAATAATTTCTCGTCCGTCCGCACAGGTTGACAGTCAATCATACCGCTACATGGTAAGCAGGGGTGGGGTTACCCCTATTTCAAACACCTTCGATAGAACGTTCAGTTAGATATAATGAGATAAACTTATATAGATATATGTGGGCGGCATCACGCCCATTTTCAAAAATTCAATAATAATGTTACTTCTTTTCAAGGGATTGTTTGGGTAAAATTTGCGTCCTTAAATTTCGAAATATCGAAGATTCAAGCATTTCTGAAATTTACCGTTATGAAAAAGTGGGCGTAATTTTAGTCCGATTTCGATGACTTTCAACGTTTAGCCTTTATGTAGCAACCACAATAATCATACCGAGTTTGGTACACATTGATCGAACGGTTACCGAGATACACATATGTATGTGATCATAAGTGGGCAGGGTCCCGCCCATTTTCCAACATTTTATAATAAGCATACTTTTTGCTAAAGAATTATTGCAAACATCAATCTTGAATAAATTAGCTCCAGTATTTACTGATTTATCGATGCTTTCGTATTTCTCTAAATTACCGTTATATGGGATATTGGTGTGGTTATTATCCGATTTTTTAAATTCTAAGCCGTTTGGTATGTTTTGTGAAGGCAACAACTGTGTCAAGTTTGGGAGAAATTGATGGAGCGGTTCCCAAGATATACACATGTAATCATAAGTGGGCGTGGCTACGCCCATTTTCCAAAAATTTATAATATTCTTATTTTTCGCCCAAAAATGATTGTAAATATTAATTTTGAGTGAATAAGTTTCAGTAGTTACTAAAATATCGCAGTTTACGTATTTCTGAAAACTACCGTTGCATGGGAGGTAGGCGTGGTTATCGTCCGATTTTGCCTTTTTTTCAATACCATCCGTCCTACGCTCAAAAGAAGTACACATACCAAGTTTCGTTAAGATATCTCAATTTGTACTCGAGTTATCGTGTGCACAGACGGACGGACGGACGGACAGACAGTCACCGCTTAATCGATTTCTCTTTTCATTCTGATCATTTATGGATACATTTGTCTATATCTATTTCGACTCGTTTTGACTGTTCCAAACAACCGTTATGTGAACAAAGTTATAATACCCTTGTGCACCAGTGCGCTCGGGTATAAAAATACATGACATCCGCATTCGCGGATGTTAGCGTTTAAACATTCGCATCCGCATTCGCATCCGCGGATGTCTAAAATTCCACATTCGCAACATCCCTGGTACAGACCAGCAGGCAAAAATGCAAGAGCAAATTTAGTTTCTTCCTATTTCTTTGCAGCGCGCATCGTAGACATCACTCATTGCAAGATACGAGGAATGTGAAATGAAGCATAAGTAGACGCATAGTATCTGATTGCTTGCCCCCCTAGCAGCCGTTTGTCATACTCTCACACATGCATACCTATTTACATACATATGTACATAAAGGAGCTGCAATTTTTTTCACCTAGCCTAGCATATTGTCTGCCGCCTGCGCTGCTCTATGCCGCTGTTATTCTCAAATTCTCTCTTGTCTTTCGCTATTCCTTAACTTATTTGTCAGCATCTTTGTTTGTTTTTTTCTACCTCAATAGTTATTGTGCTGGCTGTGTGTGTATCGTGTTTGTCTTTGGTGTTGATTGCACAAAGCAGCTGTGCAAAAACAAAGAAAAATGGCAAACGTGTAGAAGCAAATCATTAAGCGTAAAAGCTAGTGAATAAAATTGAAGAAATATTGTCGATATCGAATTTTCAAAGCAATTGAAATCGAAAGTAATTGGCGCATGTACATAATGCTCATAGCTAAATTAGTAAGAAGATACATACATATATACACACATACAACATATCTGTGCAGTTTTTTTAGTCTTCTTTGAAACTGCAACTGAATCGAATATTTTTGAAATTTTTTTTGATGGTTTTACTGATATCAAAATCGGATGTTAAATATTTCATTGTTGTTGTTTTAGCGGCACTACAAAGCCCCGCACAAGTCGGTTTGTCAATCATCCATTGTTGTCGTCAAGCTCAACTAACGGTAGGCCCAGGAAACATGCTGTTTGGAGAGGGTTTCTAGCTGAGCAGAGGTCATCAATATCGAACAGTCGTCAGCGTATGATATCAGGGAAACTCACTCCGGTGGCTGAGGAAGCTTCGAGATGTTGAAATTAAACAATCGCTGGGATACTTAGCATATAACCCTGTGGTACCCCTTGATTACTTCTCCTTAGTTAAAGAGTTTTAGCTCGAAAGATTACTGACGACTACCGCCCTCTGAGATAATTCGCCGACCACCCTTTGAAATTCTGTGGTAGAGTGAAAGCCTCAATGTCTTCTAGTAGCGTGGAATGAAAAGACTCGCCTTTGTTGGCGGATTTACTCGGCTTTAGTATTGGAACCCCCCTCCCCGATTTCCATATATGTATCTGGATTTATGAGGGTGGCCGGCAAAAGATTGAGAACTTTGGTGAGATATGCTACTCCCGTCGGACCAAATTGTTTTCAGCATCAGCATAGATATTCCGTCGGCACCAATGACTTTGGATGCTTTTCATCTTCCCGATGGCGTACTGTTTTTTTTTGCAGTTTATGTAGTCATCACTAGACGCTTGGCCTTTTTAAGCGAGGCATGCAGTGTAAATTACCGGCTAAAATAGCTCCGGTCCGACGAGCCGTGGCCATCGACTGAAATTTCTACTGTGCCGTTTCAGGAAAATAAAACTTTTTGTTAAAAAATAATTCTCGTTTTTTTTTTTAATTTTTTATAAATTTGTTGTTGATTCTAAATATAAAATGGCTTAGTTTTTGTCTGACATACTTATCTATAAGTACCTAAAATGGCTGTACCAAAATAAGTATGCAGTGCCAGATAATGTAAAATTTTCGCTATATTCACTTTCGTCAATAGAGTTGCCATTCAACCAGTATATATCCATTGCAATAATTTGAACTACATAAATTGAAGCCTTAAGCGTACACAAACGTGCACTAAGTTTTATTAGTTGTTGATTTCAAAGTATATAATCTTTGGAACGTTTCTCTTTTTCAAAAGACAGTTTTATCATCAACAATTTCTACAAAAGCAACAAAGTTAAAGTTTGAACGGCTCCCGTGGGGCATTAGGTAGTAGCAAAGTGTGCAACGTCCACAGGTGAAGCTTAAGAATTTATTATACTTTAAACTCTTCTGAACTAGCACAAGAATGAAGTAGTATTAGAAAGTAAATATGTAATTCGAATGAGGCAAAAGTTTGTAAGTAAATACACATTTCAATTGAAATCATACAAAAAATATTGCTTACGAACATCTTTGGTTAAGCTGCACACTAGACCGTACCAGAAAAAAAAATCGCCGCACACCACTGAGTATAAAGTATTTTTGCAAGACAATTGAGTATGCAGTTCAATAGCCCATTAAATTCTAGGGTAATAATGCGCAAGTCTTTAGTTGCTAAAAAATCGCGTTGATTTTTAATATTTTTTTTTCTGACTTCTTTTTGCATTTTTTTTCATAAAAAAAAAATTCTAAAATTTATTTTGTATGGAAAAAAAATTTGTAATGCAGTCAGAAAAAAAATTATTAAAAATCAACGCGATTTTTTAGCAACTTATGACTTGCACATTATTACCCTAGAAGTTAATGGGTTATTAAACTGCATAATCAAAAAAATTCTAAAAAATCTGAATTAAAAGTTGAAAATCTAACTGAAACTTTGCAGATGTTTCATAATTTTTGCACAAAGTTTGAAATCTGCATTTATGTGGTGGTTGTTATATAATGAGTTAGACTTTTCTGGAAAAATAATAAACATTAAATAAGCAAAAGAAAAATAGCCAAAATTGATCGAAATAGTGCTGGCTTAATTAGCTGATCACAAGTGTAGGTAATTTCACTGTCAACGCTATGTCGAACGAATAAAATTCGCTCTAACCGAAACCGTAGCCTATTACCACGTTTATATGATGCTTCAATTCGTTCTAAGTCAAACCATGTTATATGGACACACACATGTAAACACATTCTCTAATCGTATTGAAACTTTTAACCGAGCCACCATAAATCACATTTTGAATGCGAGTTAAGAGTTGTTGAATCGTGTTAAGAGTGCATATAAACGCGGAATTTGTCCACACGGTTGTTTCATGCAACTCTGTATAAAGTGAACCATTTAAATAGTTCTTGAAATTACATTTATGCTAAGCTTTGTTATAAAATTAACAGCTAAGATAATTTTTACAAGGCTGTTT
>NW_023458556.1:46751367-46760473 GCF_013731165.1 Rhagoletis pomonella | reverse complement strand
ATTGTTGAATATAATTGTTAAATGGCCAAAAAATAACAAAAAACAAAAAAATTTTATTTTCTTAAAAATTTTTTCACATACAAATTTTTTGATAAAAAAATTAGTTTTTGAAAATATGCCATCTAAAAAAAAAGGAAAAAATCACAATGGTGGCTCTGCATTGCGGGGTGCACTCTACAATAATTTGAGTTGTGATTTTTTTTTACACCGAAGTTGAGAAAAATTAGTACATTACAAATTTACACATTCTAATATGAGAGATTCAGTTTGTATGGGAAGTGCCACGCCCCGATTTTCAATAACTCCCATTTTTTCCATGAGTTCGGCGTTGATATTATATATCTCTATACTAAGTTGCAGCACTCTATGATGAATAATTCCAGAGATATGTTGTGCGAAAACTTCAGTTTGTATGGACGGTGCCACGCCCCCTTGATATATCGAATTATTTTTCCTCTATTATCATCCTTTGGGGGTCTAGAGTCGATGACCAAAATTTCAAAAATAACATTACAGTTCTCGAGTTTTTCGATTAGAAAACAACGGCTTTCAAAATATATATCAGTATAAATGACAATTTAAAAATTTGTTTGATTGAATGTATCCTATGGAAAAATGTTTATGAATAATTTTTTAAATAACTGCAGGCATTTGAAATTAATTTCAAGTATTTTCCAAAAAATTGGAAGCATTCAAACGTAAAAGTTTTTTCTTTAATTTTTCAACATGAATAAATAAAAAACTAGAGCTTTTTTCAAAAAAGAAACTTGAAATCGGTTCATATTTGGGCTCTCAAAATTGATTTGTCCACAGCATGCTTTTTGCCCCACTGTGCGCCTGTGTAACAAATAGGTACGTTATTTTGCTGGCATATTAAAAAAAAAAACAATGATTAGAGAATAAGCGATACAAGTAGTATTTTTGCCATTTGCCATACTTGGAATTTGACCACAATGGTTCTAAAACACGGCGTGGCACCTTAGACCGCATTTTGCCCCATCGATGACGAAAGGTCTTGAAAGTAATTATTAATCAAAACTGCGTTCGAGAAATTCCGAACTTCCATGGACTTATGTAGGTTCCAGGGATGCCAACTGGAGAAAAATTCCCCGATTTTGGTGGAATTCTAACATTGTGGGGGAATAGGTGAATAACTTGAAATTTTTGGGGAATTTAAAATACTGTTTTTTTTACCAAAACTCTTTCTTTCGCATATTGTAACATATGTGTATATAAAAAAATATTAATTCTGGTAAAAACTTCTCATAACCGTGCGGTACAAACAAAAAAAAACAACACTCCACAATATGTACATTCTAAGCATAAGCACGTTTTTTATGAAATACCTAAACAAGATACATGAAAGTACAAGAAGATAGAATATATTGTGTAAATTATTACAAATGAATTATCCATTTGTAGGACTGCGCGATTAATTGATTATTTTAAATTGTACTCACTAAATTACTCAGTTAGTAGAGAAATTTCAAAAAATTTTCCAAACCAATTTTGCAACATTAAATATATAAAAAAAGAAAGAATTACTCTAGTAATGGTCATTCCAAATACTTTTCTGTTATATCAGTTAAACAAAAAAAAAAAAATGTAACAGTACTACAATTTTATTTTTGTAAAGAAAGAGAATCAAGTGCATTAAATAATGAGAGAAAATAATTGGGGAATTTTGTTTTAGAAATTAGGGGAATTGGCCTTCAAAGAGTGAGCATCCCTGGTAGGTTACCCGGAAACCTGACATACATACAAAAGCTTATAAGTATTGCAAATTATAAGGTTTTGGCGTTCGCCGCACACGCGAAAAACTTTAAAAGTAGGGGAAATTGAGAGCGCAGACTTGGACTTGGACTTGGCGGGGAAGTTGCTAATTCTTATCAGCAATACTACTTACTAATAAAGGTCATCTGTTTGCAATGTATGAAAATAACTAAATTTTTATTATTTGTAGAGTTATTAAAAATATTTAATTTGAGCCATGATAGAAATGTCTGGGTTCTCTGAGAGCCCAATTATAACGATTTTAAAGCCAAACTCAGAAATTGCCTTCGACATTTTTACTCAAGTCTTTTTTTTTAATTTCAGAGTATAAAAGTCGTATACGCTCTGATTGCGAGCGCCACCTGGTAAATTTTTTGTAAAATTATGTTATCAGAAATATAAATAATATGTAGACGCACTAAGTTTGAATCAAATACTTCCACAAATACAAATTTTCTAAGCATCTCGACTACTGTGCCATTTAGAGGGTAAATTATTTTACATACAAAAAAAGTAATGTAAAAAAATATTTTTTTAAAAATAAGCTTTTATTTAACATGTTTAATCAAAGGAATAAAATAAAGTAGTGAAACAAAAGATTTTTTAGCAAGAAAATTTGGTCAAAACTGCACTAAAATGAATAAAATAAAATAAGTTAAGGTTTCGTTAAAGTTACTAAAAGCCCTTTAGTGAAAGGAGTTATTCAAACTCTAATGAAAATTACTAACAATTTGTACTAATTTACTTCGTTTTTAAAAAAGCTTGTCGCGCGAATAGCAAACCGGCATTTTAATATCTGCATACATACATATAAATACATACATACCTATATTAATATAATATATCATATATATAATAGATATTAAAATAATTCAACTTGCAATGAAAGAGAACAGAAGACTATGCAAGCAAAATGTTGTTTGCTTACGTTTTGTATAAACATACATATGTACATACATACATATAGCAGCAGTTAATTTCATTTAAAGAAATGGCGTGTCGTCCACTTCCGCTGTAGCATGGCATATATTTAGGCGCAATATTAAAGTTCTTCTGGCGGGGAAACTTCTCGAGTCTTCTAATTGTATCTCCTTGATATGATGCCTACAACGAGGTTCATATCTAGACTAGGTTGATATCTAGAATTTGCCATAAATAGCTTTGCTCTGGTTTTACGTTCTTTGGCAAATTACGCTCTGTTAGCCATAAATTTTACTAATTTTTGACCGACTTTGAATCAAGACCCCTGGACCATATAGGGAATTCATTTATATTTTAAATTGCATTGTCATCGTGATTGGAACTATGCTGAAAATTTCAAGTCTCTAACTTGTCGGGAAGTTAGTTTAAAATCGATTGGAAATTTCCACGATTTGCGCGGGATGACCAAGTTAAATAAAAGCTTATAAAAATCAATACACTCGCGAAACTAGCTGCCACATATGGGATGTTTCTAGTTTTTCTCTCTGATTTCAGTACTTTTTTTAAGGACTTTGAAATTTCGAAACTATGATTAAATATATAAAAAAAATATTTAAAAAATATCCAGTGCAATGTGGAAGTAGCAATATTGGTATCAGATAAAAGATAAAATTCTGTAGAGTTGAAAACGATTAAATTTTTTGGTTCACAAGGACGAATAGATGTTGAAAATATTCTTCTAATATTTTATCCTTAAATAATCCTTGTAAATATCTAATACTTCTTTAAAAAAAAAATGTTAAGGCCTAATATATATATATACACATCATCGAGTCCCGCCCTTCTTAGATTAAAAAAAAACAATATTTTTTTTAAATTCTGCATAATTTTGTTTTCATTTGATACCCATATTGTAATTATACGTTGCACTGAATTCTTTGTATAATTTTTTGAAAGTTATTTGCTAACCTATGTTGAGAGCAGCTGCCTAAAGAAAACCCTCCACAAATTTTATTGAAATCCATAAATAATTTTTTTTTTTTTAGCCCAGGTATAACAAAGAAAGCGGATATAATTTTATATGCCCTGGATGCAAAAACAAGTCGCTGAGCAAGGTACGCGTACCAACATATGTGTAAATAGACGATTTTTTATTTTGCCAGAACACACGTTTGCGCAGAGTGTTACAAAAGTATGACAAAGCTCAAATTTATTTACAACTGTCTACGCCAAATATATACCACCAAACTCAAAAGGTACGTAAATATTTACTCGAAAGCAAATGCTGTAAAAATTAAATAAAAGCTAGGATAAAAGTTAAATTGGATTGTGCCCACATTATGTTTACCTATGCAAATATGCATCGCCTTGCCATGCCCCATTTCTGGGTTACAACTATGTATCTATGCAAAACCATTTTCAATATCATATGGACCTACTTTTGGTTTTGTGTTACTCGGCGGCTTAATACCCACTTGTCACACTTTTCTATTATTTATTTGCTAGCCTCGGAGGAACAAGCAACAAAGGCAAACGCAAAAAAAAAATAGCGGAAAACAACAAAACACGAAATAAACAAACAAAAAAATTCAATACAGCAGTAACCTAAACAACAAAAACAACAACAGCAAAAGCGATGCTTGAATTTGTATAGGTAAGTTGGTTAAAGGAATTCGAGTGCTTATTGTGTCAACGTATTGTAAATACGAGTACTTAGTATTCCATACATATTTATTTTGTTGCTTGCGAAAGTTTCGTGTTTGTGTTTAAGTATGTACATATGTATGTATGCTTATGCGCGCATTGTACTTTTGTACCTAAGAAAAAAGAAGCCGAAAAGTAGACTTATGTAGTACGTAGTTTGAGGCAAAATACTCGTATACACGAAATACAGCAAAAATATGAAATTATTAACTTAAGTAGGCGCATAAAATGAAAAAGTATGCAAGCAAAGTACTACATGTTGAAAGCAAACTAAAACAAAATAAAACGCATTGTGTTTACACGAACCTACTTATATACTAACAAGCAGCATGAGTTACGGCATAAAAGTGAACTAAAATACTGCTATAAATATGAAAAGCCGGAAGTCTTGTTGTGTACCTAGTTACCTGTTGTTATTCATACTCAATGCGAGGCTGTGCATGAATGTGTGCATTCAAATTTTGCGGAATTTTTTCGTGCGCTACCTTTAGATGGCTACATATTGGAGTTCTTTGTTTTTTTTTGTCTGTCAACAGGCGTTGACGATAAACTGCCTATATAAATTTTTTTTTATCTACAGAAAAATCATACACATAGATGGCCGAGGCGGCGTATACGTAACTTTATTGAGTTATAATGTTGTTGCTGGGATGGTCGCGTATAGGCGGCAGCACACTTCTTTTATTTCTAAATAGAAACTCGCAGCCCAATTTCACCCCTAACAAGCTTGTTAGTGGGCTAGTCATATAGATACATATCTATACATATACATATGTATGTATGTAAGTTATTGTGTGTAAAGTAATATCCCTGCAGTACGGGGGACCGACTACTTGCAGTGTATTTCATCGATTACTTTTACAAGGCAATGTCCTAGGCGGTAGTCACCATTGGCTCTCTCTGCACTACCGGGAGTTACTAAAGTAGTCACTTGCGTGATTTATGGGCGCCCTCTGTCGTAGTTTTTCGCTATTCTGCTTACGACTGGTTCGACTCTGCACTACCATGTGCACTACCACGGGTTAATAGAGTAGCTACTTACCTAGGAGTCGGTGCAGTAGCGGTTCAAAAGTAGCGATTGACTCCAGCAGTACTGGAGGGATACTACAGAGCCAACAGCGTGAGATAGTGGGTTCCGATTATTTTCTAAATTTGCATGTTATAGCGTAGATTATGCAGCTACTTAAAAAAAAAAAATACAAATTAATAGAACAATATAGACATTTTTTGCCTTGTTATTTTTTTAATTACGGATTTTGTTACGGACAGCAAAATAGTGCTTTTGAGCGAATTTTGTTTAAATAATATACGGGTATTGCCTTACAGATCGTTTGTATTTACCTTCACAAATCATATTCACCTTAGAATTAAAAAAAAAAATGAAATTGTGTATCCTACCAGCGGTCAAGTTACGTATACGTACATTAAACTGCATCACCAAAAAAAGTTGCAGTTTGTCCGCCGGGATTACAAAAATTATCATATTTGAAGACGTCCACCAAAAAAATATTTCGGAAAAATATTAAGATTTACGTGGGCTGAACCGATTTGAAAATACCTCCGAAAGTGTAGTTTTTTATGAATAAAAATAGTTTCTTAAAGAACTTTTTGAAAAAAAAAAATCCCCTCAGATGACCAAACAGTTTAAGCGTAAAAAATCCGCATAAAAATATTAAAAAATTTTTTTTCAACGGCTCGTAATGTGATTTTTGAGGCTGTTTTTTTAACTTTTTTCAAAGATTGACCAAAACTATTCCGATTTAGACTTATGAGGTTTAGTAGAAAGGTATTTTCCCACTTTTTATACTAATGTGCAAAAAAACTGATTCACGTCCCTTTTTTTTTAAATACCAGCACATCTCAATTCAACTTGGAATGAAGTTCGTTTTTACCTTTCTCTTTAATCCTTTGAAAAAGTTATTTCGAAAAAGAAATAAATAGGGTGAGAAAATACCTTTCAAATGATACCTCTCAAGTCTAATTCGGAAGAGTTTAGGTTCAGTTATTCAAATTTTTCTTATACCAATCTTTGTAAAAGGTAAAAAAAACAGCATCAAAAATCTCATTATTACGATTCCGTAGACAATATTTTTATGCAAATTTTTTGAGCTTAAACCGTTTTGTCGTTTGAGAGAATTTTTTTTTCAAAAAAGTTATTTAAGAAACTATTTTTATTCATAAGAAATCGTAGTATTTTTTCGAAATTTTTTGTCTTAAAATAAAAGATTTTATAATTCCAATGGAAACATAATACCAATTTTTTTCCGTATGAGGAGTGAGAAAGTCTAACGTACATATCGTCGTTTAAAGTACAAAACCGCGTATCGTCATTCTGCAAAACCGCGTAACTGACATTGGCTGCCAAAAATTGGATTTGCTCACACAAGCTCTTGGCTCAATCCTTATGCATTCGTCCTGAAATATACTAGCCAGAAATACGATAGCTTTATAAGAAAGAGAACCATTTTGAAATATGAGTGTTTTTACGCTCTAGAAAGTAATTTCTACAACTTCACATACGCGGTTTTGCATTTTGCTGATACGCGGTTTTGCATTTTGCTGATACGCGGTTTTGCATTTTGTCGATACCCGGTTTTGCACTTTAAACGACGATATGTACATGCTTATGCATTCAAATATGTATACATGCTTATTATGAACTCTAATTATATATATTTTTAAAAATATGTATGTGTGTACATACATATATTCATTAACAGTACGATTTTGGCAACCTATTGTGATAATCGGCTAGGCTCGCCAGCATATTTCCTTTCACGCAAATAGTTCTATTCCAATTGTGGAATTTTCAATATTCGAAATCATGCCCATCTTTTAATAAAAATTTATGTTTTTCTAAAAAAAATACGCATTTAACTATATATATTAAAATAGACATCTTTTATTTCAAATGTTTAATATATTGTCTTCTCATTGCCCCCATCTTAGTATTTGTGCGCTGAGAGCAAAGATAAGGTAGCATTTTTCGGTAGAAAGGAAAACGCCATTATTGTTATTTTAATTTTTCTTGAAATATGTATCCTTTTTTTTTAGACAGATGGCAACTCTATTAAATCAAAATAAAACCTCATTGCACATCTGGAGGCGAAGCCCATTCATCTGATACCCCATTTTTTTTAGTCCGACCAACATCCCACATCATAATTTTGTGTACAGGTGGCAACCCTCTACAAAAAAACCTTATTTTTGACACCTCATTTTTTAATCCAACGAACGGCCACTCTCCAATCGATACAGAATAAATTAGAGAAATTCTCGAGATTAGCGTGATCAAAGA
The DNA here is from genome assembly GCF_013731165.1 of Rhagoletis pomonella. Lineage (NCBI taxonomy): Eukaryota > Metazoa > Arthropoda > Insecta > Diptera > Tephritidae > Rhagoletis > Rhagoletis pomonella. The sequence continues at coordinate 46,752,777 of NW_023458556.1, read as the reverse complement.
ATCTCGACTTTCCTTTGTACTATGTATAGATAAAATAAAATAATGAATGAGTCGTTTTTCTAATATTTTAAATTTTTGTTCCGGCCCACGACAGATTGCTAGTACCTCTACTAGAAAAACTGAGAGCCATCTTGATGTTGCAATAGAATTAGGGGGCTCACAGACGTCTTAAGCGACGTAAATTCGTTGAGGTCGTACAGTTTTTCAAACTAAAATCTCTTTAGGGATTTACAACTACACCAAAAAGTTTTTAAACTGATAGAAATTAGATAAATAAATAGTTCTTATTAGTCCTTGCGAATCCCCTAAACTCCATTTGAATTGCCCAAATTTTCATGCCGGATTCGTAAATAATCCATTCTGTTCTGTTCTCCATCCTTGACCCGTCTGTGTACCAACCAACGTGCACATCTAGGAGTGATGTGACGGAGACCATTTGCTCGCTGCTCTAGGATTTTTACTTTCATTTTCCTGCCAAAGCAAAATTTTGCTTAGCTTAGAGAAGGAAAGCCTGCACCTTACTAACTCTGCTTTTCTTTCAGTTACAATTCAGTGCAGTCAAATAAATGAAACTATGCTACCTATTTTTTTTTGAAGGTGATGAATAGACAGCAGATCCTAATGCACAAAAAAAAAATTACATCTAAAAATATGTACCACATAATTTATTACAAATTTATGAATTTTTAATTTTTATTACAAAGATCTGCTGTCTATTCATCACCTTCAAACTTACTTGTCCAAAAAATTTTCCAGCCTTAAAAGAAAAAAAAAAACTTTCTTTTAATTTCATTCTCTAATTAATTTCCTTTTTAGCGCAAAATATGGAGAAAAATTCTATACACAAAGTTGTTGTGTTAACCCCGAACCTCATCCGAGCCCACTATGGCAGTAACGGCTGTTTTAATTTGATTAGCAATTAACTTAAAACTTTTGTACTGAAAATCAATAGGGAACGGCCGTAAATGATAAAAAGGATAGCAATTAAAAAATAAATTCATCAGCCATAAAAATTGTTTGGCACAAATTTCACGCGACCTCAACTTTTTACTACTTACTTAAATAATTTTATTAAATTGTTTTTCTTTTTCTTGTTAACTATGTATCTTTAATGGGAGCTATTATATACATACATACATACGGATTTATGTACTCTACCTACATGGCTCATTTACTGTGCAACAGCCGTGACGTAGGTGGCCATGCCATGTTGTTTATTTTGGTCATGTCAAAGGCGGAGAATAGGCATTAACGACGTTAACCAGACAAGCGACTGACATGCTGGCTAATGTATACGAATGTAAGTATGCACGGAAAAATACATACATGTCCATACATAAACCTATGTACATTAGAGTGGGTCGCAAGAAATTATGTATCACGCCCTATGCGGGTTATAACAAAAAAAAA
>NW_023458556.1:46749834-46751267 GCF_013731165.1 Rhagoletis pomonella | reverse complement strand
GCGGGTTATAACAAAAAAAAAATCATGCAGAAAACTGAGGTTTTGCTCTTTTTCGGATTTGTCTAGGACGAAATATTGTATCACGCCAAAGTATTCCCCAAGTAAGGTTTTAAACAAGCAGGTAATTAATAGAAACTTTTTTCCTGGTATGGGAATCGACAGAGTAGTTAGTAGGTGGAAGTGATTAGGGCGACGGAAAGAGTCATTACCAGGGAACGGATTTTTAGGACCTAAAAACCCATAAAAAAGGAAAAATAAAGTAACGAAATAGGCTGGAAAAGGCAAAATAAAATAGCGAAAAAGGCAGGAAAAGGCACTAGGTATTGCAAAAGAGGCAAAAAAAATAGCGAAAAAGGCAGGAAAAGGCAAAAAAAGGTATTGCAAAAAAAGCAAAATAAGGCACTAGAAAAAGACAGAAAATACGAAGAACAATCAAAAAATATATTTATTTTAGAAACGCTTATATTACAAGTAAAAAGAGAAAAACTATGAACTAGTTTCATTATATGAAAAATTTGTACTTTGAATCTTTGACTATTTTATCCTTTCGAGTTTCTAACTCACAAAACTTTAATCTGTATAGTTGTAGTAACATTGAACCACAAGATGCATTTTTAAGTTTTCTGGCAGCATTTTCATTCGATTTTCGCGAAGAAAAGCCTTGAATGTACTAAATATGCGCTCGTCGTAAGTTGATACAAGTGGAGCCCAATTTAAATATGGAACGTTTGAAACGTTCATATTATCAGAAATAAGGACGTTTTCCTCGTCCTTTACAATTTTATCCACACCCCTTATTGTCTTCAAGCCTACGTTAGCTGAGAAAACGGCTTTGAATTTTTTCAACACCAATTGGGCAAGAGGTCCCTGTGCTTCTATAAGCCGCATGGGCATGTGTATATTTTTTAATCTTAAAAAAAAAATTGTAAATGCTATAATCACTTTTTTAAAGGTAGAAAAGGCAAAAAAAGGCAAATATCTTAAAAAAGGCAAAAAAAGGCAAATATTTAAAAAAGGCAAGAAAAGGCAACTTCAAATGTGTATATATGAAATCAGGGAAAGCTAAATCGTGGACATTCTTAATCGAATATACTCTATCTCTTTAGCAGAAAAAAAGGCAATTTCCATAAAATCCGTTCCCTGGTCATTACATATTTAGCATCCTGTAGCCCGTTTCTGTAACTTTTCTCTACCGATTATTTCTCTACTGGTAGAGAAAATACGTCACTCTCACCTACTAATTAGCAGTAGAGAACAGGGCGGCGAATTCATATCTCAATTCGCCTTGGTAGAGAATTGTTACAGAAACGAGCTACTGGATCGTGACTGAGGAATCGGTGAGGTTTTCTCTAGACTCTTTTGAGATTTTCTGATGGCGTTGTTTGACAAGATACTCTTGATTGAAATAATTATAAGGTGGATTCAAGCCATGT
>NW_023458556.1:46748659-46749734 GCF_013731165.1 Rhagoletis pomonella | reverse complement strand
AAAATTGTATTGTATAAAACTGCGTACTCAAAAATCTTCTAAAAATTTAGAATAAAAGGTTGAAATTTTGAAAAAAAATTTTTAAATTTTCCTAAATTTTGTATTATGTTTGAAACTAAGATTTACACGGTTTTGGTTAAAGCTTGGACAATATTTTTATATATAAAAAAAAAAAACAACAAAAAATAATAATCTCGAAGAACAGCTTAAATATTTGAAGAAAGTCAACACGTGGTAATTTGTTTGAGTCACTGTACTTCATGGAAAATTCAAAAAGTTGGTGACTTTTCAAACTGCCTGACTTTTAGGGTATTGCAGTGTAACATTGTTTACAGCTAACAGCTTTGTTTGTTGTTAATGTAAGTTGTAGTTTGACTAGGTTGTAACTGAAAATTCGGGTTTCTTCCAAACAGAAAAAAAACTACGTTCATGACGAACAAATGTTTCTGGTTTAAGAAATCCATCTCTTTTTGGTAAAAATCGCGAGTTGTGATTATTTTATAATCTTCGAAACAGGTTTGCAAATACTCAACTATTTCAACTACATATAGCCCCCTCCACTTGGATATGCAAACTTTATTCCTCAAGATCCTTACTTTTCTTAACCTGTAGGTATCGGAGATTTTTTTGAAGTGAAACTTCTTTAGCGACGGTTGGTTGGTTGGGAGTAAATTGGCAAATTCAACGGAAATTGCACACGGAAATGGTGCAACGGAAATTATTGGGGCTGACACAAGTGCTTCTTGAGTGTAGGTATTAATTTAACAAAAAATTGCTGATAAAAGGTTAAAGAATAAAACTTAGAAAGATACCAATACAAGAATGAAAGTAAAGGTGAGTACGTATTTACATAGATAAAGAAAAGGATAAAGGCAAAGGTAAAAATAAAAACAAAACCAAAGATGCGTAAAGATAAAGGCAAAAATTAAGACAAAGGTAAATTTAAACACTTTTTAGGCAAAAATTAAGACAAAGGTAAATTTAAACACTTTACTTATATATATAAGGGCAAAGGTGAAAGGGAATATGTAGATGAAGAAAATGATAAACATACAAGTAATTTTTAGCAAAAAAA
>NW_023458556.1:46746521-46748559 GCF_013731165.1 Rhagoletis pomonella | reverse complement strand
TTTTTTTTAGATGGCATATTTTCAAAAACTAATTTTTTTATCAAAAAATTTGTATGTGAAAAATTTTTTAAGAAAATAAAATTTTAAAAATATTTCTTTTCATAGAGAATTTTGATGTGTGTATGTGTGTTTTTCCCCCAATTTTTTCCCCGCCCGTTCTCGAGATATTAGGAAAACTATTAACTCGATTTTATTTTTTTTTTTGCTGTAAAGTTTTTAAAACTGTATTAAACAAGCTCAAATTTCATATTTATTTATTATTAGTTTCTGACAAATTAATTAATTATTCCAGATTTTTTTTTGATGAAAATATGAAAAAAAACACTTTAATAGAAGAAAAATTTAGAAAATAACAGGTTCTGTGTAAAATGTTTGCATTTGTCCTAAAGCCTGTTCGGTTACAAAAACTCTAGTTACTAATGAAGAAAATCGATGGATAAATAAAAAGTGGTTAGTGGTCAAATGAATATGCGCAAAGATTTTTTGTATGATATATGAGCTTAAAAGCTTGCTACTTAGGTGCTCATGGCGTATGAGTAAAATTATTTCCTGCCCATTTTTCATACAAAAAAACTTTGCTTATTTTCATTTGACCACTCATTACTTTTTTATTTATCCATCGGTTTTCTTCATCAGTAACTTGATTTTTTTTTTTTTGTATCAGAACAGGCTTTAGCACAACTGCAAAATTTGACACAGAACCTGTTAGCTTTTGTAATTTTTCTCCTGTTAAAATTTGATTTTTTATTTTTTTCGTCAACAAAAAAAATAAAAAATAACTGAAATGATTAATTAATTTGTCAGAAACTATCAGTCCTATCGGAAAGTGATGTATAGATGGTTTATGGAAAATTTTGTTAGCTTTTATTTGTCGGTTGATGAGATATGGGCAATTCTCAATTAGTTCGAACTTTCGCATGACTCGCCAGTTTTTATTGGGACACAAAATTTTCGCTGGTTTATTAATAAAAATCTGGCTACATATGTTGTGTAGATTATGTAAATGCAAAAAAGGACCACCGTACATATTTTCTAGCCAAATATGCGTTAATTCAGAAATAAAAATGTGCTCTCATCAGTGCATCTCAGTTAAAAAACTTCTTTAAAAGGATTTTTGGCAATTTATGTTCGAAATTCTTTTTATATGAAAGAAAAATACCCTCAACAAAAAAAAATTCCAAAAATCAACTGTAAGTCCAAGATACTTAACATTTGCACTCTGCTTTACTAAACTGAATACCAAAATTGTGTTGAGAATTTTCGAAATCGGACTAAAATTACGCCCACTTTCCACTTCCAAAACAAAAACGCGTAAAAAACTTTAAGAACGTATGGTACATTGCTTTAAAACGTTGTATTACGTTGTATCACGCTGCATTTTGTATTCTAGCAGCAGAAGGAACATATACTAAAAATTTCAGACGTGTGCTCGCGATTTAGAAAAAAACAATTTTTTTTTCACAAAAAAAAATCTAAGTTTCTGATAAATGCCCATATATGTAAGTGACTAAGTGGAACCACCTTTTGTTTTAAGCTGAATAACGGTAATTTGAAAATATCTTGAAAACGTATCCATAGAATAAAAAATAAACTCGATTTTTGGAACAGCGGGCGATTCTACATGGAAAATAGATATGGGCATCCGTGGAACAAAAACCAAACACAAATTTTTGATCCAGTGTTATTAAAAATGTTTTGATAAGAAGCACGTAAAGAAATAAAAGAAAGATACAAGATATTAACAATTTATTATTCTTCCCAATGGCACTAAAAAAAAAGTAAGTGCGCCTGGGCCACACTAAAGAAGTGAAACTTACGTTACTTATCTATTTTGTCTCATAACCAATGTATACATACACACATCTGCTTTTGCTTAAGGTTATATTTTTTCTCTTTTTTCTATCTAGATCCCTACCTCTACTACTGTTCGTTCTAATTACATTTATCTTATTCTGCTTTCCTTCATCTTCATTTTTATCTTTATACTCTATCGATAACAAAATCGATAATAACGTCCAACAAAATATCGATAACAAAA
>NW_023458556.1:46737623-46746421 GCF_013731165.1 Rhagoletis pomonella | reverse complement strand
CGATAACAAAATCGATAATAACGTCCAACAAAATATCGATAACAAAATCGATAATAACGTCCAACAAAATATCGATAACAAAATCGATGACAAATTCGATAAAAATTTCAACAGCAACATCGATAATACCATTCGTAGCAAAATCGATTAGAAACTCGATAAAAAAATCGACAAATATCGATAGCAAAATCGATAAATATCGATAACAAAATCGATAAATATCCATATCAAAATCGGTAAATATTGATAACAAAATCTATAAATATCGATGATAAATCGATAAATATCGATAACCATATAGATAGGTATCGATATCGACAACAAAATCGCTAAGTATAAAATCGATAAAAAGTATCGCTTACAAAATAGTTAAAAATATCGATTACAAAATCAATAACAAATCGATAAAAATATCGATAACAAAACCGATAAAAATATGGATTATTTTATCGATAAGTCTCGAGAATCCTGAAAATCTCTAAAATCCCAAAATAGTTCCCAGATTGAGTCTCTGTGTCTCTCTCTATATCTTTTCCTCTTCAATTACCTTTATTTTAATCTTCCTCATCCTCATCTTTGGTTTTACTTTTTAACCGACTTCCAAAAAAGGAGGAGGTTATCAGTTCGTCGGAATATTTTATTTTATTTTATTTTTTTAATGTATGTTACCGCATAACTTTGCACCACGTCAACCGATTTCAATAATTCTTTTTGCAACGGAAAGGTGAGGTGTCTCAGAGGTGGTCCCATCCTAATTTGGTTTAGATCCGATCATTGGATCATGAAATATATAGATATATATATATTTTTTTAAGTCGGTTTTTTTGCTAAAAATTACTTGTATGTTTATCATTTTCTTCATCTACATTACCCCTTCACCTTTGCCCTTATATATAAGTATTTGGTTTTGTTTTTATTTTTACCTTTGCCTTTATCCTTTTCTTTATCTATGTAAATACGTACTCACCTTTACTTTCATTCTTGTACTGGTATCTTTCTAAGTTTTATTCTTTAACCTTTTATTAGCAATTTTTTGTTAAATTAATACCATACACTCAAGAAGCACTTGTTTCAGCCCCAATAATTTCCGTTGCACCATTTCCGTGTGCAATTTCCGTTGAATTTGCCAATTTACTCCCAACCAACCAACCGCCGCTAAAGAAGTTTCACTTCAAAAAAATCTCCGATACCTACAGGTTAAGATAAGTAAGGATCTTGAGGAATAAAGTTTGCATATCCAAGTGGAGGGGGCTGTATGTAGTTGAAATAGTTGAGTATTTGCAAACCTGTTTCGAAGATTATAAAATAATCACAACTCGCGATTTTTACCAAAAAGAGATGGATTTCTTAAACCAGAAACATTTGTTCGTCATGAAGGTAGTTTTTTTTCTGTTTGGAAGAAACCCGAATTTTCAGTTACAACCTAGTCAAACTACAACTTACATTAACAACAAACAAAGCTGTTAGCTGTAAACAATGTTACGCTGCAAGTCAGGCAGTTTGAAAAGTCACCAACTTTTTGAATTTTCCATGAAGTACAGTGACTCAAACAAATTACCACGTGTTGACTTTCTTCAAATATTTAAGCTGTTCTTCGAGATTATTATTTTTTGTTGTTTTTTTTTTTTATATATAAAAATATTGTCCAAGCTTTAACCAAAACCGTGTAAATCTTAGTTTCAAACATAATACAAAATTTAGGAAAATTTAAAAATTTTTTTTCAAAATTTCAACCTTTTATTCTAAATTTTTAGAAGATTTTTGAGTACGCAGTTTTATACAATACAATTTTAGTCCAATGAAGTGCAAGTTTCAAACGGCTCAAAAATCGCGTTGATTTTTAGGCATTTTTTAATGGTGACGGATTTTTGCACTTTTTTCCATATAACCATGAATGCCTTATGAAATAAAACGCGGGAGACCGTCAGAAAGAAAATTTCAAAATATCAACGCAAGTTTTTGTAAATTGCGCTTGTTATATTAAAAAATTCCAGTAGTAGCCTCAAAAAAATCTCAATATTATCAAAATTAGACTAAAATTGTATTTATCTCGAAAAACATTACGAATATTTGAAGAAACTCAACACGTGGTCACTTGTTTGAGTCACTGTATCTTCAAACACGGCGGCCCTTAACGTGTATTAGTTAGCAGTGCGCGCTACCACTCCTCAGGGCATAGATTCAAGCCCTGGGCAAAGCAACATCGCAAAAAAGAGATTGAAAAAAGTTGTTTTTTCTTAACAGCAGTCGACTCTCGGCAGATAATTGCAAACCTCCGAGTGTAATATGCCTCGAAAAACAGCTTCTCTTAAAAATACAATCGCCGTTCGGAGACGGCCTAAAACTGTAGGTCACTCCCCTTTGTGTGACCACACAAACCTGGAGATATAGCTAATTTACGTCGAGATATTTGGGGCGAATCAAGAGCTGATCACCTATATTTTATCTCAACGGTTATACTTACTTTTTTATGCAGTTGTATTAAGAAATTAAACCTTTTTTTTGTGGAAAACCAATTATAAAAAATTCACTGACTAATAAAACTGCCCTCATGGTCCCATCGAAAAGCATTTTGAAAAGAAAAACTTGGTTTTGAAAACATTTGCAACGTACTTCAACAGATTTGAGCTGATTTGGGAATTAAATTTAATTTATAAAATTAATTTAGTATTATATCAGAGCTGACTAAAGCCATGTCAACTGATCTTCGAAAATTTCGCAAAATTATGGATTTTCGAAAAAGAGTATATCAATTTGAAGAACGTTTAATCCATTTGGTGGCATATAACTAAATAACATGGTTCAACAAACTAGTACAAGGTTGATCATGAAAACGGGACTGACCTCATCTTATTGACTTTTAGTTGCTGATTTCAAATCAGTTTACAAAACTTCTCCAGCACGTCTAGTTATTGAGAAAAAAAAACTAAAAAAGGGTAAAAATTACAATTTTCAAAAATTAACAAAAAAAAATATTTGGCGGTAGAATTTCCGAACAAAAAAAGCGCCTGATAGGTTCGACCTCATATTAATGAGTTGAGAAGAAATGAGTGAAAAAAGGCGGAAAAGTAAAAAAAAATGTTTACCGAATAAATGATTTCGACAGAAAACTTGGGAATCTGAATTTTTTGCTTGCCTAATGTCAGATCGAAAGACAATGAAATTAATAATCGAATTAGGATATTTTTCACATTGAAAACCAATACCTAATATTTAAGAGCTGTGTGTGTTTTTTTTACTTTTACGGGATTTTTCTCACTCATTTATACTCAACTCATCTCTTCGGAAAAACTCCTCCAAATGAATTGAATTTTTTTTTTTTGAAAATTGCCATTTTTGACGTGCTATTTTTTTTTGTAAGTGGACTTAAAATCAGCATAAAAAATCCATAAAATGAGACCGTTGCCGTTTTTGAGATAAAACTCGTCGAATTCGAATTAAACGAATTTAGTTTAACCGTGTATGCTGCCGACAATTATATTTTAAATCATAACAACATTTAAAAATTAATTTATCCTAAACTACAATAGACAACATTCGCAACTTACCGAAATTTTCCAGGATCAGTTGACGTGCAGTTATTAGGAAGCAAGTTTTATCTCCTGAAAAAGTAAATTTTTTACTTTACCTATTGTTGCAATAGAAAATTGAAATTACAAAATTTTCTATTCTTTCTCTTTTCGTTGCTAATTACCTTAGAAAAAGCACAAAGAAATTTTATTTGAATTTTGTTTTTTTATTGTCAGCGATTTTATAGTGAAAAAACAACTTAATTGTAAGTGTACAGTTCAATTCACATAAACATAAGAATATACATATGTATGTATGTAAACACTAAAATAATGCTTGGTAGGAAAAATATGTATGTAGGTGGAGGTGGGGTTGGTCGTAGTACCACGCACGACACGCTATCATAAGAGGGCATACATATAAAATTTTTTTTTTGTATTTTAAATTGTTTATTTGTAATTTTACTTAATTATGTATAAAAATACAGAAAGTGCAAATAAATTTGCCTGACATTGTACGCTCACATTCCGACTTGCAGAAATATGCAAATTAAAATTATACAATACAAGTACATATTTATAAAGGTGTATAAAATGGGCAATTGCGCTTTGTTGTTTTTTTTTACAGAAATTGCACATTTATAGGTAGATTTATTTGCATACATATGGATTTATGCTGTATGTATATATTTGCGGATATACACAAATATTTGCGGTTTGTCCGCAGGACAGTCACAACGCCGCTATTTCACATTTATTTTGGTTTTTTTTTTTGCATTTGATGATTTTTTTTTTTTTAATTTGAGTTTTCTTTTTTTGGATTAACGGGATAATATGCTTATGCGGTTAAGGGTTGTCAATTGAAATTTATTTCTTCTACTTAAACCGAATATCCATTGTTGTTAACATACTTACTACATACTTATACATACATATTTTGATTGGTTGGAAAAATTATACCTACATAAACACATTTGCAAAATAATATTATTAAAAATAAATTGATTTGCGGACGAAAAAACTGCTCCAAGCACATTTTTCTGCATTTTTCTTCTTCTTTTTTTAATAATAATTCACATATACAATTTTACATACAATATCTATGCTTTTAACTACATTTTATATATGTATATAATTCTTTAGAACTAGTCCTAAAACTAAATATAAATACTTATATACATACACATACATAGATATATGCATCAGTGTTAAGTTTTGTAATTATTTTTGTATAAGTCCATTTAATATCTACTATATAAGCTAAATATTTTAGTATTAAAAGCTCTTCAAATTCTTAGTTGTACTAAAATTATAAAAATCTTAAATAGGTAAATCATATACATATTTAATATTTAAGAAGGCAATGAAAACTAAGATTTATTTAAGTAAAATTGCATTATGAAAGCAAATTTAAATCGTTGCTTGCTTAGAAAAGTATGTAAGTATAACCTGAAAATATGTATATTCGCATATATTTACAATAAAATATTTGCTGGAAAATTTAAATTATTAATTAAATGTTATTTTAATAAAAACAGTAAGTAATAAAAATGTATAGTATTTAATTAGAATTAAAGTCCCGTTTTAAAAATGTATAGTCCTATTTTTTATATACAAACTTACAGATGTACGCGTATACTATTGAAATAAAAAAAAACTTGACAGCCTTAACGCAGAAAAACGCTTTTGTTTGGCGGAAGTGATAAAAAAAATTCCAATTATTTTCATTTTAATCATGTATGCCTGTTTTTCCATGTGCAGGTGTGTACTTTAGGACAAAAATGGTAGAAACTATGGATTTTATGTTTATTGTTTTAATAGTTAATAGTTATTATATATTTTGTTTAATTTTAATTTATTTTATTCCATTTTATTTTACTTTTTAATTCTATTTAATTTTTATTTTTATTAAATTTTTTATTTTTATTATTTAATTTTTTATTTTAATTTTTATTTACTTTTTAATTTTTAGTCATATTTAATTTTTTATTTTTGTTTTTATTTGATTTTTATTTTTTTATTTATTGTTTTTTTTTCATTTCGTTGATGTGTTTGTAAAGCCGCCCATCCACCAATTGCAAAACCGCCTACCTTACGCCACTCAAATTTTACAGGAGAGCGAAAAAACGGTTTTTCTTTAAAGGCATCGCCTTGATAGGTGGTATTTTCTCTAGCTATTATTTTACAAATCTGTTGTTTTAATAAATCTCGATGCCCGGAGTTCAGGGTTACCAAATCTCCTTTTTGCTACAACGACGATTTAGGCGGTTTCAATCGACGATTCAATTTTTTATTGCACTTTTGTTTTTTTTTATTTAAATTTTAAACTTTGTTTTAATTTTGATAATTTTATTTCATTGTGTTAGTTTTAGTTTACTTTTTTATCTGACTTTGCTTAATTCTTTTTCACTTTATGATTTTATTTTACTTTATTTTATTTTAACTCATTTTAAATTAATTTTTGTATTTATTTTATTTTACTTATCTTTAAAACTGATTTTATATTTTAGTTTAAATAAAAATTTTTTTTCATTTAATTAATTTTTTTTTTTTTTATACACACAAATGTATGTATTATTTTATTTCACTTTTATTTTTTATTTTCATTATGTTAGTGGTGTTGGCCTTGGCCTTGGCAAATTGGGTAGAAGGTCTTCAGTGTAGTTTCTTTCCCCTCGAGAAACGACTAAGTTTCATAAGAGAGCCTGGTAAGAGTACCTACTGGAGTTTTAAATTTGGAGAAGGTAATTGCTTATATTAAGTACAATCGAAGATAAAAAGCAAAACGTGAGAATTAAACCTCGGCGATCACCTCATGTTAAAATTCTTGGAACTTACCTGAACTCCTAATTGCGGTTGAGCTTTGAGTGGAAATGGGCTACTAGTTTTAGTTTACTTTATTTTATTTTAAATTTCTTAATTTTATCAACACTTTATTTTATGTCATTGAAAGATTTTTAATTTATTTCATTTTTCTTTGCAAAATGGTTTACTTGATTTATTCTTATATTTTATTTGGTTAAATTTTATTCAACGCCTAGAGTTAAATTTTTTAATTCGTTTAGTTTTTATTTTGCTTAAGTTTATTTGAATTATTATTCATTTTTTTTCCTTATTAATTTAATAAAATTTTGTTTAATTTTTCTTTGATGTTTTTTATTGCTTTATTTTATGTTGGTTAATTTTTTACTAAAATTTTGTTTAGCCTTTATTATTTTTATAATCACTTTAATTTTTATATACTTAAATTTTCATTTTATTTTATCTTGTTTTATTTTTTTATTTATTTTATAAATTTTTTTCATTTTATTTTAATTTGCTTTTACTTTTTTTTTTTTTTATTTCATCTTATTTTTATTTTACATATTAATTTTTTATTTAAGTATTTATTTTTTTCAATCCTTTTTTATATTACTTTAATTTTCTAAATTCATTTGACTTTTTCATTTTATTTTACTTTTTATTTTATTTTACCTTTTTATTTGATTTTTTTATTTTTTAGTTTTACTTTCTCATTTTATTTTTTTGTCTAATTTCAATTTTTCTTTCTTATTTTATTTTACTTTTTTAATTATTTATTTTATTTTACTTTTTTAATAATTTATTTCAGTTTCAATTTCTAATTTTATTTTCCCTTTTGTTTCATTTTACTTTTGTTTTTGTCACATTTTTATTATTTTTATGTTATTTAACTTCTACTTAAGTGAATTTAGTTGTAATTTCATTCTATATTTTAATTGTTTTATTCATGCGTCCATTACAAAACTTTTATTCAAAAATTCTAGTTTCCCCCAAACAAAAGGTATTGTTCCTGCGCACTTACCTATTCAAAAAAAAAAAGAAAAACAGTACTACACCTATACTTATTTTATTGGTAGGTTGCTTGTCGGTCGGTCGGTTTGTCGCTTAGTTTAACTTGTTATTTATTGTTAAGTTACTTTGTTGGGCCTTTAACGCAGTTCGTCAATTAAAATTCTAGGGGAGGAGGCCACCACAGCTAATCCCATTCACAACAGTCGTAGTTTGAAAATTTTCACTACTTTATGCTTAACCACACTTCGCAGTTCAATTCGCATACATACACAAGTGCACAAAAGAACAGTGGCATTTTATTCTAATTTCATTTTATTTCTATTTTCCTACTTTTCGCACGTTGCATCATCTTTTTTCGCAATACTTTTGCATCGTCTATTTTTTCTGCCTTTCACTGCCAATCCATTGCTTTTGTTATGCTCTTATTCCAACAAACCATTCAATTGAAAGTTACGTTTATTTCTCATTTATTGTTAACTGCTGTCGTAGACTTCCGTTTCCTTTGCACACTTGCGCGCACACATCCATACACTCACTTCCGTGAGCGTTTTTGCACTCAATGAGATTGTCACCATAGTCATTGTCATTGTCAGTGTATACGCGGCTATGTGGACCGCGGATCAACACCTCAGTTCACTTCAGTTCATTTTAGTTCAACTAACGCAATTCAGCGCAATGCGAGTGTACGACTCTGCGTGTGTGTGTGTGTGTAATTATTGGTATGCTATTTTTATATGTGAGTAAAGATATGAGTCAATATGGATTTGTGCCTGCGGATTCAGTGATTTCGACGCAAACGTCGCCGATAACTCGAACGACGCGGCAGCGCCATTCGTCGTTGTTGATGCTGGTGCTGGTGCTGTTGTTGCTGTTGTGGTTGCTGTCGCTGTTGTTGGGGCCGCTGTTCTTGTTGTTGCGACTGCGCGATGTCGCCAACTCTTTGATATCATGTGCGCTGGTCGCGTGTATCAGTATTCGTATCCGTATAACTGCTGGGGCTATTGGGTGCGCCTTTTCCTAATCGCTCTCCATTGATACTGCCGCCTCTGCCTCCGCCGCCAGCTAGCGTCTTTACCCACACTAGATTGTCGTACTGCGTTTCGTCGCGGCTTTGTGGTGATGGATTGTTATTGTTGTTGTTATTGTTGTCAGTGTTATCATCCTCATAGTCCATGTTGCCATAGTCCTGGCTTCGTTTATCTTTTTTGTTGTTGTTTTCCTTTTGGTTCCCATTACGTCGTGGCAAATTGTTATTGTCCTTGTCATTGTTGTTGTTGTTGTTCTGGTTATTGTTGTCGTCCCCCTCCTGCGATTTAAAGCCTTTAGGTACTTGATGTTGGACCAGGTGCAGCTCATTTCTCGCCTTATTTTCCCATTGTTGCTGGTTGGCCTTTACCTATATATTTATTTTTTTGATAATCGAGGAGTTTTTGTTGGAATGTTTTTATTTTCACGCAGCACAAAGAATAGAAAAAA
>NW_023458556.1:46732950-46737523 GCF_013731165.1 Rhagoletis pomonella | reverse complement strand
TAGGTTCCCGTATGCCTATATAAAAGTTTAGGTGTCTAGTAAAAGCTGGATATGCAAATAAAAGAAGAACATTTTCTCATAATTCTCATGGGCAAAACCACCATTTTGGCTTTGTTATAAGGATATCCAAAGGATATTAATGAAAATTTCCAAGGGTATTCAAGGATAACAACTTTAATGACTAGGACAAAATCGTTCTTTCATTTGATAACCATATTTCTGTACATTATGAAATTTTTTTGAAACCGCTATCTTTATTTAAACTTAAAGGTGAAAAATCAGTGAACAAACTGAAAATATAGCAAATTTGCTGTATTTGACCTGTAGGTTAGCGCTTATATCGATTTCATTATATGTTAGAAAAAAAATCAAAGTATAAAGCACGCTAATACCTGTAGGGAGGATACTTAACCTTTATATATCCTGGAGTAGTGAAGGTAGAGGAATACAATTTGGGTTGCTGATAGTGCATAGTATTGTTAAAGGATTTTAATAAAAATCGTCAAGGATAAAAACTTTACAGGACATTTTTGAGGTCTTTGACCACACCTGTGAAAAAAGTCCTTGATATCAGTTTCCTCATTTAGCGCGGTGTTATAGGTATTCGTCCATAAAATTCCTTTAACTAGGTGACCGAAGACCTAATGATGTTAAGGATTACATGTTTTTTTGTGAGACGTGGGACTCCCATAGAAGCTCGGAATAAATCTGAATAGTGAATCCTTTAAGGATTTGGTGGAACAAAGCCGTCCAACTTTTTCCTGATAGTAAAGGGCAGAACACTAGTTTTGGTTGGTTTAGCGATAGGCCATATTCAGTGTTCTTTGTCCATCCCTGCAAACAACTGAGAGAGATGGGCGTGAGGGAAGCAATTGCCAATCACCGGAGCAAGAGAGAAAGCATGACACCTTCAGATCAGATGTACAGTGTAATAACACCGTTACTATTCAACTTACGCCAGAAATAAAATTATTTTTAATTTTCCAGCGCATTACAGCTGTTGCTTAATTTTATGTTATTTAAAAAGTTTCCATAAAATAATAGTATGCATTAGGGTGAGCCTTAAATTATCAAAATCTAAATTTTGTAGGGGGCATTCCATATTTTGATCTACGTACCAAATAAAAACACCCACGAAAATTTCAAAATTTATCTAAAACGAAATTTAAGCGTTCGATATTCGGGTTTAAAAATGAAAAAATTAAAAAAAAACACAAAAATTCGACAAAATCTCGACTTGAAATCTGATAAATTTGACATTTTATTGAAACTTATTCATATACACTAGGCGACAAATGACAGTGTAGACCTTGTTCTAATATAATATTCTCAATTATTTTCATGAAAATTTTTTTGCATTAATTATTTATAAATATTTCGTTCATTCTTCACACTTTATATGCAGTTCACAAAAATTCTAAAAATTTTTAACTTTTTATTCAGAATTTCTAGAAAATTTTCGAGTATGCAGCTTTGTAGCCCATTCCGTTTTTAACCGACTTCCAAAAGGGAGAAGGTTATCAATTCGCCGGAATGTATTTTTTTTTTGTATGGATGTCACCGCATAACTTCGGACCACGTCAACCAATTTTGTTAATTCTTTTTCTATCAGAAAGGTAGTGTCACCGATCATTGGATCACGAAGAAATTAACGGTACTCCTAAATTTTTATATGAGAATTGAAGTCGGTTTTGTTTTTTGCTTACATATTACTTGTTTATATAACAAGTGCAACTTACAAAAACTGGCGTTGATTTTTTTAAATTTTGTTGCTAACGGTCTCGCACATTTTATTTCATAAGAAATTCAGGCTTATATGGTGTACACATTCATTTGTCGCTTAGTGCATGTATGTTAATTCATAAACTCGCTGAGTTATATCTGGTGAAAGTGAAATTAGAAAATTAGTAAATTTTATGCGATAAAAAAAATTAAACATTTTAAACCCTGGTAGTCAACCGTTTTTCTTCTGAATTTTGAAATTTTGATGAATGTCTTTATTTTGTACTTAGAACAAAATAAAATAGGAGCGCCATTATGTTGATATTTTTAAGGACCGCCCTAGTATAAAAACTTGCGCAATTGAGAAACATTTTTCATTATTACTTTGCCAAAGATATGTATCTACTGCCGTATTATTGAATTTTTTATGCCCACAACCTTCACTCCGTGTTCGCCGGAAGTGCACTCAATATGAAACTAATCACAATTTCTTTCATTTCATACGTGACCACCTGCAAACCTGTCAACAACAACAAAAAATCAACTTCGACGTTTTCTTAACTATCGCATCGCCCGCTGCCGCCCGCCATTAGATGTGGCCAGGAGACACGTGTCATACCGCGTATACTGCAATTACGCTCCCACTGGATGAAATCGGAGAAAGAATCGATGCGACTGTTGGAGGCGGGCATCACCAAGGAGGTGATGAACAGTGCCATAGCGCAATTCTGCCTCGAAATCATCGCCAAACATGGTGAACCAGCACCACGACTATGCAACAAGGATCCGTTGACGCTGAAGATGGGCTCCTACGTGATAGAACTTTTTCCAAATGTAATTATCAAATGCTGTCAGCATCTGACATATCGTGCACTTGACACGTCACTTAACTGTAAACTCTCTTTTTACACTCTCTCTGTCCGCCTACCTTGGCTATGGTGTTGCAACTATGTAACTAATGCAACTTTGTCTTTTTAGGCGAAATTCTTGTTTATGGTACGAGATGGGCGCGCCACTGTGCATTCAATCATCTCGCGGCACGTAACGATAACCGGCTTCGATCTGACCAGCTATCGGCAATGTATGCGGAAGTGGAACACCGCCATCGAAGTGATGCACAACCAGTGCAAGGAGATTGGCAAGGAGCGCTGCATGATGGTGAGTACGATTATGATAGTGGGCGTTTAGTACTAACGAAAAACACAAAAAAAAAATAAAATAAAAAAAAAACACGTTGGGGATGTAGTAGGAGTATTTACTAGTTCGCGTACTTTGGGGGTAAATGGCGTAGGATGTGGAGTGTGAGAAGTCGTCATTGATTGATTGGAACTTGTAGCATATTGACAAATATGTAGTAGGTAGTAGAAGCAGAAAAAAGATCTACAACATTAAGCTGTCAGTGAAAAGTGAAAAGAAAAAATGTAAAACTTTCGCGTTATTTGTGCATTGTTGCCGGAATTTTCGCTGGTTTTGGCGATTGAACTTTTCACATTTTACATTTTCCATTTTCCATTTCACCATTTGCATTTTAATTTTCAATTCGCATTTTCCATTTGATTGATGACTTAATGGTTATGTCTGTTGTGAATACTAAATCGGAATAAATGAACTACAAGCATTTGTCATTTAGCAGCGTACTCAGATAAAAAAAAAAACAAAAAAAACATTAAAAAAACTGCGTATTTCACATTTCATATCCTCGTTTTATTGAATTTAAATTTAAATTGTATTATATATTCTCATGCAAATTTGTGTATCGTTAATACAAATCTATGTATCGTTAATCCATTTATTCCGTTTGTTTTTGCCATTTGACAGGTTTATTATGAACAGTTGGTTCTGCATCCAGAAGAATGGATGCGAAAAATATTAAAATTCCTCGATGTACCTTGGAATGATGCGGTGTTGCACCACGAAGAATTCATCAACAAGCCAAATGGTGTGCCGCTGTCAAAGTAAGTTTGCGAAAAATTTCTTTTTACATAGATATGGGTTAATCAATGTCCAATCGACCATGTCCATGTCGATTAGACATGGATTAACCGATTTTTAATTTGGGTGAATTTTGGTCAGACGTTCTTTTATCATATAACGAAGTTCTGCCAAAGGAAAACAATTAATTTTTTTTTCGGAAAGTGAAGCAAAATTCTAAATTTTACAATTTCCGGGATTTGGTAAGAATATTTTTTGAATACCTAAAAAACTAATATAGTCTAGTCTCGTTTTAAAGGTGATATTTATGGCTGCATAGAAAAAATATATAAAAAATTGAAAAATAAAATTTACAGAATTTGGAAAATAAAATTTTTTTAAATCGAAAACTTGTAAAAATTTGAGGTTTAATGTTTATATATTTTGTTTTTTTAAGTAATGGATTTTGAACTTTGAAAACATGTCAAACAATTTTAATTAAAATTTATTTTCAATGATCAAAAATTCATATTAAAAAAAAACAAATATTCCTGAAAATTTTAGTATCTTTTAGGACCAGTTGGAGTTTAAAAGCTCAGTTACTCTAGACTTATGATGCAAAATTTTTTCGATGTAACACTCAACCCTGTAAAAGGGTATGTTTTTGCCTCTTGTCCTTGTCCGTCTCACGTACTTCATAATATTGTCGTTTTGAGCAATTAAATTAAAATTAATTAAAATGTCTCAAAAATTTCCGAAAAAAATCCCAAAAAGAGAAATCTTAAGAGGTCTTGAAAAATACAGAAAACAAAATATGCACGAAACATAAAACGCTCATAAAAATCAACTGGAACAGCCCAAATCCCGATTTTTCGGGAATTTAATTTTAACATCAATTCCTATAAACGATTCTTTTTTGGTCACAAAATATCAGGCAATC
>NW_023458556.1:46729751-46732850 GCF_013731165.1 Rhagoletis pomonella | reverse complement strand
TTTTTTTTATCTCTTTCAGAGTCGAGCGTTCCTCGGATCAGGTCATCAAGCCAGTAAATTTGGAAGCGCTATCCAAATGGGTGGGCAACATACCCGATAATGTGGTGCGTGATATGGCCGATATTGCGCCAATGTTGTCCATTCTCGGCTATGATCCCTATGCGAATCCACCGGATTATGGTAAGCCAGATGCTTGGGTACAGGATAATACATTTAAGGTATGTATGTACTGCAGACTTTTCGCCAGTTAATGCCTCGTTAATTTGTGTGTTTAGTTTTGTTTTCCTTTACATGTTTGTGGACACTGTTCGAAAATGTTCATCTTTGTTTTTTACGCAGCATTCATTGATTCACTCAGTTTCCCCCATCATAAAAAATAATTTTTTTTTTTAAATGAGTTATTCACTTACCAAATAGCAGGCGTTCGTAACGTCTTTTTCACGTTAAATGCGATTCGTTATTTCATATTGCGCACAAACTCGGTAATTTATTTAGTTATTCACTCTCACTTTATACGTGCATACTTACAAACATACAAACATATTTATTTGGCTTACTTCCAGTCCATTAAATACGAATTTCCGTTTCTATGAATAAAATTTCAGCGCATACATCCCCACGTACATACATATGTATGTAATTTGTACATTTGTTATAAGATATCTACTAAAACGGATAGACAGTTGTTTAAGCAAAGTGCATGTGAATTTGCATGTGTGCGTTAAGCGATTTACAATTCAAATCTTTGATTATGGATTTTATAATGGCATTTCTCAAATATCCTTCCATGCAGAGTATTGCATTAAAACATTCACAAAGTCACACTCACACATACATATGCATAGTCCGTACTCTACTTTCATTGTCGGAATTCATCTAACATTTGGGTTATGACATGCTTTTTCGCATTCCTCACATTCTATAAAGCAATTTTTTTGACAACGTAATGAATTCGTAGTATAGAAGAAATGCACATAGCCATCGCCAGTTTATAAAAAAAACCGAGAGTAAATTTTGAGTTCTAAAAAGTTTTTTGAGTAAGTACAATCGATCGATTGGCTGTAACGTGAGAATCCACAGCTTCAAAGTCTTTAAAGTCACAAATCACACTTCAAACCAATAATAAATGAAAATATCTGTTAGAAAAAGAAGATTTTATTGTGATAGAAAAACTCGAAAGAAAAAAGGGAACGGATTGTTGACAAAACCGTGCGGCATTGCTTTTTTTTTTAAAACAAGTGCAATTTACGTTGATTTCTTGTTGCAGAAGGTCTTGCGGAATTTATTTCATAAGAAAATTCATATTCATATATATGGAAAAAGGGCAAAACACGTCAGAAAAAAACAGATTATTAAAAATTAACGCGATTTTTTAACCGCTTGTAAAGTTCGAAATTTTGATGAAAATTGTTTTTTTTCCTAAATTTCGCATTGTTTTGTGATTCATATACATAAATATAGTCAATCAATAAAGTTTAGGCACAGTGATTTTTTCTTGCAACACGGGCAACTGTTTTTTAATTATTTAATTTTTCGCAATTTTTTTATAAAAATATGGTTAATTTACAACCAAGACACCAAAAATCCGAGCAAACTTTCATCAAAATATTACACTTTTTAATTACACTCTTTAGAAAAAAATTGAGTATGCAGTTTTTTAGCCCATTCAATTTTAGTATAACAAAGTGCAAGTCTGGGGTAGCTAGGACTTACCATTGATTTTTGGCAAATTTTTTTGATGAAGGTGTCGTTCAATTTCTCCATATAAAATAATGTTAGATTTTTTTTATATGGAGAACAAAAAATAAATAAAATAGAAACTTCTAATTAAATACAAATATTTTGTATATACTGAGATCAAACGCTTAAAGTTAAATTGGTAGATTAGATTAGATATTAAGATCGACGCCATCACAGGTCTCGCATTATACATTGCAATGTTCTCTGCATAAAAAATTGGAGCGTATGTATCTTACATTTGTAAATACTCTTTTTATTCAAAAAAAGTACTTAATTATCGCACGACTCAATAGAGCAGCGGCGCATGCTTCATTCGCAGCAGGGTGATGAGCTTTCGCAAGATTTAGGAAGCAAGGGGCGCGCGGGGAGGATTCAATCGAGTAATTAAGGGTTAATAGAATATTTCCCCAAAGCAAGGGAAACTCTAACCCTCTTAAAAAATTTGTGATGAGATGCAGCAAAATCCTTGAGTCGGGTGACTAGCACGTATAAACAAATACTAACTTTGGGGAATTGTTTGGTTAGGGCCCAAATATGGCGGTTCCCCTGAGGAAGAAAAAACGATGACCGGCCTTGTTTTAAGATAGCAGCGATTCTACAGCACTGCTAGTCCCACAAATCAAGTTTTACATTCCGTGCGACTAACCTCTCAGCATTCGAAAAAAATTAAAAACTATGCAAAAAAGTCATCAGTTTACAATTTTTCGACCTTAATTTCACTGTAGCCTTAGCTTCCTCAAGTGGGCCCCGAATTTACCAAGCTTAATATTTTTCAATGATATTCAGGCAGCACCGAGGTTTTTAGTCGAAAAGTACACTGTGTAAATTTTGTTGCAAAATTCCAGTTTATTTTTTTAATCAATAATTGAAAATTTTTGCAGTGTTTTGGAAATTTTTATTTTTCTTTGAAAGTAAGTGTCCGAATGAAAAAATTTTTTTGGGTGCAGATTTAAAAAACATTAAACTATACAATGAAATTATTTGCGTTACAAAAAATTTTTTTTTGCTTTTCAATATTTATTTTTTTTTGTTATGAATAATTGAACATTTAAGCAATTTCTGCGCCTCGTGGAGGAAAATTTTTAACAACAACTTATGTAATAAATATTTCTGCATTTATCTATGAAAAAATGCGTGCTTTTTGATATATGTATTTGATATATGAATTTTTATTTGCTAGCGTGCGGGCCGGACTCTCGTGGCTGGATCGCGCGCAATCCGCGTTGACTTCTTGCGCAAGAAAGAAATGCACGTTTCAATCGGTCCACTTTTGTTTCTCATGCTCGAATTTCGCATGCCCGCTGTACTACTGTATTTTATTTTGTCTTACTCTTATTTTATTTTATTTTATTTTATTTT
>NW_023458556.1:46729314-46729651 GCF_013731165.1 Rhagoletis pomonella | reverse complement strand
TATTTTATTATATTTTATTTTATTTTATTTTATTGTATTTTATTTTATTTTGTTTTATTTTATTTTATTTTATTTTATTTTATTTTATTTTATTTTGTTTTATTTTATTTTATTTTGTTTTATTTTATTTTACTTAACTTGATTTTTAGTATTTTGTTCTATATTATTTTATTCCATTTTATTTCGTTTTATAATATTTTTTGTATTTTGTATTTGGTCGGAATGAATTTTTATTTGCTTGCGTGCGGGCCGGACTCTCGTGGCTGGATCGCGCGCAATCCGCGTTGACTTCTTGCGCAAGAAAGAAATGCACGTTTCAATCGGTCCACTTTTATTT
>NW_023458556.1:46724021-46726314 GCF_013731165.1 Rhagoletis pomonella | reverse complement strand
GTAAAAAAAAAATTGCTTCAACGATGATCCCAAGACTGAAAATGAAACTGATGCTGAATTGCATCTGGAGTTTTAACTTTTTTTTTATGAACAAAATTTGTGTTTAAAGGGCAGATAAACTTTAAAACTGACTCGAAAAAGGTGCCATTTTAAGTAGTAGACTTCATAATTGGCGAAATACGTCAAATCGGCATCAGCAAGTTGAGTCTGAACTCTGTTGCGAAATAAAACGATATTAAATTAAGGTAGGTACCACGACACTGTGGAGTTTAAGGCAACGAACTGGTTTATAATTTGGCGAACTGCGGTTCTTTGGTACGCCTATTTGGAACCCAGGCATCTTTTGGGTCAATCATAGCGGGAACATTTTAGTACATCGAGGATGTCATAAATAAAATACAGGAGAGCCGTTGTGGTACAATACTGACACCTGCAAAATAACAAATTTTTCGATATTCCGTTTAAGGTAGAGAAGGAGTGTGATACAAGCCAAGATAGGAGTGATTACGGTGATGGAAACGGCATGTGATTGTCGATCAGATGTTTTGAGAATGAACCAGCTCCTTTCTTCTTATCATTTTGGTTGTTGGGGTTTTCGACAGGGTAGGAAAATCATATATTATGCAACGATTTACCGTTATCTATTGTCAAACTCTGTTTGGAGACAAACCGGTTTCGGCGCCATTAATATACCTAAAATAGAGATGCTCTTCAATCTTAAAAGCTTAACATATTAAAGGTAACTCGTTATCACTTAAAACTACAAATAAGTGAATTATTTTTGGATGCGCTTGGAAGAAAATTTTGTGTAAAATGTAAAAAGGTGATATTTCCTCGAAAACGACAAAATCGACTGTTGTTCTTTCTTTTATTATTTTTGGGGATAAAGCACTGCGACCTAAAGACAGTGACCCAAACTAGCGCTCACTTGTTGCTTTTTTGTTTTTAAATATTCGAAAAGTTGTTCAATGTACAATTTCTTTTTTATTTTTTAATAGAAATATTTTTCATGCCATGTATAACAAAAACCTTATAATTAAGTCTGGAAATTCAGATTAAAAGTGCGAAATTTTCATGAAAATTTGTTTAGTTTTTCTGAATTGTGTATAATGTTTGAAACTTATGAAAAAAATTTTTACTTGAAAAACCGTGTCAATATACACAAAAATGAAACATGTGAACTGTAGATGCTTATATCGTCAAAAAGCTTCTACCCGCATTTCCATCACGAATTTGGTGTTAGTATCATAAATTTTTAGTTTTTAATACGACATTTGCTATTTGAGAAGTTAACCTCAAATGACGTTTATTTATTTGTTTCTTAAATTTCAGGCAAATTTATTTAGTTGTGGAAACAATGTCATGCCCTGCCAAATTTAGTAATTTGAGATTTAATGTAGAAAATCGAAAGCGCCAAACGGACATGCATAAGTGGATTGGATAAAGCTGAGTTTACACACGCCAGATGGCGTATTTGTGTTTATGTTTGTGTGAGTGTGTCTGCCTACTTAGCCGCTTTGTGTCTGTTATTCTGGTTTTCACCATCGCACCGCAAATTTACATAAGTGTGTGTGTATGTATGTCTGGTTCATTGAAGCGGCTAAATGACATCTGGCGCATTGCTGGCTGGAAAATTTCCTGAAATTACAGAGGCCAAGGCAATGGGTAATGTGAGTTTATGTGCATGTTTGTGCGTGTATAAAATATTTACTGTGCTGCTGTGCGTTAACGTATGCATGACTGTTTATTGATGAATTTTCCTGGTTAACGCTTCGATGCAAATGCGTGAATTTTTACGAAACTCCCACAACTTTTTAAGCTGGCGTTAAAATTCACAGTCACTCTACTAAGCGCACACAAGAGCAGATAGCGGGTAAGCTTAAAGTTCAATTGGAATACCTGCATATGTACATACATATGTATATATGTAGTTGGAGATATAGATATTCAAGTGCATATACATGTTTGTACGTATGCTGATACGAGTATGTATAAATGTGTTTACATACACGTGTATCTATCTAATGCGCATGTGACATTTGCCATATGGTTTGTGGTATGTATGTACAAGTAGATATGCATACATAGTATGTATGTACATACAATTTCGCTACGCAAATTGGTACATACTTACATACTCTCATCAGAATATGTTTCCGTACAGTGTTTTTTTTTAATATTTACAATGTTTTTCGCAATACATTTTTTTCGTGAATTTTTAATAGAAAATAGTTCATTCTGCATCTAATGGCATATAAATGAATGATTCAAAGTTTTTACAAAATTTAGGAAA
>NW_023458556.1:46672045-46724011 GCF_013731165.1 Rhagoletis pomonella | reverse complement strand
GAATTTTTTTCAGTATGCAGTTTTGTAGCTCTTCGGTATTTTTTCCCCATACAAAAAAAAAGGTGACAGGTAACAAGATCAACGGAAATAAGGTCAATTGACTTTATTTCCCACCCTGGTGCGAAATAAAGTCAATTGACATTATTACCTTTTCAAAAGCGAAATAAAGTCAACAAAAATTTGGAAATAAAGTCATTGACGCTATTTCCTCATTCAAATGGAAATAGCGTCAACAATTAAAGTATGTCGATTCATAGAGAAAAATGTTGTTCTTACAGTAAACATTGCCCCGTAAGTGTTTTTTTTTAATAGATGAAAAAGGTTGTTGCCAAATCTTCAGTGTTGTGATATTAATCCACACACAATCATGAACTACCACCAATTGATTTTATTAAAAAAATTCAAACTACGAATATGTAAAAACACGATGCGAAAAACTAAACGCCTGCGCACAGCTGGAATACGAGAAATATTTGATGAAAGAGTGTAGAAATGATCCATAACTTGCAAAACATGTTTCGTTTCCACAAAAATAAAGCGAACACTATTAAATTAAAGAAACAGTCCATGTCCAAAAACCCCGGAGAACACTGAAATAATTCTGTGTTTTAAATAAGCATATTTTGAACGAATTCGGAATGTCTAAGGTGGAAAAGAAACCAACCTTTCTATAAGGAAACAAGTACAGAAAAAGAATTTTCTTACACTGTATACATGTCTCCGACAGCAATTTGTGACGACGTCATTTAAAAGCAGCTAAGGAAAATGACGACACTATTTATTAGATGGCACATTCAACGAGCCAATGTGCCAAAATGCGGGTATAAACAATTATTGATTACTTAATATCGGAACCGAGATCATATAAGTTAATTGATTGGTTTTCACACACTTTTGAAACACAAATTATATGCTTTTTTACTGCAGACAAGTTGTTGCCCCAAAACACAGCAGAAATCTTCCAATCAGGGCTGCCAACTATGCTTAGTTATGAGGGGCCATATTGAGGATAAAAAAGTGCCAAAATGGGCCAATTAGAAAAATAAAAGTGCCAAAAAGTGTGTCATTCCTTTTAATCATTCACATTTAGCAATAAAATAAAGCTACATTTTCCAAACAAAAGTGCAATGATAAAATAAGATAAACCAGTTGAATAGCCTTTATAAATTAGAAAATTTTAGTTGAGAAAAAGAAGTGCACGCAAAGGATTTCACAAAAATGTATTGAAATGTTATTTTTTTTACAAAAGTGCCATTTTGGCACTTAGTGCCAAATTGAAAAATTAAGTGCCATTTGAAGTAAAATAGGGACAAATGGCACGATTTGAGCCAAGTTGGCATCCCTGCTTCCAATAACTTACAAATATAAAAATGTGAAATATCGAGGGCTTGAATTCATTAATACCCTCTATCTGCAATTTGCACAAAAACTAATTTGTGATTTTAGAAACTGTTGTAAGATTACTGTGGTGTAAACACAACGTTAGCATTAACCTTTACTAATAATCGATTACTTTGTACTATTACTGAACTTTGTAAAACACATCCCTATATTGAATATATAAAATAAAGTCTTTTTTCCAAAAGTAAGCTTGAACATAACACATGGTGTCAGGTGTGGGGTCAATTAAAATAGTTGCACAACGAAATAACTCAAAAGCTAAAAACGCGCAACCAAAGCTAAGCTATTAAATATAAATAGTATATACTACGTGTATAAAAAATTAAAAATGGTAGATGAAGGCAACGCTACCATGTCAGAGGCACAGCGAGTGCTATCTATTGCTACTACCATAGCACCTTTGAACATAAGAGCGTCAAATCTGGCGGCGGAATGGAAGGCTTGGAGTACGCAGTTCAAAATATTTCTGCGTGCATCTGCTTTAGATAATCAAACCGAGCAAAGAAAAGTTGCACTTCTCTTGCACCATCTGGGTGCAGAATGTCTAAACATTTTCACTTCGTTTAATGTCGATATAGACAGCGTCCAATATGACGACTTATGGAGCAAAATGGAAATGTATTTCACTCCAAAAGTCAATATAGTAATAGAGCGCCACAGGTTTTTTACAAAACGTCAATCCTCGGAAGAGACAATAAGTCAGTACGCTGCCGCATTGCAAAATCTTAGCAAAACTTGTGAATTCGGGGATATACGTGAAGATCTGGTAAGGGACATTTTTATATGCGGTTTATCACAAAAATACAATAAAATAAAGGAGAGGCTCTTAAGCGAAGGCAACATAAAATTGCATAAAGCGATTGAAATAGCTAATAGCATGGAACTAGCAAAAGAAAATGCAGCCATGATACAACGTGAGCCAACCGAAAGCATACAGGTAGCAGCTTTGAGAAAATCTGCATCTGGGACTTATTACGCGGTGTAGCGTGACGTGGTGTGCGCGCCAGTCGTGTGGGGTACGCGGGGCGCGCGCGGTGTTGCGCGCTGACACGGGCCGCCGCGAAGCTAAGCAAATTTAATGTTTGAAAGAGAAATAATTTCAATGGATTTTATTTCGTTTTCAAAAAGGTAATAATGTCAATTCACCTTATTTGGCACCAGGGTGGGAAATAAAGTCAATTGACCTTATTTCCGTTGATCTTATTACCTGTCACCAAAAAAAACTCTCACGCATCCATTATATGGAGAAAATGAGCAAAATTATCAGCAAAAAAAAATCTCAAAAAGCAACGGTAGTTTATAGCCACTTAAAACTTGTACTTTATTATACCGAAATTGAGTGAACTACAAAACTGCATACTCGAAAAAATTCTAAAAAATTTCGTTTAAATGTTGAAAATTTTGTTGAGAATTTTTCGGATTTTCCTAAATTTTGTAAAAACTTTGGATCATTAATTTATACGCCATTTGATGCAGAATGAACTATATTTCTATTAAAAATTAACGAAAAAAATTTATTACGAAAAACATTGCAAATTAAAAAAAAAACACTGTACGGCACATATTCTAGTTAGTGTATGTGTGTGTATTCTACCACATTCCGTTGCGCCGCGCTATAAGTCGTTATGCCTTTGGCGCAACGCAAAACGATGCCACTAAATTTATATTCGCCACCGCTGCTGTCGTCGTCGTCCAAGCGCCTTGTGGGTGGTAATTGGCTTTGGCATTTGGCGTTTAATTCGATAAAGTATGGCGACAGTTAGACACATAGATAATGTATGTTTGTATTTGACTGTACAGCCAGCTGGTAATCCATACATATATATGTACAGTAAGACTTGTTAATGGTCGATGGTTCAGGTTAAACCAGAGACAGCAAATAAAAGTTATTCTTAGATTTTGAAACCAAAAACACGTTAGGAAAAATTGTCGCATTTTCGTTCTTTGTTGAGCATGAGTTTTTAAATTGATATTTAATGCATATTTTGAACAAGAATTCCTTTACTCTTTGCTTTATATTTTTTAGAGCAAACACAAGAGGCCTTGGTTTGAAAAGCGTGCATAATTTTCTGCTATGATCTTGCAACTACAACACTGATCCGATGTATTCTTATATCATATAAGCCAATAAATTTCTTTTTAAGGAAGTTTAAGGGCGCAGATGTGCTTGACTTTGAAATTTCAGAGATATGAATACTTAAAAAAATTATTTTAAAAATTTGGTGCGATGCAGAATAACAATATGAGCCAAATTAAAAAAAAAATAAATTATATAGAATAGAAAAAAATCTTTTAATTTATTTTTGTGTCTTAAACCAATTACCCTATATAACTAGGCAAATCATTTGGCCAGTGCAGCTTATACAATGCACATTTAGTTATTTTTTGGACTATTTCGATCTTATTTGCATGACAATGGTAGAATGGGTTCCATAATAATCAAAAATAATCTAGGTGGCTTCGATTTTTGCCCAAATTGAGTTCCTTGGGGTATTCAAGACCAAGCATTGTAGATTTAGACGATGCCATTTTTGCAAATGGAAATTATTTCGTGTTAGGTTAGGATGAAATTGTCGACTTTATCGTATGCCTTTGAGAAATCTAAATAAACTACATCTAGCTGTGTATGATTTACTTAAGCTGTAATAATACTGTTCTGTGAGCAGTGCCAAATTAGTACAAGCAGATTTTATTGGGACAAAGAAAGCCATGTTGGAACTCGGAAATATGATCGTTAAAACGATTTATTGGAAGATAGTTACCGACGTCATTTCGGCGACCAAATTTATATGTAGATTGGCATGATTGGTCCTTAACATATAATTTTTTTCAAAAATAAATATTGAAAATTTTCACAGATATTCAAGGAAGAAATTTCAAAAAGGCATTGTATTTTCGATCTTTTCCGTTTCTACATAGTTTTCTATGTCATTTGTTACCCATATTATTATTTTTTTTTAATGAATTATATCTTTGAAATTTGAAAATCCTTTAAAAAAATCCTTACGCAGAAGAGAAAATCTAAAAATAAAGTTTTACTAAGTATATTTGACCCATACTGCTGCGCGTTGTAATGAGACCATAGATGCAAGGAATTACCTCCGAAAATCTATCCAGTAGTTTTTGAGCAAGGTAGCAACCCTCCTACATGTAGTTAAGAACTAAAACCCTTTTCAAAAACATCTCGGTTGATACCCATATTGTAGTAATTCATTTAAATTTATTTAATTTAATTTTTAAATGGGTGGCAACCCTTGTAAAACACCTTAATAATATTCTCAATGTTCAATCCGAAGGTTTTTTAACAATCTTTCGTTTGACACTCATATTTAAAATTTTCATAGAACTTGCGAATAATCATTTTAAAATTGACTTTTCAAACAGGTGGCAATCCTGTTCAAAATAGTTTTAAACTACAAGTTTTTTCAGCCTTTTGACATCTACTTTTAATATATTTACAAATAAATAATTCCCTTAATTCAAGTGCCGCTGTGGTGTAGTGGTAAGCATGGCACTGTGTTCAAGCCTTGGTCAAGGCAGCAGCGCAAAAAAAGGTTTTTTCATAACAGCGGTCGCTCCTCGACAGGCAATGGCAAACCTCCAAGTTTATTTCTGCTATGAAAAATAGCTTCTCAAAACTGTAGGTCCCTCCCCCCGCCTTGTAAATTGTGTTTCAATTTTCAAGAAAGCGATAACAGAAAAAGATGATACACTGAAATATACAAGATTTCAATCTTTTAGTA
Source organism: Rhagoletis pomonella (assembly GCF_013731165.1). Classification (NCBI taxonomy): domain Eukaryota; kingdom Metazoa; phylum Arthropoda; class Insecta; order Diptera; family Tephritidae; genus Rhagoletis; species Rhagoletis pomonella. The sequence goes on along the minus strand of NW_023458556.1, from coordinate 46,718,867 downwards.
GCTATGTTATTTAATGTTTTTTTTGCATTATTTTTTCTTCTAGTTTGCGTTATGTCCGTCGAGATAACGAAATGGAGTCCATTTTAGCAAGAAGTTCATCAGTCCTCATGCGCGAAAATCACCTCTTTACAAGGCCAATCCTTAATAATATTTTATAAAGCGAAACCACACAAAAAAAAATTTTAATAAAAATTGTTGAAACTTTATTACAATTTGTGAGTGACTAATGCAGAATTATTGGAATTGTACCTTATAATTATGCCATTTGGTTGACATGCAGTCTATTTATTTAGCGCCGAAATTTCTAAAATATATCGCAAGTGTAACCTTAAAGCATACAATTTACTTTTCATGTTTCATTTCAAAAGTTATGCTTCTCCAGCTATTCACGCAAAATATTTTCCTTGATAGAAATTTCCCCCGGCGGCTGTTTTTCTTAAACAATTTTTAGGGAAGTGTTAATTTTTTAAAAGCAAAAAGTTCCCCAGGTATGTACATACATACAAACATATGTGTCCATATGCTACCTGCGCAAATTTTCCAACTCTTAAGAATTCCTTCGGGCGTACAACAAACTTAATTTATAATTCATCCATGCGAAAGTTTTTATTAAGAAGACTTCATTATACATACATACATATGTACGTTTGTCTACTTGTCTACTTAGCCATAGAGAACACTTGTTGGCAATCGACTTTTTTTTTTGTTGTATTGCCAGTGTCTGTGTACCATACGTTCAAACCCCATACATGCGTATGTACGTGCATACCTCCGCATAGTAAATGACAGTTAGACAGGCTGCTACTATGAACGCTTACATTCTCAACTGTCTAACATATCGAACAGCTCAAAAAGCTGCGGTTAGCCAGATTAAATGGTTTCATAAGTGTATACATATACAGTGTCGGCCACTAGAATAGCCCCACCTTTCGCTCCTCAGTATTGGCAGTTTTCCTTTTCTTATTAAATACTCATTAATTTTTTATAAAAATACATACAGTGACTCAAACAAATGACTACATGTTGATTTTTTTTAATATTCGTAATGTTTTTGGAGCTAATTTTTGTGTTATTTTTCTATAGAAATACCGTCCAAGCTTTAAGCAAAACCATATAAATCACAGTTTCAAACTTCATACCAAATTTAGGAAAATACAAAAAAATGTTCATCAAAATTTCAACTTTTTTACCTGAATCTTAAGAACATTTTGGGTATGCAGTTTTATAGCCGACACAATTTTAGTCCAATGAAGTGCAAGTTTCAACCGGGAAAAAACTGGCTTGATTTTTGAGAATTTTTTTGAAGACTACTTTTTCGTTTTTTTTTTATAACAATTGCAATTTACAAACACTGGCGTTGATTTTTTGAAATTTTGTTGCTAACGGTCTCCCGCGTTTTATTTCATAAGGCATTCATGGTTATATGGAAAAAAGTGCAAAAATCCGTCACAATAAAAAAAATAAAAAAATTCTCAAAAATCAGCAGGATTTTTTAACCTTTTGAAACATACACTTTATTGCATAGACTAAAATTGTATGTGATATAAAATTGCATACTCAAAAATGTTCTAAAGATACATATTAAAAAGTTGAGATTTTGATGAAAATTTGTTGAATTTACCTAAATTTTGTATAAAGTTTAAAACTGTGATTTATATGGTTTTGGTTAAAGCTTGGACAGTATTTTTATAGAAAAAATAACAAAACAAAAATTAGCTCAAAAAACATTATGAATATTAAAAAAACAACACGTGGTCATTTGTTTGAGTCACTATATACATAATACATATTGCGTAACAAAAACCATGTAAATCCTATTTTCAAATTTCATCAAAATTTATAAAAATACAACAGATTTTCTTTAAATTTTTTTAAGAATGCAGTTTTATATCCCGTTCAATAAGGTTGCTTGCGCTGATTTTTGAAATTTTTTTTTGCTGATGGTGTTGCGCATGCCTTTTCTTCCATATAAATAATAGGTGTACATACATACTTGGCATGAAAGCAAATGCGTAACACTTCCAGGAAAAAAAAGAAAAACAAAACAAAAAAAATCGATAAACAGCGAGATATTTTAGAAACTGGAAACCTTCGCCTTAGATTTATTTCGTGGGCTACCAAACTGCATACTCAAAAAAAAAAATATTCTTTTGCACTTTAAAATTTGGATGAAATTTTTTTGAATTACTCTAAATTTTTTATAAAGTCTGAGAATTGGATTTATATTTTTATAAAAATGTTATGAATATTACAAAATGAAAACTGTCAATACTGAGCATCAAAATTGGGCCAATCAAGTGGCCGGCACTGTATTTATGTATGTGTATCCATTAGGGTGGTCTAAAAAAAAAGTGTAAAGTCGAAATTTTAATGCTCTCAACCCTTAGGATACGCCGGTTTTTATTTTTAAATAAAAAAATACTAAAACGTCGCTCAAAGCGCTCATTTGCCCCAAAAAATGCAAAATGCTGAAATAAACGATTGGCTAATATTATTGGAAGTCTGCTGAAGAGAAACCGATCGAAAAATATTGACTTTCAAGAATTCTATATCATTTCTAGGAAAAATGTTTTTTTCCCTATATAAAAACATGGAAAACTTTCAACGCTTTGGCGATTTCTAAATTTTTTTTGATCTAGGAAAAAAACAAGGTATATTTTTTGCGACATAGAACAATCCTTGGGTTGGGGGTGAGAGCATTAAAATTCGGACTTTATTTTTTTCATATGCATTTTTGGACTACCCGAGTTTCATATCTTCGTGTGGATTACTTTTCATGTTTGTTTGTACACTTGAGACCTACTAGGTTTGTTGGTAAGTAGTTGCGTAAATAAGCTCAAGTGCATATGCGTATGTGTAAATATACATACATACATGCATATACGAGCGCACATTCTTGCATACATATGTATATTCGTGATCGTATGCTCACGATTCTTCTAACAATAAACGATTTGAATACTAAAGCCCGTAAGGTATGAACATTGCCAACTCCATGATTAAATGTTTTAGCATAATTGAGACTGTGTAGATTTGTATATTTTGCTGTGAAATCATTGAAATTTGTGTACCTAGTATAGACACCGATGTAAACAAATGGCACCGAAAGTTTGCGATAAGAACTCAAAACAATACTTTGCTGAAGACAATGAAAAACTTCATTGCGAACTGATTAGTATCACATGTGTGTATTAAGTCGAGTAAATGTAATAGTGCTTAAAATATAAATAGCTACATATATACATATATATTCGTAAAATTAATTGAAGTGCAAGTTTTTAACTTGAGATTCATACATTCGAGTATGTTCATATCTTTAGGCCTTGGCATGTTTTAGTAAGCCAATTCCTTAAGATGTTGCAAAACTATTCCACAGAAGCCAACAAAATCTGGTTTGGCAAATGTCATATCAAACGGCTGAGCAAATCTTGATGTAAAGAAGCTACTTGAGCGCAAAAATGTTTACAAAAAATTCTGAGCATTAAAAATTTCCTCTAAAACAACACTCTTCTATGTATTTCTCTCACTTCTGATCTCGTATTTTTTATATATATTAACACGCTAACATAAATTTTGTCACCGTTAGTTTAGCGGCTCTGCATGTTTCCAAAGCAAGAACACCATAGACATTCTTTCTGTAGATAGGAAGAGTTTTTATGGTTTCAAAATTGGATGAAAAATAAGGCCAACACCGTCGTTTAAAAATTTCCGTATTTATGTATAGTTGTTGTTTCAACCTGTTCAAATTGAGTTGTTTTCGCTTTTTGTTTTACTTCGTATTTGAAATCAAACTTTGTAATAAAAATAAATAATGTGATGATGAAGATAGAAATTATAATGATTAAGACAAAAAAGTGCAGTCAAAATTGAAGAAGAGACGAAAATGAAAACAATGAGAATTACAAAAGAATTGATGTAACTGAAAGGGTAAGAAAATTGGTTGAAATCTTTCTAAATGAGTCGAAATAAATTCTGTTAAAAAATTTTTGTATCGAAAATTATCAAGGTACTGAAATTTATCGAATCATCGAAGTTCATAGTTATCGAAATTTATCGAGTTATCCACGTTTATTGAGTTATAGCATCTTAATGAATTATTCAAATTGATCAATGTTTATTCAGTTGTCTACATTTATAGACACAGCAAATTAGTTGTAGAAATTTATGGGTAGTTGTCGAGCCATAAAAATTTATGAGATTATCGAAATTTAGCAAGCAAATTAAATTTATCAAGTTATCGATGTTTATTGAATTATCAATATTTATAGCATAAACGAAATTTATCGAGTTACCGTAATGCATATAGTTCTTCGAACTTATCGATATTTATTGATTTGATAAAATTTTTTTCCATTTATCAAATCGAAGTTTTTGGAAATTTCCAAAAAAAAATCGGGTTTTTGAAATTTCAAGGTTATATGAGTTTACCGAGTTATCACTACTCGAATTTTATCGTGCTACCAAAATGTAACGAGTTATGGAAATTTGTCGATAGTTTAAAAAAGAAATTGGAGCTATCAAAATTAACAAAGTTATCGATTTATATCGGAAGATATATATTTTGGAGTAATTGAAATTTATTCGATCGCTCAAAACGCACTGTTATCGAATTTTATCGAAAATTATGGAAATTTGTCGAGTTATTCAATTTGGTTGAGTTATCGGATTTTAGTGTTTTTGAAATTCGTTGTATTATTCATATGTATCAAATCATCGAAATACATATATCCTCGGGTTAATTTGAAGTGAAGTTAAATGATATAAAAAAATTTTAGTCACGTTTAAATTCCGTACCGTCTTTTAAGTTAAACGACATACTAAGTTAGAGAACCTCTCCAAGGGCTTTAAAAAATGAAAAACACTCGAATTTCGACAGTAACTTGCGCTCTTAATTTAAATTTAAAGCCCACAAGCTAGAGGACGGTTTCAACACCGTTCGATGGGAGTTATTTTTGTTAATTAAAGAAACATATACTATGTACTTGTAGAAAATAATGTATTTACTTGCCTTTGAATTCCATACTGCTTCTTAGAGCGAAATTAAGCAATAATTTGAAGGCAGTACAATATCTTCCGAAAATTACTTATGAAGCCGCTCTAATCAAAGCCAATAGTAAGTTGTAGGGGGATTACTCTGTAATGCAATGCGATAGGCAAATACATCGTAAATGAAAAGCTGTGCGATTACCTATTGCATCGCATATCTCTTTAGTTCCAGAGTAGGCACCCAGATTTACGGCTCTATTCTGTATCAGTGACAAATTCTTGTCACAGCTTTTTTTACGGAAAATTATATGAAAAAGTGTAAATTTGTCAGTAAAAAAATGTTTGTAACGGATACAGAATTGGGCTATTATTATGTTAATATAAAAGTCACTCATACGCCCTGTACGACTAGTTTTTTTTTTTTATGTATTAAAGAACTGCGGGAGGGCATCTAAAGCTGGTTTCAACTTCCAAGTCATTTGCACATCTAACATAACAATGCATTGCTTTGTTCTCAACCAACAATGCATGTGAAGAGAGCATTGAAACGCAGCCAAGGCAAATAACTGCTTGGCATATATCTTACTAAGCATTGTGGCTTCAAATGATGGCGGTAATGGACATTCAAAGCAATGAAAATCAAACCAATGACAATCTTTGCCACTGGTTAAATGGATGGACATTCGTATACATATTCATTAGGGTGACCATCGAAAATGCTTTTTTTTTGGAAATTTCAAGACCCTACCCACTAATTTTTTTCGCTGTGCTATGTCCTATTTTTATAGATTTATTAAAGGTCATTTAGAGGTCGCGACCTGTCGATTTTTTGAATGAATCTTTTTGATTCGATCTCAAAGATCGAATATGATCCGGGAAGAGGATATATGGGCCTTTAAAATGTTATTTAATAATCTATTGTCGGACTTGGCTTGTTGGGATTTTGTATCGGATAAAATAAAAAACAACCCATATTTCCCTTAATTTTTTAAATTTTCGCCATCGATAATTTCCACAATTTCAAAATATGTAGTACTATATAAAATTAAATCTATTTTTAAATAAACTGGTAGCACACTTTTTGCAACCGCATAAAAATTGTCGGCTCTGAATTTATATTGTTTATGTACCGGACTTTCAAATTTTTTTAGCAGTGTGGCTAAGGAATACATCAATATCTATTCAAAATTGTTATAAACAATCGCTCTTTAGCAAAAAATTGGTTTTTCCAACATTTTTTGGAAAATGGGGGTGGCACCGCCCATTTAGTATATCATATAAGTGTATCTCAAAAACTACTTGACCGATCAAATTGGGTCGAGATCGGTCAAGTAGTTTTTGAGACACCTTTTAATACCCCCAAAATAGTTTGCTACTTGTACAAGTTATGCTGTATACCTGAACGAAATATAATCCTTGGTGAAAAAAATGTTTTTGTGGATTGTTGTTCAAGGACATATGTACATATCTATGTATTATCTATGCTTATGTTTATAAATAAATTTTATTTTTTTTGCGTTCTCTGGTTGCATCACGCTCGCTGCGAGTCCGCGCGGCACGCGGCATGAAGGCAAAAGCACCCGTGGCAGGAGCAAAAAAAAAATTATAATACCAAGGACTCCGTGCAAGTTTCCGTTGAAGTAATATCGTTTAAAAATTTCGTACGAGAAGCCATTTGCAACTCAGCGTAAATTTTTCAATATAAACAATGAAAGGAATATGTTGCCACATGGACCAAGCAGTATAAAAACACCTTTCTGCAGAGAACACTTTTCTTAGAGATTATAACCCTCACTACGTAGAAGTCTCCTTTCTGTGTTGCCAAAGAAAAGAGGCGCAACATATTTCTGCAAGGCTCCTCTCCTCTTTTCAAAAGTATATAACATTTATTGTGCAAATAAATATTCAAGGTGGAGTATCATAACCATTGATCAGCAGAGTTCCTTTTTGAATATCAAATATGTATATATATTAATATACATGCAAAACATTTGCTTTGAGGAGGCGTACAACCTCAACCCCTCATACGTGTAAAACTCACGGCGAATAGAGCAAAAGAAGTAAAAGCAAACTTCACAAACGTTCTTCTCTTTCATTTATTTTATTTTTTATTTTGACAATCTGGTAGCACATTCGTTTTATGTCAATACGCAAGCCACCATTTACGCTAGTTGTGAAATCAAGGATCAAAATATTTAATATATGAAATATAACTGTTTTTCTAAGGGAAACAGTAAAAAAATTAATAATAACTAAACAATTTAAACTGATTTGAAGTCTACTTAAGGTGTATGTTCGTGTTGATTTGTCTAATACATATGGGTGGTTCACAAGGTGTCGTACTTGTCGTATGTTGTAAAGTTTTTAACGGCTAAATAAATGTTTAGAGGACTTGAAATCACCACCAACTATTTTTTAACTGTGTGAAATTTCATAATAAAACTTTTATGTTAGCTTGCGAATTCCTTAAATATAGTTTTAGCCGTTTAAAGTTTATGACATACAACAGTACGACAGTATACAACACCTTGTGAACTCCCTAAGAGTGTTGTTTACAAAGCAAGCAAAAAACTTGAATACTAAATATCTCAAAAACTAGAAGGCTCCCGCACCTAAAAGTGGGTATATTTGAAAAGTGGAGGACTCCAGCTTTCCAATGGTACCACTTTTAATCCCCGAATGGGGGGTCTCCATTTCAAAGTGCACCCAAATAATGTATTATAGAATAAGGATTGATGTTCAATGTAAACGATTAAAAAATCTGATCGAGAAATAATAAATATTTCCACTTGTTTATAAAAAAAATTAAAAATAAAAATTTTATACAAAATAATGATTATTTGAAAAATTTAAACAATCGGGCTAAAGCGCGTCTAATTAATTATTATCGTGGAAAAAATCAGCAAGATACATGCTATGAATCAGTGAATAATAAATAATTACTGAATTCATCAAAAAAAAGGTAATAACAATAACTCTTGTAAAACCTCGAATTTTGCAAAATTGCTCAAATTATATTTTTTTTGTATGGTTTTAAACCGAATACAGTAATTTGTGCGAAAAAAGCTTGATCGTCCAATTTTGGGTGGCCCACTTGAGAGATTTTTACTCAGTGGCTAGGACTTATCGTTGATGTTTAGCCAAAAAACAACGGTATTTTGTAGCCATTTAAATTTTGAATTTTAGAACAGTTTATTTGTAAGGCCTATAAAACTTTTGAATAAAATACAAACGCCCACAGGTACACCTGTACCTATTTGGGTTTTTATTATACGATGCAGTTTTCAGGTTTATGCACAAGTGTTAATGCGCAGAAGATTTTAATATTCGGCCAACTATTGCTTATCAATATGCAGAGTAAAAGCTTGGGTAGTATGAGCCGGTTTTTTGAAAGTTAATATAAGTCCAAAAAAATTTTTTATGGTAATTTTAGTCTTATACAGATATCCTCATATATACATTCATATCTACTAGTACCAGGTTGACCGAGCTTTGCCCGGAGTGCACATACTTTTTAAAGTTTTCAAGGTTTTGGTATCAAATACTGCTCGTTTGGATAGCTCTAAAAAAATATTTTTGAAAAAAAAAAAATATTGGATTTCGATATATGTATATTAAGTAAATTTCTTACTCTAAAATTTAGGTGACAACCCTATTCCCGAAATACGCTGGAATGAATAGTATATATCTTGAGCGTATATACATCTACTGTGTATACATACAAAATGCCGATTGAAATTAACGAAATAAAAATTTGTATTACATAAAAGCGTAACCACCCTGATCGAAAATGTTTTCTAATAAAAGTCCTCAACAATACCTTTCATTTGATATCCATATTGCGATGTTTTAGATAAATTGTGTAGAATCGAAAATAAGTGCCAACCTTACACTACTATCCTAAGGGATACTATTTTGTATATAGGGAAAACATTGTTTAAGAACCATCACAATGGGCCCTGAGCCTAAGTGTGTCTTATAGACGACCGCGACAACAACCTTGTTTAAGAACCCTCTCTTGGTACCCATGAATAGTAACATTTTACCCTTTTTTCTAAACAAAAAATTAAATAAATATGCGATTCAAAATAGGTGGCAACCCTATTCAAAATATTTTTGAATTAGGGATCTTAAAAATATCTTCCATTTGATGCCAATATTATGATGTATTAATTAATTTTTAACTAATTTCGAATAGGTGACAACCTTATACGAGTCTTCTCGGAGATAATGCCTATTCAGATAACCTTAAAATCCAAAAAATTATCTGTGTACAAAATTTCATCAAAATCGTTAGAGCCGTTTCCGAGAACCCTATGGATATATATATACAAGAATTGCTCGTTTAATGTAATAAGCTATTCCGTGTAGACAAGGAACCTCGTAAGTTTGCAATCTCAACTTTGTGCATAGTATGTGTGTATGTAAAAAAGCATACAAAAACCTTCATTGCGAGATGTGTATGTACATATCATCGTACAAACCTATCTCAATTTGGAATAAGTGGTTGTACGGAAATACCTACTTCCAATTCAGTAATTAAGTACGCCATTTGTATGATAGTGTCTTTAGAGTATAAATAGCATAATTAATTAGTACTTCTATTCTACTAACACAAACCCAGTAAATCCGTTCATAAACTTTTTGATGAATACTATTAGCAAGAAAATGAAATTTGTTCCGATTATTTCACTTTCACTCTAAACTAAAAAGACTCCCTCAAAGGCTAACTATTTTAATTGTAAAGCATGCACTGAAGTATTTACATACGTATGTATGTATATATTAAAGTACATATGTACATACAAATGTACAACTCAAAGTAGGACAAGGACAAAAATGACTCAGTATTCCCAATGCAGTAATTTTGTATCAAGGCCTCCCAGTTCCTATGAATAAAAGTGTAGAGTCCCAAAGTGTTGAGCTGGAGCGCCCCGAGTAAGTACATGCATACATATGTACGTTGTTGACACTTCGCCGCTGAGGAAACAACGGGGACGAATATAGTATACCAGCGCACTTGGCTAATATTAGACGATTGTACACGCGTACAAACACTACTACTTATTCAGTCGCCAACATGGACTGAATAATTCAACTACTACTGACATTTGATGTTAAGCACTCCGTACCCTTGTTCTCTTTCTGCCGCCACCAAGAGATTAACTCTGACCGTCAGCTATGCCGCAATGGAATGTGGCTAGCATTTTTCACTGTTACTGTGGTGGTAAGTGTGTTGGAATTCTCAAAAATCTCAACAATTCTGAATTGAACTAAATTACTCGCCTAGGGGCAGAATGGCAGCAGCCAGGTACAGGACAGGTAATCAAAAGCTGTTAGCAGTGTTGTTAGCAAAAACAAAAAAACACTCCATACAAAGGCTTGCACGAGTTCCGAATTCGCAATACTCAGAGGTTTTGAAAATACGCAAAAACTCAATATACAGTTGGAGGAGTACTACATAGATTTGTAGTAGGGAACATACAATAGATTTATACAGACAGATGTACATTAGACTCTTTCAAAAAGAAAAAAAAAAAGAAAAACAGTTTCAATAATAGTTCATACATGGCGTATGAGTAACATTCTTTCCTAGTCATATTTCATAATAGCTCAACCAGCCACCGACGGAGCGGCCTTCCGTACCTGCCGTCCGAGAATCACATAAGATAAAGGTCGTGAAATAAATTTTTACGCATTTGCAATTGACCATTTACAACCTTTTTTAGCAATCAATTTTCTACTTTGATAGCTTGACGATCAAAAGAATTTACAAAAAATCTTTTATTTTTCAATTTTTTCCCTATTAAAATTTGCATTTTTCCATTCACAAACTTATAATGAGAATATCTTGCGAAAATGAACAAAATAATTATTTTGATTTGAGGCTTTCGCCATTATATTTAGGACGTATAAGTGTTCGGAAAGCATACAGCAAGCGACAAAACGATTTCACTTCAACATTTTCAACAGTTTTGAATATTTATCTTTTATTTGTTTAGTGTTCATTTATATTATATAAAAGTATAGCTCTTTATCTAGCAAATACCATATAAATGCAGATTTCTGATTTTGCACGAAAATTCCATAAAAATTACAATCATTTTAATTTCTAGAATGATTTTTGGTATGCAGTTTTATATCTTACTAAATTCTAGTACAATAAAGTGCAAGTTTGAAGTTGCTAAAAATCGCGTTGATTTTTGATAATTTTTTTGCCGACGGAATCACGCATTTTCTTCCATAAAAAGTAATATTTTATATGTAAAAGAGAGCTTATACCGTCAGAAAAAAAAAATTAAAAAAAAATCAATGCGGGTTTTTAGCTACTTCAAACTTTCTTATACTAGATTGTAATAAGCTATAAAACTGCGTACCAAAAATTTATTTAGAAATTCTAATACATACTTAGAATTACGATAAAAAATGTGTGCAATTTTTTAAATTTTTGTATTAAGTTCGAAATTTGGACTATTCGGTTTTTGTTAGATAAGGAGCTGAAATTTAATAAAAAGCAAAAGAAAGGTAGTCAAAACTGGTAAAAATTTTGATGTGCGGGCTGTATATACCGGCCCCAAGAAACTCATTTTGTTTCATTTTATTTGAATTTGAAATTAGAAAGAAAAAAGAATTTTCAGCTTTAAATTGTTGTATAGAAACCACACACCGCTTTCAGTCCTTTATTCCAGTTTTGGTCCGTCATAAAAAAGCTCTTAGGACTTGGATGGAAGGATGAATATGAAGAAGCATCCGCTTTAAACTTAAATACCCAGAGAAGCAATGAGGTTTGCGTTAGCTTATCTTATCATATCTTTTTTTTTTCTTTTCTTAGCTTATCTTATCTTATCTTATCTCATCTTATCTTAGCTTATCTTATGTCATTAATTCATATATGATTATTTACATATGTAATCATAAAGGCGACCCTCTTTTAACATTTTTTTTTTTATAGTTTTTATAAGTTTTAATTGCTTCACTAAGCCTCAAGCAATTCCTTTTCGTAATGAAGCAGAGAGCGGTAAAGATCAATTTTATGCGGCTACATAGCATATCGGAAATATGCTCATGCATGTACTTACGTACATACATACATGTACACTTAAAAATACATACCTGTGCATGTTTATTTGCAAGTGTGTTGGTGCGTGAAAGCTTTCATGCCTGGCTGACTACTTTGTTTGCCGCTTCGACATTTAAAGTCGCTTTTGGAAAATTTGAATTGACAAACGCGCCTCCAACATAAAATAGATGCTAACAGCATCCTATGTGTGTACACACATCCATAAATATGTATGTATGTATACATGCATACGTACTTCCTATCATTTGCCGAGTCATTCAAGTAGCCTTCCAACGAATGCACTTGCACTAAAACATACATTGATACATAGTAACATTTATTTGGACGAGTGCGAGTGTATGCTAGGTTGCCTAAAACGCCTACTTTTATGTCATAGCTATGTATAATGCATTAACAGCTGCCGCTCTAAGCTGCCTTTCTAGGTACTTTCATTCATAAATTGCATACGCATGCAGACATTTGTGGCAGCCCAGGGCTTTTAGTGCACACATACTCGGGCATTTGGCGTGTTTGTTTGCTGTACATACTACTTATATACATACATAATATTTACATATGTACATCCGCTTGCATGTGCCACTTCTTCTTCTTTTAGCTCCAATTCACTTTAGCCCCCATAAGCTTAGAAATTGTCCACCAGCCGCACTACAATGTTGCATTCATTTAAGAGTGCGATTTAGTGACAAGGCAAAGCACATTGGCCACACAACTCAGTGTGTGCGGGGCGTATGAGTAATGCTTAAGTGGTAAAAAGAGTAGAGCGTGTGCACACAATGTACGTACACGTGTATACAAAGGCCCTGGTATATTCAAGTGCGTCTGCGTGCATCTATCGTAATGTGCGTGGTGAACATGAAAATACAATTTACGAACTAAAGTGGGACAATTGAGCTGGTTGGTATATGTGCATATTCATGTCTAGATACATGCATACATACATATGTGATACATTCATAAAAGAGAACAATTTGATCGACAGATAATTTTTAGTATTAAAATGTAAAAAAAGGAAAATAATATTGTTTGGTTGTCTTTCAAACTTAAGAATTGAAAAATAATAATTATCTTTTTTTCTTTTTCTTCATCGTCCATTTTTACTAGTACTAGGTACTAGTTACATTAAATTGTGCACACATTTTTTAAAACTAAAACTTATGGCGGATTTCCACTAGACATTAAAATGGGACAAAAAAGTGTGGCATTTAGAAATGTCATGGAAATGAATTGAATGGTCTCGAAAAGAGTCTTTTTTCTTTTATGTATTGCCAAATTTTGTAACACATTTTTTCATTTAATGTGTATACAGTGGGGAGCAGAAATGAGTACGTGGTGATTTTTGTTAAATATTTGCAAGGTTTTTAAAGTCAAAATTTTTGTTGTTATTTTTTCATAAAAATATGGTTCATGATTTCACCAAAACCATACATATAATTCGCATATTCAAACTTTATAGAGAGCTTATGGTGATTTCGTTTCTACCAAAAAATGTCGCCTTTTGATTGCCCTTTTCTCTTTTCTTGTTCGATTCTAAATTAAAGGCAAAGGGTGAGAAAATTGTGTGTTCGTTTCTTAAAATGTCAAGTGCAAGTTTTATACGGCTGCAACATCGCGTTGATTTTTTGGATTTTTTTTTTGCTGATGGCTTTTGCGGGTTTTTTCATACAACAAGTGCAATTTATAAAAACTGGCGCTGATTTTATTTTTTAATTGTTGTTTTTTTTGCAAACAGTCTTGTGAGCATAGCAAATGCGAGCATAGCCAATGCAAATTGCCAAAGAAGGGCCTGTGGTAGACTGCATTGTCTGCATATGCGTGGATATCGAACCATCTAATGTTGATAAGTAGCGAATCAATTTAAAAGCAGCAGAGCAAAATAATTTCGTTGGATAAAAAAGGGGTTCTCAATTGTTTTCATTTTTTACCTGAAAACAGTATGGGGTGAACTTTTTAAAAAGTTTTAAACAGACATTTTTGGTGTTCTTGCATCAAGGAATCCTTTTCAATAGTAGCAGGAACCGAAAATGGCATTTTGTATATTGTTTCTTTTTTTTAGTCCATTATATGCTGTTTTTAGGTCAAAACAAAGACAAAAAATCTTAAATTTTAATTTTGAAGATCAAAGTAATTCTTTATTCAATGTGACCTTCACAATGACCATAAAAAGTAGACTTTTTGATTTTTTGTCGTTCTTTCTAAAAACAGCATATAATGAACTAAAAAAAAAAAAACAATATACAAAATGCCTTTTTCGGTTCCTGCTACCATTGAAAAGGATTCCTTGATGAAAGAACACCAAAAATATATGTTTAAAACTCTTTACAAAGTTCAACCTCATACTGTTTTCAGATATAAAACACAGCTTCATCTATTTGGAAAAATAATTAAAAATAATCGTGTAATTAGAAATAATCAAAAAATTGAAGATAATCTAATAATTAAACACAATCAAATGATTAAAAACAATTAAATGAGTAAAAATAATCAAACAAAAATTATCAAATAATTAAAAAAACAATTTGGTTAATTTTGATTATTTGATTATTTCTAATTATTTGATTATTTTTGATTATTAATGGCTGGGTTATGTAAGAAAATTAAAATAATCATTAAAATTAAAAAATGCAAAAAAATTAATAAGTACTAATCGTAATGGAAATTTAACAGCTCTGCCCTATATATCTGCTTATGAAGATAAACAGTGCGCCTCCTTTTGATCCTCAGTGTTAACAGTTTTCGTTTTGCTTATTTAATGTTCATTAATTTTTAATAAAAAAGTAGCAACAAATTTTCATCAAAATGCCAAACTTTAACAAAGAGTGTTCGCATTGTCTTCCACATAAAAAAATAGGCAAACATACTTTGCATGGAACAAAATGCGTCAGACCTTCGCTAAAAAGGATAATTTCAAAAATCAAAGCAATTTTTTAGAAACTTGAAACTTGCAATTTATTTAAAAAATTCAATAGGCCTAACCTGCATACTGAAACAATTCTAAAAACGTTTACAAAAATGTGTGTAATTATTTGTTATAAATATTATATAACGCTTGAAAATCGGATTTGCATTGCTTTTGTTATAACAAAAGGAAAACTGTCAACACCGAGGACCAAAGGGGCACTATTCAAGTGGCTGCCACTAAATGTATTTCCAATACGATCCTATGTTGTTGTGGGCACATCCTAATGTGCATAATCCTATGTATTCGTTCGGCGCCCTATTGCAGCTTTTCGCTCATTTGTCTCATAAATACATCATTTTAAATAATCTTCATCGACAGTTCCTAAGTAACTTTGAGGCAATAAGCAATTCTCGCATTCATGTTTTTTTTTTTACAAATTTAGCTCACAATTCACATGTGCAATACATACTTACGTTGCATGTACACCATACGTGCTTAAGTTTAACTATGTGTGACTTCTATTGCCGCTTTTATTGTCAATACCAACCAAACGAGTTTCTGCACTTTCCGTCCCGTCATCATTCAAGGTGTAAGCCATTAAAGTCAGTAAGTGGCTTCTTTGCATCTCCCAGTTGCCATCGCTTTTTCACAATGTGCTTTCTTTCACCATCAACACTTCCGTCGCTTAGTACTCGTAAAACACACACACACACATATGAAATGTACTTGTTTTTCATTGCACGCATTGGGAACAGTAAGCAAAACAAAAAAAGAGTAACTCGAGAAGTTAGAGCGCATTGTTAACTGAACTGAGCGTGCTACGTCGAAGTGGAGCAACAGGAATGCGTTAGACACCTTTTATGTGTGTATGTATGTATTTTCGTTTGCATGAATGTGTGTGTAAGTATATGAATTGCTGGCGATGAGAATGATACTCCTTTAAACGACCTATAGAATGGCGATGAGATGCATCCTTTGTAAAATCTAACAAGCTGCTACATTATCCTTGAGCGTAATAAACGCTGTTTTCCTTTTACGAGCAATTTCATCTCTGACTTTCCCTTCAACTGTTGTATTTTGTTTTCGAAACGCGTTCAACAAATAAAAAACCAAGCAAATGTGTAGAATCAGTAATAAAAGCTTTGGAGTACATCAACAGGTCGTATGAGTAACATTGCGTTTTGCAGCATTCCATATATTCGAAAGCAGTTTCTTTGCTTTGAAACGGTTAATCGATTTTATGACTTAAGCGCCAAATTGAAGATGATAGACTGAGGTATGTGCATATGTATGTACAAACATCCTACAAATATTTTTAATGAGAAAATTTGTGAGTGAGTGAGTGTGTGAGTATCTACGTTTGTTGATCTTTCACGCGAAAACCGCTGGCCGTATTATAATGAAATTTGGCAAACATAAGTATAGGATATATTTTGTACAGAGTCGCCACCACAACAATGTCAAACGAAAACGAATTGTTTCGAAATAATTTTGGAGCGGGTTGCCAGTTCAAAAAGTTAGATCAATTTAATTAACAGGTTAGGTGAAGTACTTTTAGCGAGAGAGTTTTAAGAAAGCTTTATTTCGAAAATAGTTTTTAAGAAGTTGCCTGTTTTGGAGTTCAAAATCAATTTACTTAACAAGCTAAATGAAATATTTTTATATGGGCATCAAGCCAGAGAGTTTTAAGAAAGCTTTATTTCGAAAATGGCTTTTAAGAGGGTTGCCACTTGTTTTCGAATTCAAAATTAATTTAATTAACAAGTTAAAAGAAAAATTTGTATATGGGCATCAAGCGAGCGAGTTTTAAAAAAGCTTTATTTCGAAAATAGTTTTTAAGAGGTTGCCACTTATTTTGGAGTTCGAAATCAATTCAATTAAAAAGTTAAATAATTTACTGTAATATAGATGTAAAACTAAATATTTTTGACGCAGGTTGCCACCCGGTTATAAGTTCAAAATCAGCTTTATTAACATGATAAATGAAGTTTTTTTTTCATATGGGTATCAAACGACAGAAAGTTTAATTTCGAAAATATTTTTGAAGAGGGTTGCCACCGATTTAGGAGCTCAAAGTCAATCTATGTAAGTTAAGTGAAATATTTCAAAGTGATTAGTTGTAGCGTAGTGCTTCCCACAGCAATTGTGTAGGGAATTTCTTCTCCCTACTATGTAGTATTTTTATCTTTTTTATTAGTAGTTATTGGCGAAGCGAGTGTTCTTATCGCCATTCGAAAATTTGAGTATGTTTTCATATTTAAATTACAATATTTTGCAAATAACTGCTAAATATAAATCTGATTTTCATACAAAGAGTTGAACAGAAGTTGTATCTCAATTTCCAGCACAACTGCCACTGCTAACAATCTGCTGATTGCTGTTTAACAAATCCCTATGCACCCAGCTATGTATGTAATTACTAATACATATTTACAAAAAGCTATATGCATACATATGTACGTAACTATATACATACATACAAGTGTACGGCACGCGCGACTGGCTGATGAGTCCCAACAAACTGCTATCGCTCTAAAGTAAGCAATTCGCCAACGCGCTGATTTCGTCTCCTCCAGCAATTAGGCACTCACACCTCAACAGTCACACCAACATTCCCACAGCTATTCGCACAAAACTTCCAACAAAAGCCATTGCAGTCAGAATTAGCAATCGATGGCCGACATCACTTCTGCTCAGCGAGTGGTTAGTAGCGCATACAGTTAACCGCATTTAGCAGACTTTACCAAAGTTTCTGCAATTGGCGCCCATAAATTCGCGCTTCCCATGACACAAAACCCTGCTCATCCGCCTCCACTCCCGCATCCAATCCTTTTGGCCATGGTGATGATCGTGCGAATGCCTGCAATTTACCAAATGAGCTTTCATTAATTGTAACGATGGGCGTACATATTGAGCGCGTTTTTGTGTATGTGTGTGTGTTTGTATGCATGTATGTATGTAGCGGTGTGTTTGATTGGGTTGCACTGCAATTTTATGCTGACTCAGGCTGGCGACTACAAAGTTTTCAGTTTTATTACTAAATTTTCGGAAATGCACGATGGCATATATATGTACTTATGTATGTATGTGCATACGTACATAGCGACGCTTACGAATCGTACTCTTATAACGAGTAGTTTGAAGTTTTCGAGTAAATTTTTGGTTGGCTTATTTTTTAGTATATTCAGCAGGTGCTTGTGAGTTTTCCCATTTCCCGCATAATGAATATGCAATGCAATGCAATGCACTGCACTGGCCAGCTATGGGATGGGCAACAAAGTGCGTGACCAAAAGCGCAATGTTTTGCTGGTGAAAGTTTTCAAATCGGTAATCGCAAAAGCTTTTGTAGAATGAAAAAAAAAACAAAAATGCTTAAATTACATTTATGTATGTGTGCAACTACTTTTAATAAATAAATAATTGAGTAAAACTTTCTTCGGTAACTGAAGCATGTGCTGCGCTACATACATATGTCCATTCAAAGCTGGTTGAGAGGAAAGGAACAGAAGACATACTAATTTGTGAGGCTATGGCATAAGTTTTAAAATTTTGGGTATGTAATTAATAACTAGTTGCTTGCTGCACTTAGATGGCAAAGATTATTATATATGTATGCATGTACCAAATATGAAAACGCACTATCATTGTTGGGGTGCATTGACCTGGTCATAAAGGAGTTTCATACTGATTATAGCCATATTTGTGTACAAATATTGTATGTCTTATGTGTGAACGTATTTACTTAAATATACATAGTATGTCTACAAGTGAATAATCAATCAGGCAGGTTCTGATTAAGCGAAAATTCTACTCCAGCTAAATATTGTGCTAACGCACAGTAACTACACACACAATCTTTTGAGTTGATAATGAATTGTTTAAGGTCTGACTGCATACAAGTGCTGTTACACTCAGCGTTTCTGATTCTACATATTTTGAAGGAAAGCTTAAATTCCGAAATGCGGAAATTCGTGAATGATGGTAATGGATGGTATTGAAAATGGGCAAAATCGGACAATAACCACGCCTACCTCCCATATAACGGTAATTTTCAGAAATACGAAAACTGCGATATTTTAGTAACTACTGAAGATTATTCACTCAAAATTGATATTTGCAATAACTTTTAGACGAAAAATAAGAATATTAACATTTTTTTGAAAATGGGCGTAGCCACGCCCACTTATGGTTACATGTGTATATCTTGGCAACCGCTACACCGATTTCTTCCAAACTTGGCACAGTTATTGGCCTTGGTACAGGATACCAAATGGCCGAAAATTTTAAAAATCGGACAATAACCACGCCCACATCCCATATAACGGTAATTTGGAGAAATACGAAATCTTCGATAAATCCGTAAATATTGAAGCTAATTTATTCAAAATTGATGCTTGCAACAATTCTTTATCAGGAAATACGCTTATCATAAAATTTTGGAAAATGGGCGTGGCACCGCCCACTTATGATCACATATATGTATCTCGGCAACCGTTCTACCAATTTGTACCAAACTCGGTATGGTTATTGTGCTTGCCACATAAAAGCAAAACGTTCAAAATTATTGAAATCGGACTAAAATCACGGCTTTTCATATAACGGTAAATTTTAGAAATGCTCGAAACGTCAATATTTCAAAATTTAAGGACGCTAATTTATTAAAAATTGATACACCCCGGCTTACCATGTAGCGGTAGCTTTCGGAAAGGTGAAAAGGCATATATGTAATACTTGCGCCGGGTATTTAATGTTCGGCCCCGCCCGAACTTAGACTTTCTTACTTGTTTGAAGATATTTTTAAAGTGGGTTGCCACCTGTTTAAAAATCGAATTAGATTTAGTCAATAAGATGAGTGAAATATTAGAAAATGCATGTTAAATAAAAGTTATGTAAGAAAGATTTATTTAGAAAATATTTTTTAAAGTGTTGCCACCTAATTAAATTGATTCAGTTAGATTAAAGAAATCTTATAATATGGATGCCGAGCGTAACAGGTTTAAGTAAGCTTTATTATGAAAATATTTTGAATAGGGTTGCCACTTTTTTGAAAAAAGAAATTCAAATTAATGAAATATTACAATATGGATGTTTAGGCGCAACCGCTAATACCAGACGCCTAAATGCATGCTATGCACTGCTGCATGTTCAAAAATTTCCTTCATTCAATTTATGAAACTTATGCACATGCACTTCTCAATTTCCATATAATAAAACTTACAATTTGATGGCAATTTAAAGTATGCTCGGCGTAGTCTGATGCATCCTTCGGACAATGCTTCCGGGGTTTTCTGCATACTGGATGATTACCATTGGCCACAATGACTGTCCACTACTTTTTAGTCCAATAAATATTTTTTTTTATATAAATACATATATAAAGACATACTGGCCTCCCCTCCCACTGAGTTATTTAATGGATGTCAAACGAAAGATGCTTAAGAAAACAGTTTTGAAGTGTTTGCCACCTACTTACATATCGTCGTTTAAAGTACAAAACCGCGTATCAACAAAATGCAAAACGTCTCTCTGCTAGTAGGCATAGCAACTAATTGACGTCGTCGACATCTCTGGAGGTTTGCCATTGTCTGCCGAAAAACAAGTGCTATGTATTAATAAAATATGTTGGTCCAACCAGTTATCTAAACTGATTCCTGCCGTCAGCCTATATTTCAGCCCATTTCTGAAAGCTCGAAGTACAAAAAGCATCATCATGATAATGTTAAGTAACTAGCTCACATTTATTTTCAAATTTATATTTGCACTCCTTTGTTAACAGCACCTGAGTAAGTTGACATCTGTTTATGTACTACGAAAACAACAAGAATTACCTAATTAAATGATTTAATGTACCATTTTCATTATTAACCGGTAGATCATATCAGATTTTTATTTTTTTCCAAGGACTTTTCTCGCTTAAAAGCTGGTTTTATTTTCAGTGCGTGAGTGCCTTAATACGAGTATGTATGTACATGCATTTGCATTCATACTTTAATGCGAGTTCGGTTGAGTAGTTGTATCAGGTGCACATGTGCAAGGTATTCTTTTTTGTATTTTTATGAAAAAAAATTTATGTATGTGGTGTTGTATGTAGAAGTGCGGAAAGTACGGATAATAACAAAAACTACAATGTGTATATCATTTGGTGTGTGGGTAAAGTGATAGCGCCAATAGCGGCAGCTGTCATGGCGACTGTCTCTCGCGCATTTATTTCTGTCACAGCTACCTCTTGATTTCACATACACGTACATACATATGTAAGTATATACATAAATACTATTTAATGCAAAACGTGTTTTCATTGTTTTTATCTGCTCGAAAACATTTGCGTCCACGCACGCATCCACATACATGCAAGTGCATGTTTATGCATGTATAGCTACGGTGACCAGATTACTGTGGCCAAAAATGTGGACATTTATAAAGCATCGAATCCGAATCTACAATATTGTTTTTAGAATAAAAAGACATAACATCTATTAATACAGTTTTCTTTAAAACAAAACAAAGAGAAAAACCTTGGAAAATGATTGCAAAAATGTATGCACATAATAAATATGTACGATGGCGAGAATGTAAATAGCGAAAACACAATTTAGCAAGTTTTGGCAATTTTTCTCTGTTTAAAAAATGTTTATATATTTTAATCAGATTTCCTAGAATTTTTTCAGTATGCAGTTGTGTAGCCAATTAAATTTTTTTATAAAAAAAGTGCAAAATTGAAGTAGCTTGGTCTTACCGTTGATTTTCGGATTTTTTTCGCGCATATTCCTCCATACAAAGTATATTCAATTTTTTTTTGTGTAGAAAAAATGAACAACATCTTCCACAAATATGTACCAAAAATCTACGGTAAGTCCAAGCTACTTAAAATTTGCACTTTGAATTGAATGGGCTACAAAACTGCATGCTCACGCAGAATTTTTCAGAGAAATGTAATTAAATACTCAAAATTTTGATAGAATTTTGTAGAAGTTTGCAAATTTTTGTGCAAAGTTTGAAACTTTGACATACATGGGCTTTGTAAGATAACGAGCTATACTTTCATAAAAAAGTAACAAACATTAAATAATCACCAAAGAATGCTAAAACGTCTTTTCCCAATTTATATTTTCGCCACTGTATCTACAACTTGTATTTTTCGTATCTATGATTTTTTTGAGGGAATTAGTATATTTTTTTATAATTTCACTAAATTCAAGTTATAATCATTTCATTAAAAAACAAAAACACTGATTTTTAAGCAAAAAACAAAACCAACTCCAATTCGAA
Organism: Rhagoletis pomonella; assembly: GCF_013731165.1. Classification (NCBI taxonomy): domain Eukaryota; kingdom Metazoa; phylum Arthropoda; class Insecta; order Diptera; family Tephritidae; genus Rhagoletis; species Rhagoletis pomonella. Next base: position 46,696,632 of record NW_023458556.1, on the reverse strand, counting down.
TATAAAAATTCAAGATAAACGTTAATTTCTTAATAATCCAATGATCGGTCCTAAACCAAATCAGTACGGGACCACCTCTGAGGTACCAGCTTTCCTTTTATTATAGATATCGGTTAAGGTGGTCCAAAGTATGCGATAACATACATAAAAAAAATTCTGACGAATTGATAATCTCTTTAAAAAAAATTGAAAAGAAATGATAAGACTCCAATATAGCGAGAGTACCAGTTTTCCAGAATAAAACATAACCAAAGATCATAGAAGATAAGGATTCTGGCTATGTTTATGGCTCCCCTATATTCTATGTACTTTGTGATAACGACAGTGCTGCCACGTTTGTACGAACAATTATTTTTGGGCCAGAGTACAGGGAGACTCTTAATTAATTAATAAAGAAAACACTGAAAATCGGGACTTAATCGGTACAAATATGAAAAATCTGGACACTTATACGTCCTGACTTTTAAAAAATATTCAGCGGGACAATTTTCTTAAAATCGGTGCTGTCCCGCCAAAATCGGGACGAATGGTCACCGTATATATAGCACATGCATCTGTACTTTGCCGATATACAATCGCACACACCCTTAACGCCCGTACCTACGCGTTTGCACACTGGGAGGACCAGTCAGACGCTGCTATGCAGGATAACAAGCACACCGAATTGCCATTTTCGAGGATTAATTTTACCAAACTCCAATCAGCATTGTGGATGTTGGGATTGTGGCTATGCACGCATGTGAGACTGTGCGATAATGGTTGCGGCAATGGCTCTCAAATCAAACAAAAACAAAAAAACTTTACTCCTGCTCGAGTGTGAAATTGGGCGTAATATGTCTCAATTGAGCTGCGCGAAAGTGCCACCGAGCTACATACGTATTATCCTATAAAAAATATTGTAAAAAGTGAGATTTAAATTTAACGCATATTTTTGTGAAATGCAAGTAAAAGAAATATAGTTATGGATATCCTCAAAGCTTTTTTTACACGGAATGTCGAAGTTGCAAGCGTCATATATGTATGTATGTAGGTACATGTGTACAGGTCTTTGCATATACGTAGATGTGTTTCAAGCTAGTTTTTTACTTACGCTAGAAGAGAATAAAGATACTTAGTAACACCACAGTAACGCACATTTTTCAAAAAAATTGATATTACCTAAAATTATAGCTAATTTGGTATTGCTTATTACACTGTAGGGAAAATCTCAAGTTTTGAAATTAAAGTTTTCTTGCTAAGTTTTCGATGAAAGTATTGGTCATGCTTTAACCAAAACCATATAAATCAATGTTTCAAACTTTATACGAAACATAAAAAAATTCAATCAACTTTCGTCAACATTTTAAACTTCAAAAACACTTTTTTTTTAGATTTTTTTTTTGGAATGCTGTTTTAAAAGCCCATTTTAGCAGAATAAAGTGCCAGTTTCAAGCGGCTAAAAATTGCGTGGATTTTTTGTAACTTTATTCCGACGGTTTTTGACACGTTTTCCCATATAAACATGAATGCGCAAGACCGTTCACAAAAAAAGTTTCAAAAAATCAACGAAAGATTTTATAAATTTCATTTTTTGCATAAAAAAGCAAGCGGCCGCTGTGACTGAGTGGGTAGGCGTGCTACCACTCCGCATGACCTAGATCTGAGCAACATCCTAACAAAAAGTTTTTTTCTAATAGCGGTCACCCCTCGGCGGGCAATGATAAACCTCTAAGTGTATTTCTGACAAAAGAAGTTATCACTAAAATAATTTTCGCGGTAAAAATGTAAGTCCCGCCATTTCTCTAAAAACATCAAGACGCACGCACACCACAAATGGGAGGGGTTCGCCTTCGCCAAACACTAAACTCAAGTGTAAACGCCAAATTATTTTTATTATTAATGTTTTTATTATCAAGCTAATACAACAATTATTGATTATGAGGTGGTACGAAGTATGTTTGTATATCCAGTTTTTAAATAACCAAAAATTTGTGTTCCATTTTTAAATGACAAAGAATTTTTGTGCTGTTCTAAATGTTTAAAAACTTATAACTAAATTTTAAATAACTAAAAAAGTTATGCGCAGGTGAAATTACCAAAAATATATGCCTAGTGTTAAGTTAGTCAAAAAATAATAGCTAGTTTTAAAATAACCAAAAATGTATGGACATTTTTAGTTTACCAGTTTTCAAATAGCCAAAAAATATATTCAGAGTTGAATCTCCCAAAAATTCATGGCCACTTTTTACGTTTCCAAAAATCCATGTCCAGTTCTAAAACTACTATTATAATATTCAAAAATTTATATCCTGTTTCTAAATGACCCAAAATTTATTAACCGACTTCCAAACATGGAGGAGGTTATCAGTTCGTCGAAATATTTTTTTCTTTTTTATATATGTTACCGCATAACTTTTGACCACGTCAACCGATTCTTTTGCATCGTCGGGAGCTGAAGACTTGCTCTAGCTGCTAGTCCCTTAAAATTTCCTCCAATCACGTCGTAAGCAGATTTCCCATGTGAACTTGCAACAAAGTTCAATTCTGCCATTTCCTTGGAAGGGATTTTCATGATTTCAGACTCTTTAGTAAAGTTAATATGATTTATTCATATTGTTTTTGTTTTTCGCACACCTTTCCTCTTTCAAAAATATACAATTTCATAAAATTTCAATGTTTATTTATCATATTGCTCGAGCGTTAGACGATCTAGAGTCCATACGCCTAAGTATCCCATTACGCCCATTCCGGTACTTAAAGTTGACATTATAGACAATGTTTTTATGTAAAAATAAAAAATTAAAGAAATGATATCATCAAAAAAAATCAAAAAGAAAAAATGTTTACTTAATTTTTTTTTGGTTTTTTATACGTTGCACTTTAATGTAAAAAATGTATAATTAAAGCCCATAATAGGACGAAAGAAATAATTTTTTTTTTTCATTAAGTTTTGTTAAAAGGTTTTCAAGATACAGCACTTTAAAGAAAGGTATGTATGACGTTTTCTTAAAATTTAATTCCTGTGTAAATAGGCAACCCTACGTCATATCGGCAAAATATGCTGCACGTATATTCATGTCACTTAGACCTTCAATCTCTTCAACTTTCATCCAATACCTGAGAGGTCGCGCACAGAGGTGGCCGCGGTGACATGAAATGCCTCAAATTCCATTTGATTTTATACATTAGTAGCAGACCCGGCGAACTTCGTCCCGCCCAAAATTTTTATTTTTCTATTGGAGCTTTTCGGTCCAACAATTTCACCAAAAATTCACGTTTACGATTTTCATTGGCACATTCATCTGCTAAGATTATGGTTTGGTGGTAATTTGCCGCTTTAAATAACCTAAAGAAAGAAGTTCTTGAAATTCTCCAACTGTGCAGCATTTCATAGCACGGTTATTCGCAAAACGAAGTAAATTTAAAGAATTTTTTCCTCTTCACTCCCTGGCGGCAACAATGACCCGGTTCTATAGTGAATCTGTCCTAGAAGCTTTACAGTATAGTTGGTAGAAATTTCAAAATGGGTGCGAATCATTGTTTTACAGAAATGCAATATACATACATATACTTATTTCAGACGAAATACCTTAAAAGCTTGAACGCATAATAATATTGGAAAATCACATCCATTGGGCCAATCGTAACACCGGAGAGTTCAATATACTCAATGGTGCAACAGGACGATTTAATCTGACCTTCACGGCACCTTTTCTCACTTGGCTATTTTTAGTAATAACTCGACTCCAGCGCCACTTGGCAGCAAATTTTTGCAATAGTATTGCTCTTACCATGACCAATACATATTTAAAATATTAGCCAAATCGAATCATAAATAAGGTTTTTAGTAATAACGCAACTACAGCGCCAACTGGCGGATTGAATTGTGAAATTAAACCATCCAGAGACCCACTCAAACACACACAATAAATTTCGTTAAAAACCGTACAACCAGTTAGGAGGATTTCACTCACAAACACACCTACAGAAGAATGATAAATACATTCAAGGATAGCTAAAAGTCGGTACGTTTGTAGGCCTCACGCCCCCTTTTCAAATAGTCAACATGTCAAATAAGGTTAAATTAACTACACAAAGAAACAAGTTATTTTTAAACAAAAAACACAACTGACTTCAATTCTTATATGAACATTTAGGAGTACTAAAAAATATATTATAATTGAAATCAACAAAACAACTTTTTAACAGAACTTGTTTTCAAATTTCTGCTTACAAGGTAATTTATTTAACATAAATTTTACTTTTCGCAGGCCTCAGGGAGGGGAGGGGGGGGGGGACGGGCGATCGCACCCTTTTTCAATAGCACAAATTTTTTTCCAAGATTATGCGATTGATTTCGTTTGTCTTCATACGAAGTTCCAGAACTCTATCACGAACACTTTCAGAGATATGGAGTATGAAAAAATGCGTTTTGTATTGGAAGTGCCACGCCTATTTACATATAGAATTTTTTTTAGTCGCAATCCATCCTCGGGACACGTTCGGCAAGTGTCTGAAGTTTCAAAATAATCGATTCAGCCGTTCTTGAGCTTTGCGAACACTAAAAAAATGGCTTTCAAAATATATATTAGTATATATATTATATATCATTACTATATTTTGGCTGTAACAACAGATCTGATTGCCGCGAAAAAAACTTGCCTAGTGACGAATTCGCCCCTTGATATGGTGGTTGCTCAAAGCTATTTATATTCGAAATTGCATGAAAACTCGAAAACAGGATCCTATAAGCTTATCTAGGCAAAAAGCTACCTACGTACCAAATTTTAAGCAAATCGGACCATAAATATGATTTTTTCGAATAGATCGGTCCCTGGTCCACTTCTCGGAAAAAAGGATCCTATATGCTAATCCAGGCAAAAAGCTACCTACATACCAAATTTTAAGCAAATCTGACCATAAATACGATTTTTTCGAATAGATCGGTCCCTGGTCCACTTCTCGGAAAAAAGGATCCTATATGCCAAGCAAAAAGCTACCTACGTACCGAATTTTAAGCAAATCGGACCAAAAATCGATTTTTTCGAATAGATCGGTCCCTGGTCCACTTCACGGAAAGAAACGGATCGTATATGCCAATCTAAGTAAAAAGCTACCTATGTGCCAAATTTTAAGCAAATCGGACCATATACGATTTTTTAGAATAGATCGGCCCCTGGTCCACCTACCGGAAAAAAGAAAATTTTTTTTGGTCTAAAACATGGTGGTTTCTGAAAGCTATTTATATACAAAATTTTATGAAAGTCGGACCAGCCGTTCGCGAGATTACCTGTTACAAAAAAAGGGACTATTCTTTATATAATTAGTATAGATATCCTGTGTTGATGTTCATACATTTATTAACATATATGCATTCGATATACTACATACATACATACAAATATACTTAATTAGACAGCCAAGTGCAAACCAACATTCTTCACGCAGCATAACTTGACACAACCGAAATGTTGTGGCACCGCTGCTCATTGGGATGCTCGGTTACACAACAAAAATCAATGTTATGTTGCATAGGTACATACATACATATGTATCATACATACTATACATCAAATAACCATGTATAATAGTATTCATGATACATAATTAAAGACTCCAAATGAACGCATTTGATTATTGAAAACGGCTTCACAAATGCTAGTTTGCGATGTTTCGGTGAAAATTCCAGCAACAGAAAAGCACATCCAATACCAACCCATAACCAACAGATGCGGCTTTTTCTTCATTAAAGGGAAGTAACGTAATAACGAGGTATCATTTGATTGGGCTTCAATGGATAATTACTTGTTTTATTTACATTCGATTGATTTTCTACGAAATTGCTTGCTATTGTATTTAACTAGCTGGCTTATGTTTTGATGCAAGTTCGCTATTGGCATTTCATTCATTGACGAAAGGATTTTAATTTGAACTACAATTAGATACATATAAGCTTATTTACGCGTAAGATCAGAAGTTCGCGTAAAAACCCAGATTTATAGTAGACCAGTGAATGCATAAACCATAGGATACTTGCTGGCATCGAAAATGTTTGCTTTTAATCTCATTTTAAAGAATATTAGGCGCCAGAAAGCAATGAATCTTTGGTACCGCGTTGCAATACTACGCTTTCGAAGCCACAACTTATGACCCACTTGGTAGCTAAAAGGGCCGAAGACACCGCACATAAAAATATCACAGCTTGCCGATAAGGTTATCCGGTCCTCCAGAAAGCGCTGGAATGTTTCGTTTGCAGTACCGAAGAGTTTCTTCGCTTTCGCCTGGTGTGGAGAGCTCGTCAGGAAGCCGGACACGAACTCACGGACAAAAGGCTCCGCATCAGTCCGATGTTTCTTCTTCAGAGACATCTCCCCCTAATTGCGACCTTCGCCATTTGGGTGCCAACTGCGGCGCGTTCGCGCTGGATGCTAGTGATTGGTATTCAGAGACCTGATCGGCTAGCTGGCCATAATAACGTTCGAAAAATGTTGTGGACATACGGCGGAGCGAATGCGCCCGACTTGCCTTTGATCAGGCAAAGCGGAAGGCCTTTGCGGCCGTGCAGACCCCACTCTTACCCTCATTATGAGAAGATTCCATCTCCGCAGATTTTGAACTGCCCCCAGAGCCAAAGACGCCATTGGCAGTCGACTACAACGTTCGTCCACCTTTGTTTTGTAGTTTTTGTAGATCTGTTGTAGTTTTGTAGATCGGTCAAATACGCCTAAATATATGCCAGTGTTTGAAAAAAATGGAATTCTCTGTGCAAACCCCAAAATTCGACCAAATTTCGACATTATATCTGATAAGTTTGTCATGTTATTGCAATTTATTCATATAAATTATTAAGCCCTTCTTTTCAAAAACCAAATATTAAATTTGCTTAATTAGCATCAAGCTACAAGAGTCATAAACTAGTCAGCAGTCTCCTAACCATATAGTTAATGGACATACTTATGTATCTGCAGACATACATACATACACACATACACATATAGGTGCTTAAAACGGGATGTATAGCGACATCAAAATGGCTACGAATTTGTCACTCATTAGAGAGTTTGGCAATTAGTTTGATAGCGAACTGAAACCAAGGATACCTAAGCATTTGTGTTGTTTTAGCCGCAGGTCTCTATGTATTGGAATTACCTACGGTACAGCGTGCCGGCCACTAATTGGATCCATACATTCATTGACTGATTGGCAATTAATTAGGATTCGATAATATATTGCATTCATTAATTGTTTACTTTCACAAAATATTTTCTTGTTTATCAACCAAACATTTTACACTATTTCGTTTGTTAAGAGTATCCACTACATATTTTCGATTCTAGTTTGCAAAATTTCTCGCATCGAATGCCAAGGTTTAAAATATCCGTAAGCGGACATATATATGTACATATGTACGTATTTAGGACTAAAGGAGATTTTTATGTATATAAACATATGCATGCGTACATTTGCGTGTGTACGACTCGTATATATGTATGAACTACATATGTTTGTTTAAGAATCTTTCAACATGTCGTTACTCATATTTGCACAGTAATTAATGCTGCCAAATCTGTAAGTTGATGAAGTTGAAGTCATAAATCTTCATATACAGCAGTCGAAGATTTATGTGCACGAATTCTCTCCTGCATAACCAAGCATGTAAGTTCAACTACGTGTCTATGCATGTCAAATCCTATCCGAAAAAGCATATCGATATACGTACATACATATATACAAATGTATATATTTTATGTGTGCATTTTTGTCTGTCTATGGCTTTCAAATCAGTTAAATAACACAATGAAGATGAAATTGCTTAGGGATTTCGAGTAGCCAGTAAATATCTTTAAATCCGCTTTTTGTACAATCACATCACTATCTACAAAGGATTAATCTTCTAAGCTAATTCGTATGGCTAAGATGACGCTGTAGAAAATTTCTGTTTTCCCATAGCAATAAATGTCAATTTGCGTAGACAAATATTTCGGCATAAAACAATGAAGCTTTGCCGAAATGAAAGAAATGGCAGTTGCTTAATTTTATACAGAGTCAATTTTCTCTACTTATAAAATTTTTAGATTATTTAACTCATCCAGTGGAATGAAGCTGAATTAAGTTTTAGAATATCTCTTTGATGGGACCAGTCGGCAGCTTCCATCTCTCTCTTGATCATCATTATTTGGCATGGTTATTCACAATTAATATTTTGTCATATACATACTCAGCTTCTCCGCGGCTCAAACGGAATGATTGAAATATTACATATCTAAAAGCTGCCGTCAACTAGTACTACTCGAAAAACATCTACCAAAAACATAATTTTGGTAAAAACTTTACGGTATATGCCTTTTCATATCTTACAAATGTAAGCTTATTCAAGAATTTTAAGCTAAGTGAAGCTTCAACTCAAATTTTTGACAGTCATTGCATAGGCTTCGAGCGGCTTACCCATCCTTTTTCGACCACGTTTACTATGAACGTGAACTAAATATCCGTTTAGAAGTGAACATTTGCGCTTAACTCGACCACAACTTTACACATCTTGTCCTACGATTGCTTCAATATCTCATAATTGTGCGTCCTGGGAATGTTTCGCGCAACTAAAGGCATAACTGGCTGCGGTATGGGACATAGGAATCCGTCTAATTGAATCTATATGTCAGTCGAGCGCGTTCGTCATCTCACGATTACGTGATGAAGGTTATACTCCTGCTTCATTTTAAGCAGGGATAGGAGTTTTTGAATAAATTATTAAGTTAGGTTTGGTTAATCTGGTCCTTAGCGTTGCCAGTTGGAGCTCGTATTAACGTGTTAAAGTAGAAATCACAAAGGTTGACAATGGTTTTTTCGAATTTAAATATAAATTTCAGCCCTACTTTTAGAAGCATTTAAGTCGTGTTTTTAACAGTGCAGGACATCGATAGAGAAGATGCTCCAAGGTTTCCCTGGTCTCTCGCTTACGACACTTCCTGCACCTGTCCACGCTAGTGATACCCATTTTTAGTATATGAGCAGCCACCAGCATACGCCCCGTAAGCAATCCGTTAATAACTCTGCAGTATTCCTTTGATAGCCGTAACAAGAAGCGAGTATAGTTGCTTCCGTCGTTTTCCCACAGAAACTAATACGGCTGTGTATTGGGAAGGACCTCTCCTAGCCGTTTGATATCAAACGAGGTTTCAGACAATGGAGTCACCCATTTCGTGTGATTTTTTTGATCTGATGTTGGAGAAGATAATAAAGGCCGCATGCGTACAATTTCTGGCGTTTGCCGACGGCATCGACATTATCGGTAAAAACAAGGGCTACGTCCGTTCTGCCTTCTCTGGAGCTTTACAGTGATATATACATAGTGCAGCGAGTTAAAATTCAGCGGTTCCGCTAGCTAGGTCATGTCGTTCAAATGGGCAAAAGCGCTCCAGCTCTGGAAGTATTCACTGCGAGTCGTGATGCTGGTAACAGAGGAAGAGGAAGGCCTCCTCTGCGTTGGAAAGACCAGGTGGAGAAGCACTTGGCTTCACTTGGCATTTCTATTTGGTGTCAGTTGACACAGGAGAAAACGACAGGCGTGCTGTTTTGAACTCGGCCGAAATCGCCTAGGCGGCTACAGCGCCAATAATGAAGAAGAATAGAAGAAGAGGTCATCATTGAAATAAATGTCTATTTTGAAGACCCAGAGAAACAATATTATTTTGAAGTAATAAAAACGTTCTAAAAACGATGGACTAAATGCATCGAACTGAAAGAAAATTTTGTTAGAGAACAAAACGTTTTTCCACCGAAGCCAATAAACTTTATTCAAAAAAATCCATGACTTTTCAAAGTGCACTCGTATTAAGTTCTTAATATTTTTCTTTAATGCCTCAAAAAGGCTATTCCAATTTGCAAGTAAATAAACGTTGAATTATGAAATTACTTTGGTGGCCCCACAAATATTTTTGTTTACAAAATGTTTTACCAATGGATTTAGTTTATCTTTACTTAACCCTCTAACGGAAAACCCTTTAATATTTTCATACTTACTCTAAGATTTTCCAATGAAATATTGTTTCACATGCAATATATTCTCGCAATCGAGTTTGTTTGCCTTTAGATAGCCTCAACCATTGAGAAACTAAATAATATCTATACGTACGAAGACACACATACTTATGTATGTGCATACGCTTGTAGGAATGTATATATAGGTTAACACATACCCCTAGACAACTATTGTAGTCACTTTAGATTACTGGCAATATTGAAGTTGACTTGGCTTCTGACTGAGTATGACTTTTGGCCAATAAATGAAATACGAATAGACTAAACATACAGACGAATACTCACACAGAATCGCCTTTACAGGCATACGGGTCAGTTTATTTGTGAATAAGTATGTATGAGCTTACCCGGTAAGTAAAGAAACTAACTATTTTAAATATCGATGTTCAACAAATTTTTTACCCACCCCACCCACTAGTTGAAGATCTGACTTACTTCCTTGGAACGAACAGTTGACTTTAACATGGCGATGTGAATACTAGGCATCAGTCAATTATCAAACTCTGCATTTGATTTCAATTTTTTTTTTCTTTTTTGGCGCTGTAACCGCCTAAGCGATTTTGGCCGAGTTCAAATGAGGCTGCTAGTTGATTATACATCAGTTTTAAGTTAGTTACTTCTTCTTCTTCTTCTTCTTCTTTTTTGGCGCTGTAACCGCCTAAGCGATTTTGGCCGAGTTCAGCAAAGCACGCCAGTCGTTTCTCCTCTGTGCCAACTGGCGCCAATTGGAAACGCCAAGTGAAGCCAAGTCCTTCTCCACCTGATCTTTCCATCGCAGTGGGGGCCTCCCTCTTCCTCTGCTACCACCAGCGGGTTCCGAGTTGAATACTTTCAGAGCTGGAGCGTCGGTGTCCATTCGAACGACATGACCACGCCAGCGGAGCCGCTGTATTTTAATTCGCTGCACTATGTCCATATCGTTGTAAAGCTCATACAGCTCATCGTTCCATCGTCTGCGGTACTCGCCGTCGCCAACGCGTAAAGGCCCGTAAATCTTCCCCAAAATCTTTCTCTCAAACACTCCAAGAGCCGCGTCATCGGATGTTGTCATTGTCCATGCTTCTGCGCCATATACCAGCACGGGCACGATGAGTGACTTATAGAGCGTGGTTTTCGTACGTCGTGAGAGGACTTTACTCCTGAATTGCTACTCAGTCCAAAGTAGCACTTGTTGGCAAGAGTGATTCTGCGTTGGATTTCAATGCTGACATTATTATCGGTGTTAATGCTGGTTCCCAAGTAAACGAAATTCTCTACTTTCTCGAAATTGTAACTGTCAACAGTGACGTGGGTGCCAAGGCGCGAATGTGCTGACTGTTTGTTTGATGACAGGAGATACTTCGTCTTGTCCTCGTTTACCACCAGACCCATTCACTTTGCTGGGAAGCAACTTGGAAAAGGCAGAGCAGACTTCGCGGTTTTTGTTACCGATGATGTCGATGTCATCGGCATAAGCCAGTAATTGCACGCTCTTGTAGTAAATTGTTCCTGAGCGGTTCAGTTCTGCAGCTCTTATTATCTTCTCCAACATCAGATTAAAGAAGTCACATGAAAGGGAGTCGCCCTGTCTGAAACCTCGTTTTGTGGCGAACGGCTCGGAGAGGTCTTTCCCAATTCTGACGGAGCTGGTGGTATTGCTCAACGTTATTTTACACAGCCGTATGAGTTTTGAGGGGATGCCAAATTCAGACATAGCGGCGTATAGGAAACTCCCTCCATAATTTAAGTACGCTCTGGACATCAGTGTCTAGGTCGCCATTATTGTTCTTACAGGAGTACGCCCCGGTCTTTAAACCTTCCGTAAGCCTAACTCTCTGGTAAAATTTTCGGGCATTCTTCCTGTCGGCCAGCATTTCAAGCTCTTCGCACTCACGTATTTCGGCCTCTCTCTTCTTATTGCGGCAAATACGTCTCGCTTCCCTCTTCAGATCCCCATAGCGGTCCCACATAGCGTGCGTTGCGCCCGATCGCAGCGTGGCCCAGCTTCCTGACAGTCCTAATCGTACCAGTTGTTCTTTCGGGCTCGCTGAAATCCGACTACTTCTTCGGCGGCGGTACTTAATGAGCGGGAAATTGAAGCGGTTTGTTGAAGAGTGCTCTCTGAGAGCAGGGGTGAGAGTCGAGTAGCGAAAGCGCTGGCTGTCTGTTGTGATTGCAGCTTTTCGACGTTAAGCTTTCCTTGCATATTTGGGCGCACATTTTTTGCTGCACAGAGGCGGATCCGTATCTTGGCTGCAACAAGATAGTGGTCCGTGTCGATGTTTGGGCCTCGGAGTGTGCGTACGTCTAAAACACTGGAAGCGTGCCTTCCGTCTATCACAACATGATCGATTTGGTTTCTCGTTTTTCGATCCGGAGACAGCCACGTAGCTTGATGGATCTTTTTATGCTTGAACCTAGTACTGCATACTACCAAGTTTCGGGCGAAGTCGATCAGCTTCAATCCGTTATCGGACGTTTCGTCGTGGAGGCTGAATTTTCCGACGGTGGTTCCAAAGATCCCTTTCTGGCCCACCATGGCATTGAAGTCGCCAAGCACGATTTTGATATCATGACGGGGGCAGCGCTCGTACGTGCGCTCCAAGCGCTCATAGAAGAGATCCTTGGATACCTCATCCTTCTCTTCCGTCGGGGCATGGGCGCAGATAAGCGAGATGTTGAAGAATCTCGCTTTGATGCGGATTGTGGCTAGACGCTCGTCCACCGGGGTGAACGACAGTGCTCGGCGACGGAGTCTCTCTCCCACTACAAATCCAACTCCGAATTTGCGCTCCTTTACATGGCAGCTGTAGTAGACATTGCAAGGCCCCAGACATTGCTTGCCTTGCCCCGTCCAACGCATTTCTTGGATGGCGGTGATGTCAGCTTTTGTCCTTACGAGGATATTAACCAGCCTTGTCCAGAGTGCGCGAACGAGGACGCAAGAGTCGGGATTGAGTATAGCCATGCAACTGTAACTGCATACCCAGCGCAACGACTATACCCCATTGCACTCTCCATTATTAGTTACTACATAAGTAGAAATAATTGAATTTTTCTGAGGAAATTGGTTGAGTTATGCCCTACTGGGTAGTAACACAAACACATATCAACTTTTATCTACTACACACGTTCAAGAGCTGGCTGCATTGAGAAGGGCCAAGCAAATATTGTATTTTAGGCAGCAGCTGATGGACAGCGGTGCAATGACAGTCCACAAAGCCAACATGCAACAGGAACAAGAACAGTAGCAATCAATAAACCTAAAACAACGTTCATACTTGTTTGTAGCCAGTATTTATTTCAGAAATGATTGAATGAATGCATGAATACTTGAACATGAATATGGACGTGTACATGGAAGTGGAACTGGCATCGAAATTGGAAGCATCATCTCGGCGTTTAGTGTGTAGAATTAGATAACTACTGGCAACAAGAACAACAACAAAAACACAAGGCACTAGCTGTGTCGCCATTGTGCAGCGAAAGATGAGGGAGGGAACGGTGCGCGGCGCAAGCAGAAATCAATTTGATCTGTGAAAACAGAGTGCACGCGCAGTTGCCCAGCCACCCCCGACCCGACAAATCCGAAAGAAATTCTGCAATTTCATTGTTTGCATACGTTTAATACACTTCAATCTAACTAAAGTCAACCTCGGGCAGTTGACCAGTGCTGCAGCATTTCCGGAGGCAGGAAAAATCGACAACTTTTCACTGATTTTTTAGTTTTTCATTCTGTGGCCTTTTTTTGCTTTTCGCCTTTTTTGCTTTTCGGCTGCTTTCAATTGCTTTTGGTAGCTTAGTGTTTTGCGTGTGCGTGTGAACGTGTATGGTTGAAAATCAAGCGCTTAGTGGTCGAGAAAAATTGTATACTTACTGTTTGGAGGCGTTTTTGGGCGGTTTGGCTACAGTACAATAGAAATTTCCGTTAAGCGTCAGCGTGAATGGAAGTAGGAATTATTGCAGTTATATACGTAATGAAAATGCGTCCATTGAATCTAACTGCCCAGGTTTATAGTAAGCAAGATGTGTTAAGTTTTTTAGAATGTTGTTGAAAGCGAAAAGTTACGTGTTTTTTTTGCGAATACCTGGCGAAAGTTTGCAACTCAGACGCTGAGTGAATTTTTAATCTGCGAGCCGATAAAGCTTTGTGTTTTGTTTATTTACAAATTTTAATCTTGATTTAATGGCGAAGTATTGTAGCGAACGGTACATTCAAAGGAGAAGTGTAAATAATTTTTGGTTTTCACTGGTCATAATTTGTATCTGTTGTTAATTAGTGAATTAAGACGATTTTTTTTTAATACTGATAACATTTTTTTATGATGCCAAATTCGTTGCTTTTGTTATTTGGCTTCATTATTTTAATCATTGTCGCGATTTTAAAAATGTATCCGCTGGTTCTATTCAAACCCTTTTTATTATTCCTTACCGATATTTTAAGATATTTTAAAGAAAATGTTGTAGCCAAAGGAATAGTAAAAAGAGATCGAATTGATCTAACGAATATATGAAATTATTTCTCGATTTAGGGTTTCAAAGAACAGAAGTACGTATAGAAATGAAGATTGGCTTACATTAGTTAGCTCAGGGATGGCCAGCACCTTTGGTTTTTTGCACAAAAACTGCAGATCCTCTTACGCACTATTGATATACTCACTAAATGTGTAATGAATTCTGCATTCAGCGATTTTCGCAATATTTTGCTTAGCAGAATTGATATTTGAGATAAAAACAAAAAACAAAACTGTCCTAGAAACACTCTTATATTCACAAGCTTGAACTTACAAATGTACGTACACTTGTGGCCACGCAAACCTTATCACCACTTAAAAAAAATTTTGGTAGAATTTTGTAAATTAATACAATTTTTTTTTAGTTTAATATAGTTCACACGCTGCAACAAAAACTATATAAATATAAGTTTAAAAATTTGTACAAAATTTATAAAGATTCTTAAAATTTTCTTCAAAATTTCAAACTTTTTAATAAAATTTTTTAGAGAAGTTTCGAGTATTAATTTTAGTATAATAAAATGAAATATTAAACTGCATACCCGAATTTTTTGTAAAAATTAAAAAAAAAATTGGAATTTTAATGAAAATTTTATGACTCTCTAAATTTTGAACAAAGTTTAAAACTTATATATTTTTTGTTACACTGTGAACTATGTTTAAAAAAAAATATTTTTATTTTTTATTGTTATACAAAATTCTACCTGCTGCAGTGCTCACGGCAATGAAGTGTCTGATGAATTTACGAACCAAACCAAATATGGTAAAACTGCGTTTCTCGTTTTTCTCTCTGATGTCAGTTTTCATTTTTAAATAACTTTGAAATTTCGAAGAAATTATTAATTCAAAAATTATTTAAAAATTCAGTGCAATATAGAATAACAATATGGGTATCAAAAAAAGTGAAACATTTAAGAGTTTAAATTTTTTTTCTTGCACAAGTGCGAACAGGTATTAAAAATATCCTTTAAAATTATTTTTCTTGCATTATTCCTTACCATATATTTTTTCATAAATAACTCCTGGAAATTTTTAATGACATTGAAGTTATAAAGTTTTAAAACGTCATTTTTAATACATACTCATTCGTCCTTGTACACCAAAACACCAAAGCGGAAATTCCTTGCACTATATGAGTTAAAACCGTGTCAATTATGACAGAACTTGCCAGAATTTACCGGGAGTAGGAATTTTTTTTTTTTAAGTATATCTCGACAAAATGACAAAACCATTTGAGAAAATTTATTCAATTTTCAATTACGAGAACTTCCTTTTTATATGCCATTAATGAATAAATTCATACATACACATAATTGCGTTTATATGTACATATGTATGTATGTAAATAACCCTTTTTGTGTGATTGAGAACTTCGTCATTCATCCATTTAACTCGGACTTGGACTCCCCTATTTACCCATCAAAAATTTACAATGCAAACAATTATGCTTTTAATTCGTCATTAAACTGGTTGGCTACAAACTGAGAGGGTGGCAATTAGTTTGAAAGTTTCATACACTAACTATGAATGTATGTAGTATGTATGTATGTATATGCATTGCGGTCAATATTTGCTATTCGGTGTCATTTTTACTTTATTTTTTATTTGCCTTATTATTACAATTATTTTTGCTATTATGGCGGTTCGGGTTGCCACAAGCGAGCAGTTATTATTAATTATGCGCGCATTTAAATAAATACACTGTAGTCCCATAAATTCACGCAAATTGAATTTTCTTTATGCATTTGACTTTTAATCTTTTTATTTTTATTTTAACTTTTTTATTCATACAACTTTTCTCTCGTTTCATAGAAAGCAATAATGGCGAACAAAAGTGATTATTTTAAATTATGCGAAAGTAAATTAATTTATACAACACATTAGCGACGTAATGACGGACACAAAACGATGTACATACGTATGTGTGTGCAAGTTTGTATTTGCTTAACACAAATATTTTGATGCTTGTTTATTTAGAGAGCAGCGCGCTTTACAGTCAAAGGTTTATTCTGGTAATAAAAATTTTGTAACCAGTAATTAAAGTTCCTGTCAGTTCTTAAACCGTTTTCGCATGCTGCACACTCTTGTAACTAGTCAAATTGTATTACCATCTCATAAGCCGGTAACAAAAAATATTGCCTCGTGAAATATGCAATACCACCATTTCCACAAATCTTCATAGCTGAATTGCTGAATATTTTGCCGGCATTACCAACGTACCTACATATAATATCGGTGACAAGAAGTGGTAAAATTTTTTGGTAGTAAAATTTTCCGGTTACAAAATCATCGGTAACTGTAGAATAGACCTTTAAATGATATTCCTACTTCGGAAACTAACGGGCTATGCTTGTAGTTTTAGACTTAGTTTAGATTCTGGGTAGCCTTCTCAATAATGGGCTTCATTTTTAAACCTGTTTATTCTTTGCTGTGGCTGGAGTCGGCGTGAACCCCAATGGACGTAAGATATGTAGCTATCTTAACCGAAGGCTCAATAATGGAAAGTGTAGGAAAGATGCAGAGATTTTTATTGAATTACTGTTTATGCTATGACTTTATTCTTTCACCGACCAGACTATTTAAGTACTTTCCAGTCCGAAACGTTTGCTACTAAAGAAGCAACACAAACAGTTAACAAACGGATAAGATGGCTGGGAGCAAAAAAGTGAGATTAAGTATTTTGCGAGGAATGTGTTTGCAAAAGGTATATAATTAAAATATAAAGAGGCACAATTCAAAAATCATATCCGAAAATATAACTGCTGGTAGAGCGTACAGTAAAAACAAAAACGGGTATAACAGTAGTTTTCTAGTTAGATAATATAATCATCCAGAAAAATATATTTTTGCATTAATTGGAGATAATTCGACCAAAAAAAAAATCGAAAAATCGACCAAAATTTTTATTTGGAGTTGGGCCACATTTGAAGATGGTGTGCGATAGGGATGCCAATCCCGAGATCTCGGTGTTTTTGAGGTCACGAAAATTAATGCAAGCAAATCCCGGGATCCCGAAAAATTTTAAATATCGAATTGATAGTAAGAACTTGTTTATGAATCTTGAAGTATGATTTTTGTAAAATGCCGTTTTGACAAATGCAGATTAACAAAAAGCTTGAAATTGTACTTTTAAATTGCAGTCTGAGCCATTTTTGAAGAAGATTTGAATGAATTTACTCATAGCGTCGCTAATGTAAACGAAACAGAGAGTTTAAAGGAAAAGTTAGATAATTTTATACATCAATCTACTCAAAACTTCCTCAAATCTAAAAACTTATAATTTGTCCGACGTGCTGGTAGAAGAAGATCAAATATTTTGTAATGGGGGAGATAGGGGTCATTAACTTTAAATGGCTTATTACTACCTTTTAGCAGTTCAGCCTAAAAGTGTTGAGACCGAAATATGTTTTTCATCAGTAGGTTTTGTATGTAAAAACTTCAGGTCAAGATTAGAAGACTCCGCTTTGAATGCTTTGCTGCTCTTACGAAAACATTTTAAGAGCAATAACAACAACACCGGCACAAAAAAGGGGTGTTTTTTTTAATCAGACCCACCTACCACCATGTATTTCGACCCGCTGAATCCGATTCTGAGATTCGTTTGACACGTACACCCTCAAAAAATTCGAGTAAAATGCGAAACAAATTGGCTAAAAATTCGCCATTCGCCATTTCTTTATAGAGTAGAATATAAACATGTTTAGAGAAATTGTTTTTGTATATTTTTGTTTAATGTCTTTTTTTTAATGATCATTGCTTTCAAAAGTACCATTGTTATTTGTGATGTTAACGTTGCTCAATCAAAATTTTTGTGATTTAATAAATATCGCTAGCGTAGAGTGCAAAGATGGTAAGTCCCAATTTAAAAATTGTACAGGAGAGGAAAAAATTTCTTATAGCCATTTTCTTCAAGTATTTCGCTAAACTTTGTATACAACATGACTGTTTAAAGCAAAGCAAACCTCCATACGAATCAGAGGGGTTCGATCTTTTTTTAAAAGATTTCGAACTATTTTGGCCTTATCGAATTTTCGAAGCAAATTCTCCTTTCATTGAATATAAAGGAGAAAACATAAAACATGGACCTTTATCCTTTTCGCAACGATGCATTTTTAATTCATCTAGCCTCCTGTATCAAAATAGGATTTTTCATAATAAGTGAAGTTAGCAACTTATCACTCTAAGCTAGCGATATGTGAGTTTTAAAATCAGTTTTTCGTAAATTTTAAATAGTTTTATTTCATGGTATGTTTAAATGCTTAAAGATATTGAATTTTTACTTATATTCATAAAAGGTATGACTCAATGTGAATCCTGGGATAAATCCTGGGATGCCGGGATTACTTAAGAAATATTCCGAAATCCCGGGATCACAATTTTCCTCATATTTTGGCATCCCTAGTGTGCAGTGTATTGCCAATTATAGAAAAATAGAGGAGTAACATTCCATTATTAATCAGAAAACTAGCAACCTTGTTTAAATGTGTTAAAAGAAATATCTCTCCGATATATTCCACCGACGAATACATCAGCTGATGGTGCTTGACCTAGACGGAGTTTTCAGCGAAAAAATATTGTGGATTGCGAAGACGAGTTGTTGAAATATCAAGGATTGATAAGTTACCTAACGAACGCCTTCGCATCTGATCAAAATTTTCAGTTTTAAGTAAGATTAGCACTAATACACGTGAAGCTTTATCTTTGTTCGTAGAAGCCAAATTCTTAAAGTGTCAATATTTATTAATTATTTAGAGATTTAGTAAATAGTAAATTAAGTAATCGGCTACCTTCATAGGGTTAGTACGTGTGTGTAAAAATTCCTAAAGATATTGGCCCATACTTATAGTTAGTCAAAATAAAGTATCCTCTAAAGTCAAAAGCAGCTCTGGGATGAAAAATATTGCTTACCCCTCTTCGATATCTTTGACCATCGCTGATTCAAAAAAATATGTCTATGAAAGCTATGTCTAAAAGTGCATTTATTTTCGAATTAACTGAATTCGGGTAAAATCGGATAAAAATTGTTGAAGTTGGGCAATTTAAGTAGAAATACGGTCTTAAATTTACATGGATGTATGCATTTGATTTTCTGATCTTTTGCGCAGAGTGGCTGAGGAATTAATCAGAATTTATACATATATACATAGGCCCTTTTTAAAGAAATTTAGTTTTCATAAAATTTTTGGAAAATAGGCGTGTCACCGCCCACTTATGTATATCATATATGTATGTACGTGAATTTCAAAAACCAATTAACCGATATTCACCATTGCTCCTCACCTTCTTTGGCACTATATTGAAAATTGTTTAAATCGGACAAAAACCACGCACCCTTAAATATCGCGAGCTTTAAAATTAGCGACGTTCATGTTGAAAAAATTTGTTTTTTTTTTTTTAATTTTACCAGATGGAAACTCCCAACAATCTATGTCTAAAATAAAGTCGATTGGAAATTTCCGCGGGATAAGTAAGTTAAATAAAAGTTTGCAAAGAAAAGATTGTCATACATACATCATTTAAACATCTATATATACCCTTCAGGGCTGCCAACTCTCCTTACCTATGAGGTGCCATATTGGGGATAAAAAAGTGCCAAAATGTGCCAAATTGAAAAATAAAAGCGCCAAAAAAGGTGCCATCATTTTTAATCCTTCCCATTTAGCAATAAAATAAGAACTACATTTCTAAAACAAAAGTGCAATGCCAAAATAAGATAAACCAGTTGAATAATCTTTAAAGTTTGAAAAATTTAGTTGAGAAAAAGAAGTACGCGCAAAGGATTTTACAAAAATTTATTGACATATTACTATTTTTCAAAAGTGCCATTTTGGCACTTTGTGCCAAATTGAAAAATTAAGTGCCATTTGATGTAAAATAGGGCCAAAAATGGCACGGTTTGAGCCAAGTTGGCAGCCCTGATACCCTTTTCAAAATATGTTTGTCTTTTAAACTGTGAGTTGTCAACGACTTCAGCCAAACAGAACAAAAGTCCAGGCACGCTAATTTCTTAACCAAGATTGTATATGCTAAACTATGTCAGATATGCAGTCTTATGACAAAAAGCCTAAGACATTTGCTTCTAATTTAATTTAACATTTAGCTAATCTTTAAAATAATCAAGTAGATTGCTTTAATTTTTGTACAAATACGAACTTATAGTTAGGCGAGTACCTAGTTAAAATAGGTCAATGTTTCCTATAATATTTGAGCAGGCTTTTAATCAAAGGCATACACTTATCTAGTACTATCCGTTGAAACATTTTCCTCATCACTTCAGTGCCCATGCATGCCGCACACACTGCTTAATTTAATTAAATAATAAATATTGAACCATTGTTAAACGAAGCGCAGCCACTCAAAGCGGCTTGATTGGCAAAAGTGGATACCCACTCGTGCTGTTAAGTGAGGGGTACGATACTCGCACATAGCAATTTTCATTTTATTGTGAGTTTAATAAAACATTGCGCAGGAGTTGCGTACTCACATAGACCTCATTTGAGGTATTCAGGCCGTGTAGCAATGAAAGCTTATAAAATGCCGCAAGCTGAGTATGGAAAACCTATAATAATATATACACATGCATATATAATAAATAGGATAAAGGGAGTTCCAATGAAGTTATTCGACGGCATTATATGGACTGAGTATAAGTCTATCGTATGCGTAATTTTGAGTACTAAAAATTGAGTAAACTTAAGTATTGCAATTTCTATTCCAACGTCTTTTATAAAAGTAAATAGTTATTATTATTGTAGAGGATAAAACACTGCGACCTTAAGTAAATGAAAAAGTCTTTTTTTTTATTTGTGTGGGTGTCAATTACGGCTCGACTACGAATAGCAACGCAACCACTGTTCGCTCGCCAGCTGGCAACGCAACTGGAAAGAAAATTTTTATTACGAATGGCAACTATCGTTAGTTGCTGTAGAGTTATCACTAATCGAAATTTGACAGATCGAAAACGGGCAAGTGGTTGTAAACGAGCTGTGCTAGTGAAATGAAATTATTAAAATAAATAGTTTTAAATAAAAGTCACCAATAATTTTCAGTTCAGTGAACTATTTTTTTGAAGAGGGAGAGCAGCGCATGAACGCAGTCTCAATCGGGTACATTTTCCAATCCTCTAGAGCTATTGCCTGCACCGTAAGCAAAAGCTAATGGCCCGTAGTTAAAGTCAAAATAAAGCCGACTCTAAACAGGGAAACGACTTCGCTCAACTTCAATAGCTTCGCTCCTAAAAGCTTGCACACCACTTCGATTTTTCTCAGAAGGAAGTCCTACAGTAATCGCTTCAATTTGGGAAATTTGGTATGTCGGCAGTTTTGAAAGAGGTGCTTCAGTTGATAGAGAAAAAAAATTGCATTCAGTTCGCTGTAATTCAACAAAAGCACGTTCACTACGGTAGCTAAAATTTCAAATTGTTGTTTTGTTGTTATTTTCACAATATTCTGTAAAAGCAAAATACATTGCAAAATTCTAATATCGTTTTAACTATTAAAAACTAAAATATTTCACATACTTCTAAATTTTCGCTCCTAAATACGCTCCAAAAACCTTCACAGCAACCACAAAATTGTAGTTGCCTGTATACACACTTTGTAGCAACTGTAGTTGCCAGTTGAGAGTTGCCAATTGCCATCTGTAATATCGTTTCGGCAACTGACAACGCAACTGAAGTTCGCTTGCTATCGATAATCGACCCATTAATTAATAATACTAAAGTGTTCATTAGGGTGGTCCAAAAACAGTAAAGTCGGAATTGTAATGCTCTCACCCCCATATTACTGTTCTATATCGAAAAAAAGTATATCCCATTTCTTTTGTTTTGAAATCAAAAAATATTTAGGGTTCAGTAAAAGCGCTCAAAGTTTTCCATGTATTTTATAACAACTTTTCGTAGAAATGGTATAGAATTCTTGAAAATCAATAATTTTCGATCGGAAAACTCTGGTTCTCTTCAGGAGACTTTCAATAATAATAACCAATTGTTTATCTAACCATTTTTTAGTACTAACGATTTTTTATTGGTCCGCCCATTGCATTTTTCGGGGGTTTTGTGGGTTTTTGGCGGACCTATAAATTATAGTTGCGATGAGAAATGGTTAAATAGACAATGGAGTATTATTATTGGGAATCTCCTGCAGAGAAACAGAGTTTTTCGATCGAAAAATATTGATTTTTAAGAATTCTATACCATTTCTACGAAAAGTAGATTTTTTCCCATATAAAAATACATGGAAAACTTTGAGCGCTTTGAGCGACCTCTAAATATTTTTTGATTTCAAAATAAAAAAAAGAGGGATATATTTTTTTCGGTATAGAACAATACTAGGGGGTGAGAGCATAAAAATTCCGACTTTACTTTTTCACATGCATTTTTGGACCACCCTAGTGTTCATTGCTGATTGACTTGGCTCACTATCGAAAAGCTGCAAACAGTATATTCTGCACTCAAATCTCACGCCTGATCACAGGGAGCACTCTTCAACAAAGCAATATAAAAAAAAAAACAAAAAAAAACCCACAACATACTAAGATTTTTATTGCATAAAACAATGTGAGAACTTATAATTCGATGAAATGCATCATAACACCGTAAAATGGGTATTTTAATGATATGTTTAATTCAAAAAATTATTTTAAAAAATCAGTACAATGTAGAATAACAATATGGGTAACAAATGAGAGGGAAAATTCTGCAGAATTTAAAACAATAAAGTTTTTTGGTTTACAAGGACGAAAGGTTAGAAATGCACTTAAATAAATTTTATCTTTTTAACTTAATAAAGTTTACAGGACGAAATTGGATGATGAGGTCGTGTGTATTTTAGTCCTCAAACAATAATTAAAATATATATGTATCGTAAATTTTCAAGGATATTTAAGCACAAAATTTGTAAAGGTCATTTCCATACCCATTCGTCTTAATGCACAAAAAATTTTTTTCTGTAATAATTCTACAGAATTTTTTCTTTTATATGATACCGTTATTGTTATTTTACATTGCTCCGAATTTAAAATAAAAAATTGAAATATGTAATCATATGTTTCAAATTTCAAACTCCTTTTAAAGAAATCCTGACGTAAGAGAGAAAAACTAAGTACGCAGTTTTACTATAATTTACTCATAGTTTCGCGAATATATTATTATTTTTTTTTGTGTGTAAGATTTACGTCGCACATTGTAAGCAATCAAAAAGTGAATTTTGTTTGGGTTTTTAGTTGGTTTCGGCTTTTTTTATTTCAGCGACGAAGTTAATGACGCCCTTTCCATACTATACTAACGATATGTATGTATCTACGCATGTATAAAAAAAATAAAAAAATAATATAATTCTTAGATTTTTCGGCTAAATTGTTGCAGCAAGAAAATTGCAACGAATGATATTTCGTATTTCTTGCTGCCAATTTCACAAAAGCAATTGAAATGAAAAATGATTTAAATTTTTTGAATTTTATATGGAAATTGGCAGAAGATAAAAAATCATTTTCCAGTTAAATTGCTGGGGAATTCGGCTATTGATGTCTCTGTTGACGCACCCTGTAAATATTGAAAAGTAATCAAACAATCTGCATTGTGAACGTATGTTTAGAAAATAGCGCAAGTACATACATACTTATCTACATAAATGTCATTTACATACATATGCAAGCATGTATCTGCACATATTGTATGGTATGTTTATGGCATGTTTTATTAAATTCGTATAACTAATAGATAGATGGTAGACAATGAATGGAATGTGGGGAAAATACAGAAAAGTATATATGTACATATGTGTGTAGCTTCGAAGCGTATCGGTACAGATTCAAGCACGAAAGTAATCCATACTGCGATAACCGTGGAAATTGTACGGAAGAGGGTGCGTTAATATATCCTCTACAATGAAAAAATTAAGGGGTCTTGAAAGGTGCGGTGAGGTGAGGTAAGGTGAGGTGAGGTGAGGTGAGGTGAGGTGAGGTGAGGTGAGGTGAGGTGAGGTGAGGTGAGGTGAGGTGAGGTGAGGTGAGGTGAGGTGAGGTGAGGTGGGGTGAGGTGAGGTGAGGTGAGGTGAGGTGAGGTGAGGTGAGGTGAGG
>NW_023458556.1:46665982-46672035 GCF_013731165.1 Rhagoletis pomonella | reverse complement strand
GTGAGGTGAGGTGAGGTGAGGTGAGGTGAGGTGAGGTGAGGTGAGGTAAGGTGTGAGCGGTTTAAGTGTTCCCTAAATCATAAAGTGGTTAATTTCTAAATACTAGCCATCTACTATATACATACTTTACAACTTTAGCGGGAGTATTTTGCATTTCCAAAGTACCTGAGTTTTTCAGATCAGGATATTTAGCGTGTGCCAATGTAATTTTTTTTACTTTGGTATAGTATTGAGATACTCCTAATTACCCTTTTTTTACTTGAGTCTTTATGCATCTCCAAATGCGAAGTATTCGGGTATTTAGTACGGGTACCTTAAATACAAAAGTACTTAAATATGTCCAACACTGGTCAACACATATAAATTCGTTCAGTGCGCATGTATTTATGCGTATAATAATATATAAGAGTAAACAAAGAAGATTAAAGGTATTTTTAGTTTAAGTAAGTTTTATTAAAGCGTATAAGCTTAGCGCTGCCTTGTGGCCCGATAGCGCACCATATTTGTTTACTTCGCTTCTAAGCGCATCTAAGACTTGGAGTGAGGTAGTTACAGCTGCTTGTCACCACCGCACATTAACAACCTTAGGCGACAATAAAAGCAATATCAAGCATAGCTGATTTCCTTGCAGTTAAGCAAAAACAAAAAAAAAGTTCATTGCCAACGGTAGTTAGTGCCGAACAAAAGGATGGTAAATAAGATAGAAGAAAATAGCAAAATAAAAACGATAAGTAGAGCAACAAAAAAAACAAAATGAAATGTAAGCAAACGTGTAGGCGGGCGGCTTGTAGTACCTTGGCGCGCATACGAACGTGCTCCGATTGTCGAATGATTTACGGTCAGCCATATTAGCCGCAAATAGCTGTAGCAGCAGCAGTGTCAACTGAATACAAGCTAAAACAGCAGCAAACAGACACAGTCGGCCAAGCAACCGAACAATGACGTTGTGAAGCGAAAGTAGGACGAACAAATGAGCAGGAACAGCTGTGAAGAACAGCAAAACGCAAGTATGTATGTGTGTGTGTGTGAACTGCTTGAATAGAAATTGCTGTTATGGCCTTGGTTTAATATTGTACTGGTCGTTGTTGTTAGGCTTCAGCCACACAGCTGTCTCCCTCACAGCTTGTAGATTTTGAATCGAAAAGTGGTAATTTATTTCACTTCACCACCGCAACTGACAGCCTAGGGCACAACCTGCTGATCCACCTACATACATACACGCCTGATATTGTTTTTTTTTCTTGTTGCCCCAAGAATATTATTTGACGGCTTAGCAGCACATCACATTGCAGTTGTAGTTTAATCGGCTAACTAAGTATTCCCGGCGCGTATATTACGCTGGCTTATAGAACACATATAGGTACGTATACTATATGAATGTATGTAAGTACATATATACCTGTATACATATAAACCAGCAATAAATGTGAAAGCTACATATGCAGGTATTTCGCATTCAAAATTATAGAAAATCGAAACAGAAGGCACTCTGACGCGAGGTCATGTCAGTGACAGTAACAATGGAGCCATTCCCACACACAACTCTCGTTTTTCTTTATATTTATCGACCATATCATCACCCGTTGACTGATGTGGTGAATGGTGGCATAGTGTTTTATCATTGTGTGCACTCATAAATTACATCAGGAGAGTACGTTCCGCGTCGCTGCACTGCCAATTTTCGCTCTGCTCCCTGCTTGCTAATGCGTAAAAGAAATTTTTCGCTTTAGATTTTCGCTACACAAATTCCTCTTTTCGAATGTGTTTTTACCTCATTCTGCTTATTTTAATGCTACTTTAAGACAATAGCCAATTCCACACATTGTGTGTGTGTGTGTGTGTGAGTAACCTTTTTTGTGCGCCAGGTCGTATGAGTGACCAGCAGTTCAGTGCACAGATTGGCGCGTACGTGTGGAAAATTAGGAAGCACTTGATAAATAAGATTGTGTGATACGCAGGAGAGCCCTACAAAAAAGGGCATACAGAATTTTGTCAGGCGAATAAAGAAGATTTGGCACTGAGTAATTTGGGCAGCTTTTATGGTTGAGGAGCTATCAGATATTATAATTTTTTTTTTTTGAGAAAATTTGTTATTTTGGATTGCCGTTATTACGGTTTATCCTAATTTACATGTCTAACTCAAGTTTAAGCTAAGTTATACAGTTTATGAATTTAAATTACTCCCAATTACAGATTACAAGGAATTGTAATTAGTAATCAATTCCTTCAGTCTACAGCAAAATAATTAAATCGTTTTCGCTTTTGTTGCCGTTAATGAATATTTTTCGTTTGTAGGCATTTTTTTTTATAATAAGGACTTTTGATCTGTGACTTCTTTATTCGAACAGATAAAATTTTTTTTTTGCCAAACCAATGAAATGGTAAAACGAGTGTGCCTTTATCATATTCGTTGCTCTTTTATTAAATAACGAAAGAAAGTCATATGGTGGAATTTTTCTTGCAATTTGGAGGAATTTGCCTTCACAGAGTTGGCAACCCTGCTTCCAAACCTTGAAAACTTCTTTACTTGTACAACATTTTCCTGAAGTTTCTCATGTTGAAGAAAAATTTCTTCATACAAGCGTCAACAGTTTTATGGCGCAGTTTCGCTTAAGAAGTATCTTGTCTCTTAAAAAAAATTTAAAATTGCCGCTAGGTCACTGAATCTGGAATCCAGGGTTTGACATTTAGAGTAAAATGTAAAAAATATGACAATTTAGAGACGAAATTCACGAAAAAAGTCAAATGCGCTGCTTTACTCTTGCTACCTGTGAACACGTGAAATGCCTCGAGTGAAACTCCATCGAAAACTTCTTTTAGAAATTTGAACATTAATCACACAAATTTTCTATTTATATTCGCAAATACCCAATTCATATACGCAAAATTATAGCTTCAGTTCTGCAGTCCAGTAAATTCTAGTCGAAAAATGCAAGTTAGTCAAAAATCGCATTGTTTTTTGCGAATTTTTTTTTTTGTTGTAAAGTATTTTCGAAAAAAATTTTTTGTATGGAAGAGACTGCGTGAAAAAAAATTCCAAAAATCAACGGTAATTCCCAGCTACTTAAAACTTGTACTTTATTACAACAAAATTGATTGGGCTACAAATCTGCATACTCAAAATTCTAAAAAATCTGATTAAAAAGTTGAAAATTTGCATGAAAATTTGCTGGATTTTCGGGAGTTTTGCACAAACTTTAAGAATTATATTTTTATGTTTTTTTTTGTTGTAGAATGAACCATTGTTTTATACAAAATTGGCGGAAAAATATTAGAATAAAAATTGTTACATTTTGTGAAAAATTTGCTGTGCCAATACTTTGTTCCGGCAGTGTATGTATATTTATTTCTTCAAGAAAATTTACAGCAACGACAAAGTAGTTTTTCAAGCAACAGAAATAATGAAAAATATTTCTTGTGAGCTGGAAACCTAACTCAAAAAATAAAAGAAATGCGAGAAAAATAGATGAAGGCTTTCAGTAAGGTTTTCCCCTTTAGCAAATATAAATCATTGCTAAAAAAAAAGTAAGTGCGCCTGGGCCACACTGGAGAAGTGAAACTTACCTTACATGCATATCGTCGTTTAACGTACAAAACCGCGTATCGTCATTCTGCAAAACCGCGTAACTGACATTGGCTGCCAAAAATTGGATTTGCTCACACACGCTCTTGGCTCAATCCTTATCCATTCGTCCTGAGATATACTAGCCAGAAATGCGATTGCTTTATAAAAAAGAGAACCATTTTCAAATATGACTGTTTTTACGCTCTCGAAAATAATTTCTACAGCTTCACATACGCGGTTTTGCATTTTGTTGATACGCGGTTTTGCACTTTAAACGACGATATCTATTTTGTCTCATAACCAATATACATACATACATGTGTGCATACATACATACATCTGCTTTTGCTTAAGGTTATATTTTTTGTCTGTTTTTTATCTAGATCCCTACCTCTACCCCTGTTCATTCTAATTACATTTATGTTATTCTGTTTTCCTTTATCTTCTTTCTTATCACAAATCGATATAAAATTCGATAAAAATGTCGTTAGCGAAATCGATAATAATATTGGTAGCAAAATCTATTAGAGACTCATAAAAATATCGAAAGAATATCCATAAAAAAATCGATAAAAATATTGATAAAAATATCGATAAAGATATCAATAACAGAATCGATAACAAAATCGATAGAAATATCCATAACAAAATCGATAAATATTGATAACGAAATCGATAAATACCGTTAACAAAATCGATAAATATCGATAATAAAACCGACAAGATCGATAACAAAATCGATAACTATCGATAACAAAATCGATAAATATCGATAAATAAATCGATAAATATCGATAACAAAATCGATAAGTATCGATAACAAAATCGATAAATATGGATAACAAAATCGATAAGTATCGATAAAAATATCCATAAAAATCGATAAATATCGATAACAAAATCGATAAATATCGATAACAAAATCGATAAATATCGATGGAAAAATCGATAACAAAATCTATAAATATCGAAAGCAAAATCGATACCAAAATCGATAAATATAAATAACAAAATAGATAAATATCGATAACAAAATCGATAACAAAATCGAAAAAAATTATCGCTAACAAAATAGTTAAAAATATTGATTAAAATACCGATAACAAAATCGATAAAAATATCGATTATTATATCGATAAGTTCCGAAAATATCGATAGCAAAATTGATAACAATATCGATATAAATTTCGATAACAAAATCGATAAAAATATCGATAACAAAACCGATAAAAATATCTAGTATTTTATCGATAAGTCTCGAGAATCCCGAAAATCTCTAAAATCCCAAAATAGTTCCCAGATTGAGTCTCTATGCCTCTCTCTATATCCTCTCCTCTTTAATTACCTTTATTTTAATCTTTCTTCCCCTATCTTCATCTTTAATTTTATCGGGATCCTCATCATCCTCTTTGTCTTTACTTTTATGTTTATCATTTTCTTCATCTACATATTCCCCTTCACCTTTGCCCTTATATATATAGGTAAAGTGTTTAAATTTACCTTGGTGTTCATTTTTGCCTTTATCTATATGCATCTTTGTTTATGTTTTTATTTTTACCTTTGCCTTTATCCTCTTCTTTATCTATGTACGTAGTCACCTTTACTTTCATTATTGTATTGGTCTTTTTCTAAGTGTTATTCTTTAACCTTTTATTAGCAAATTTTTGTTAAATTAATACCATATGTATACACACAAGAAGCACTTGTTTCAGCCCCAACCATTTCCGTTGCACCACTTCCGTTGCACCATTTCCGTTGCATAGCAAATTTTTGTTAAATTAATATCATATGCATACACACAAGAAGCACTTGTTTCAGCCCCAACCATTTCCGTTGCATCATTTCCTTTGCACCATTTCCGTGTGCAATTTCCGTTGAATTTGCCAATTTACTCCCAACCAACCAACCGCCGCTAAAGAAGTTTCACTTAAAAAAATATAAAAAGCATAATCGTGCATTTAAATCCAGAGCATAAAGCTTGGCATCGGAAAATAGTTTAAATCCATTCAAGCATATTTGCTAAGCGTAGTGTAATCGCGTTTTCGTTTCTACCCACTTCCAAATGCTTGTGCGAATAGGGCAATGAGAAGGTACCATTTTCTATAGAAATGAAAGCGTCATAAAAGATTAAAATTGACAGCAAGACAAATTATCTTTTGAGACACAGTTGACAGATTTTGTTATGAATTTTTTAGACTAAATAAACAACGGCAGACCGTTCCTGCATAGTTAATCCAATAGCTTAAGTTTGTATTATTTTTTTATTACGACGCAAACGAGCGATTTGTTGTTTTTTGCTAAACATTTTCTTCTTCTGAATATGATCCAAATCGAAAAACAAATACGACCTTTGCACATATTTCTACTCCACCGTCACCCAGCGGATCACTTGCCAAGGTAGGCCCGCATAGGTACATATGTATAGTGCTAATAATAACTATACGACATCCAACGTTTTAACTATTTACTGTATTATTATTTAATTTTA
>NW_023458556.1:46647885-46665972 GCF_013731165.1 Rhagoletis pomonella | reverse complement strand
ATCCAACGTTTTAACTATTTACTGTATTATTATTTAATTTTAATAACTTTTTTACAAAAATGTAATTCATTCTTTTACAAAAACCGTAGAAGGATTCGCAAGAAGTCTCAAATTAAAAAAAAAATTAAAATAAAAAGTCAACAAGGTTTCTTAAAAATTGCTCACTTTTTATTCCGAATTTTCAGAAAATTTTTGGGCAGGCTGTTGTACTATAGCCCATTCAAGTGGCTCCGAAATACAGTTAATTTTTGTAATTTTTTTTGTAACGGTGTAAGAAGAAAATTTATATAGGAAATATGTTTGAAAATTTTGTTATATAGAGAAAAATTCAAAAACCATCAACTAAGAATTGTCAGAAATCAACGGTATTTTGTAGTGATTTCATACTGGCACTTTATTTTATTAGAATTGAATGGATATAAAACTGCATACTCAAAAGTTTCTACAAAGTCTCAATAAAAAGTACGAAGTTTTAAGCTTGGATTATTATGGCCTTTGGTATAGAATGAGCTCTATTTTAAAAAAAGAATAATTAAAACTAAATAGTTAAAACTTGTGAATAAGTGGGACCCACGTTTCATGAAAAGCACTAAATGTATATTGTAGTATGTATATTAGGACGGATAAATTTTTTTTTACTATGCGCGTGTAAGAAATTATGGGTCTAAAATCTATTTGGAGTTTGCCAAATTGCGAAAATATACAAATACAATGCTGGGTGTTGAGCTTACTAACCGAGCGCACAAGGACCATTTGTGGTTGCGCTGTATTTCTCCCAGATCGTCCTACTTTTGTATATACTTTTGTATGTTGGTGGATCCCATTGAATGCGCGGTGCCTTCATTGTGAAGTTGGTATGGCATAGGTGAGTTGGGTGCATTTCATTGTACATAATTAAAGATGATTAGCTTCGAAGGACGTGCGATATCCAAAGCACACCTTTTACGGCTGGGCTTTATGAATTTTGTATATAAAAATAGCTTTAAAAAACTGAAGAGATGTTTTCTTAAAATTTCTAGCCTTTAGTAGGATATTGAAAACTAAAGGTCTAAATTTAACGCGATTCTCAAATTCTTCTTTTTTATAGATGTATCGGAATTCGCTAACAAAATTTTATGGAACTCCATGCCTCCCTTAAACATTTTGTCAATTAAATCCTTGGTAAATCTAAGTGTATAAAATCTCGATAATATGAAAAGTTAAAAAATAAAAAACTCAAGTAATTAGGAAGCCATATAAAAGTTTCAGTAACAATTTGGTTAGAAATACGTTTTTTCAAACACTTGCTCACTTTGCCAACTCCCTTGAAATTATTTTATCGAATGTCTATGAAAATTCGGCAACAAATCAATTCTCAAATCTTTTTCTATGGTGGTTTGAGTTTATTGCCATGGGCATATTGGGTAAGTTGGCGGCTTTTGAGCAGCCAAAAAAGAAATAAATAATAAATTGTTGCCATAGACTTTGGAAATGTTTATTTTATTTTTCATAGCCAATTACAAGCCACATAAGTGTGTGCAGATTTCCACTTAGCACGCGCTGGCGTATGAGCAATTTTTTATATTTTTATACCTTTCATGAGCATGAAATGGTATTATAACTTTGGTCCGATGATTGTAAGTACCAGAATAAGAATAAATAGACCCATTAAAATGTATACTTAAATGATCAGAACGTCGAGCTAAGTCGATTTAGCCATGTCCGTCTGTCCGTCTGTCTGTCCGTCCGTCTGTTTGTATGCAATCTAGTCTCTCAGTTTTCGAGATATCCGGATGAATTTTGGTAGGTGGGTGTATTTTTATAATGTATTAATCATTTGTCGGAACCGGAAGAATCGGACCACTATAACATATAGCTCCCATATGAACTGATTGTTCAGATATGAGATATTTCGTTATAACTTCTCCATTTATGCAGCTAGGAACATGGAATTTTGCAATACTTCCACCCATTATCAACAGAAAACTTAAAGAGAAAATTACAAAGATCGGGTCACTATAACCTATAGCTCCCATACAACAACATACAACTGATTGTTCACATATGAGATTTTTTGCGATAACTTCTCCATTTATGCAGCTAGGAACATAAAAATTCGCACCGTTTTCACTCATTGTTAACAGAATACTTATAGTGAAAATAACAAAGATCGGGTCTCTATAACATATATCTCCCATACAACTGATTGTTCAGTTATGAGAATTTTCGTTATAACTCCTCCATTTATGCAGCTGGGAACATGACATTTCGCAATATTTCCACCCGTTATCAAAAAAATACTTACAGTGAAAATGGCGAAGATCGGGTCGCTATAACCTATAGCCTCCATACAACTGATTGTTCAGATTCGAGATTCTTTGTTGTAACTTCTCCATATATGCAGCTAGAAACATGAAATTTGGCAATATTTTCACTAAATACCAACAGAAAGTTTATAGTAAAATTAACAAAGAGCGGGACACTGTAACCTATTTATATCCTCCATACAACTGATTGTTCAGATATGGGGTTTTACTGTAAAACTCCTTTACTTGGACTGCTAAAACAGATCAATTTCGTAAGCTATTCTATAAACAATTATGCTGTATAAACTTTATCTCTTAAACCTCTGATTGCTCGGATACCAGTTATTACGATATATCTCCTTTATGTAGGAGTCTAAACCCATTAAATTTTTTCAAATGCAGTAATCTGTTAAAGTAAAATTTTCAGATGTTCATGAAAGATATGAAGCCTTCGGCACAGCCGAAGACAGCGCTGGTCTTACTTGTTTTTATATATTTTTCGCTTAAGTGACTTTTATGTCAACAAAACAAAACCAAATATAAGAGGATCATAAGTAAGAAAATCAAAAGTTAAAAGACACACACACACACATATGTATATGTACGCACGCACATACGCGCGCCCAACGTTACTCACTTGCTCGCCGCATCATTTAGACTTTAGGGCCTTGGAGCCCATTTTCAACAATTCTCTCTGTCCCTCAGCCCCTGCGTCCCCTTCAAGCTTCCACAAATTGCCACTTGTGCGTGGCGCTGGTGAGGCCAACAAGACAATGCACGCATACAAACACATATACACGTCCCAGTAAGGCTTTCGCTTCCCGACGGAATGAATTCATTGTGGCTGTTTTCAGTTTCTTATGCCGGTGCTTATTTTTTTTTTTCTAGCGTCAAATGCCAAAAATAATACAAACAAATAAGACAAATGACATTTCTTGTGAATTTCTTTGTTTTCGTTTTTGCTATTTGTTCGTCTACGAAACGCTGAAGAATGGCATATAAAGCTGCTGCATTCCGTATTTATGACTTTATTAAATGGATTCTTGGCATTTGGGAGAATTGGCGAATTAATGTTGGCACCCTTGTGCGTTCATGCAGTGCATTTGTATGTATTTATGAATTTTTAGTTTAGCTGGTTTATTGCAGTTTAAAATGTTTTGCGACTAAGACAAAAAGTTGTTCGCTACACAGTTTCTTTATCTTTGTAAATTTATGTCAGAGTGCAACAAAATTGAGCGCGCATATGCAACTCAAACTTTTTTTTAGAAACAAAAAACTAATATTTGCTTCATAATCATATATTCTTGGGCAAGTGTTAAATATGAGCAGCTGCACTGCATGCCCATATTGGGATCTAAATTAATATACAGAACGAATAGATAACCTTCTCCTTTTTTGAAGTTGGATAAAAACATTTCCATGAGTTTCAAGATGAAGACATGCGAATGCAGTTGGATGTCTTAAGTAACTTCTGAATTGAATAAATAACACTTATTTTATTTTATTTATTTTTTTTACTTTAAACCACATTGTTTATGTGCAGGCTCTTAGAGTTTGATCCACTTATTTGTTGGAATCGCTTGGAGAAAGCCATATTTTGGTTTCAAGCGAAAAATTCAAACTCTTACAAATAAAAGCGAAATCAATCAAGGATAATTGTATGAACTGTTGTATGTATGTAGCTACATTAGGGTGGTCCAAAATCCATATGAAAAGGCAAACTTGGAATTTTTATGCTCTCACCCCCTAGTATTGTTCTATACCGAAAAAATATATCTATTTTTTTTATTTTGAAACCAAAAAGTATCTAGAGATCGCTCAAAGCGCCCAAAGATTTCCATGTATTTTATATGGGGAAAAAACATCTCTTCCTAGAAATGGTATAGAATTCTTAAAAATCAATATTTTTCTATC
Organism: Rhagoletis pomonella; assembly: GCF_013731165.1. Classification (NCBI taxonomy): domain Eukaryota; kingdom Metazoa; phylum Arthropoda; class Insecta; order Diptera; family Tephritidae; genus Rhagoletis; species Rhagoletis pomonella. The sequence continues at coordinate 46,661,773 of NW_023458556.1, read as the reverse complement.
GGAAAACTCTGCTTATCTGCAGGAGATTCCCAGTAATATTTAACACCCAATTGTTTATTTAACCATTTTTTCATCGCAACTATAATTTATAGGTCCGCCAAAAACCTCAAAAAAACCCGAAAAATGCAATGGGCGGACCAATAAAAACTCGTTAGTTTCCAAATAATTATGTTGAAGAAATTCATGTTTAGGGGAGAGTTAGTATGGACTTCCTGAGCTCAAATCTTTTTTCTATGTTTTTTTTTTGCTAAACTAAGAAAAGCTATCTAATCAATAGGGGTATTCTCTAAGTCATGCAAAACCGGAAGGAGGGTGATATTTTTAAGGACCATCCTAGTGTACATACATACATACATATATTTGTATCAAATTACTGAGAAACTACTAAGACGAATTACAGTAATTGCTTACCTAATAAGCCAAAAATTTGAAATGAAATTTTCAATTGCATAAAAAACTAATAAAACCAGGGGCCGTAACAGTTACAACTTTTATTGAAAAAATCGTTCTTTAACAATTATTTTTTTACTTTTATTTTATTCTCTTTAAATAACCGTTATTTTTTACTTTTATTTTATAAATCGAAAATAACAATTATTTTTGATTTTTACATACATGAATAGTCTGCAAATAACAGTTATATTTGATTTTTAAATTATATGTCTTAGATAACAGTTTTCGAAGATTCTCATTTATAAAAGTCATAAATAAAAATCAGTCACTGACTTTTATTTTTTAAATCATACTTATAAAAGTCATTTGTATAAGTCGTACTAAACATTGGCGTCCCAACACCTTCTTAACTGGGAAAAATGTTAATGATTTTTACACGAATGATTTAAAAAATAAAAGTCGGTGACTGATTTATATTGATGACTTTTAAAAATAAAAGTCACTGACTGATTTTTATTGATGACTTTTATAAATAAAAGTCTTCAATAACTATTATATAAGACTATATAATATAAAAATGAAAATAATATATATATTTTTTTTTTTAATTTTGTTAATTTTGCATAAAAATTGCAAATAAAAATTTGTTTTCAAATTTGAGTCTCGGTGAAAAAAGAAATCGGTAGGTATGTATCACTTAGTTGCAGAACATTTCCTTCATAGTGGATTTTTCCATAACAGTTTTCATCAATAACTGTTATGTTCGGTCCCTGAATAAAACCTATCTTTATGAATAAACCTATACATCTCGAAGTATTTCATTATCTTTCATTTCCAATACCGAAATAACTTCAGCTAAAAGAGAGCCAACAGTACATTTATTTTCCATGAAAAAAAGCAGAAAGACCAATTAATTTAATTATAAAGCCTCACTAAGCGCCTTAAGGCTTAATTATATTTTTCGGCAGAAACTTTTGCTAAAGAACGTGGAAGATGCTAACTCCTCATAAATTTTTGACTCTGTTTCCCCGCTTTCATCTGCCAATTCATGTACCTTTTGCACCATAATCAACCATTGAGCAAGTAAGTACACGTAAAATGAAATGTAAGCGTGTAAGTGCATAGTGCTAATTGTGTGAGTGTGCAACTGTCAAGCAGCTAAATGAATGAAAATGAAGCTCATCAATTCCTTTCAGTTCATTGCATCCACAATGAAGCGGGGAATTTGGCGACTCGTTGGCGGCGGCGCCACACTCACCAACCAACAAGGATAGCAGGAGCAAAAATTTCAACATGGCTTCACATCAACGCTACATTTACTCGTTTTCGTTAACGTCTTTAGCTCAATGCTTTTCGTTTCCACCATTTTGTTCGCCAACGTCATGCGTCGTCGTCCAATTCGTCTGCAGATGAACTCTTCTTGACGCATGCCGCATGCGAAAATGGCGATAATTCCGTGCAAGTCGAGTAATTAAAGCGAGCTGGAGTTGAGCTTGCCGTAAGTGAGGTGGTGCTGTAGGAATCAATAGCATGGCTGCTCTTGCTACCAGCAGGAGAAGCAGGAGAGGAGGAACTATGACAGCAAGCGAACTGTAACTGCATCGATTGGCAATTGAATGAATCGCGCCAAGACAAACTCGGATGCTTGAGCAGCTCAAATATCAAAATACTTGCATGTATCTAAGTATAGTTTACATGTTTGTGAGTGCATGTAGTCAAGCACATAATTACACATATTCGTTTACATGCCAACTTAAGCAACTATCCAACTACAAATAATCGAACAGCAACAAAATTCCTTCGAAGATTCTTGTAGCTGAAGCTGATCATATCTGATGAATTTTGCCATCCTTTTTGTTCATTTTGTTCATTGAAAAAGTTTTATTTTATACTTTTATAAATTCTGATTATTTAACGAACTAAGCGGTAAAGCTGTGTGCAAAAGTCTAAAGCTCTTTATGCAACGCCATGTCTGTCGATGCGGCATAATGGAAAAAGTAGGGTGCAAAATCCGGGTACACTCATTCAATTAGCAACCAAAATGGCTATGAGCGATTCGGTGTACAACCTTTTTCGGTTGCTTGCACCGCACGTTTGTGATGTTTTTTTTATTAATACATACATAAGTACATTCGGTTCTTTTTCCTCTTTGGTGGGGGGGACCGCACGTGGCAAAGCACTGTGTGTATGTTTTATAGAAAAACGAATGGAACATTTTAAAATGGAAAATTTGAATGTATGTACATATATAAATATAATTATGGCAACATAATATGAAATGTGATTAACCAAGTATGAGATTAATATGTGAATGTATGTAGTTAACAAAGTTATCTTTTAAGCTCTTCACTGTCTCGTAAATTTTCTTAAATTGTAAAGCGCATCCGTGACCTCTTAACGAATTCAGTGGCTTCGTGAGAAAAATCCGGCAGCTGGAAGTAGAACAAGACACGGTTATCCTCTCTGAGTTAGATTGCTTTAGAATAGATTAATATTCAGATTAAGGCGCAGGTCACCTTGTTGCCATTTGATTAAGTAGCTTTACGGCGCCCATTGGCTGAAAATCATTTACTATTCATCCGCTTGTGGATAAGGTGATCCTAGAGATCGAGGTCTAGGCCTAGTAAGTGCATCATACTGGCTATTTCCTATCTCTCGTGGCACAGTTTGCACCAATCAATAATTTCCGGTTTTTACTAGTGTTTCAATAGTGAAAATCCCATATGTATAACCCTGTTAGTGGATGGGTGTATAAGCTTCTTATCTTTCACGTTGCCATCATACGATGTACAGAGGAAGCAGATGTTAAAGCTCCTGAGGTGTTTACTGAGCTTGGTCTGCGTAAACTTAACTTCTTTCTATACAATTCCCCAGACGGGCGCAACGTCCCTTTAAACAATTTCTGAGTGCTCAGAATTTATGAGTCTAAATGAGTCTTTCTTTCGTTATAAATATGAGTCTGAGACAAGTAAACCAGACTGACTCATTTCGGACTATTTTGGTGTCACAAATTCTGAGTTGAATAAAAGTAACAAAGTTCACGTAGAAGTACAAGTTTATCTATGATCAGAATAAATAAGAATATTTGTTTTTAAGACTCAGAAAAGCGTCATATTTCAAAAGCGAAATACGCTCTGTTCTGACTCTTTTTTGAGCTCATAAAAAGAGTTACAACTCAGAATTCTGAGAATTTTTTGACTGTAAAAAGTCCGAATATTTATAGGGATAAACCGAAACCGTAACCTTTAAAAACAGTTTCGTTTTTCAAAACCGAAACCGTAATCGTTATTTTGACCTGAAAAGGAACGAAGCCGAAAGTCTTTCAATCACGGGAACAGGTACCAACCGGTTTTGAGAAAAACATACAAATCAGCTGCAGGATCTGGCAACCACACACGTGTTTTTTTTCAGAAGCATAACTGTCCCGTTACACGATCAAGAATTTGATTTCAAGTGAATTATCATCACACATACTGCTTGTCAAAATTCATTTGAATTGACAGCTGTGACATAGGCTGCACGCAACTTGGTAGTCAATTTTCGTTTCAAGATGCCTTCGTCAAGGAAACAAGTTAAAATTCTCTTCTCGACACAAAATTTTACTAAATTATGGAGTACTGGAACATACTTAATGTGATCAGCTATTTGCCTTGGCTATCAAGTTGCCAAACGGCTTGAAAGGCTAAATTGATATCAAACCGATGGTCAAGTTGTAAAGTGCGAGTATGCTATCAAACAATTTTAAGTATACATATTGCAACTTGAAAGCAAGTTCTTGATCGTGTAACGTCCAAGTAAAACAAAACAAACGACACTTTGCGTTTACACGTTCAATAAATTGCTTTCAATTTGCTCACACGTATGATTTGTCACACGTAGGGAAGGTTTTTATTTTTCTATTTCATAAACACACAATTTTCTGCAAACAATAGCTAATTCACAAAGCTATGATCGCTCAGCTACTTGAAAAAAAAAAATATTTCTTTTGATAGGCAATTAGCAAAGTGTGAGTGATTCAAAGGTTTTTTCTTTATATGAATTAAAATTAACCACAACGTTTAATATCGCAAAAAAGTTTTTGCGAATATTGAAAGGTACATATTTATTTAACCAATAATTTTTCGTCACTCTTGTTTTCATATTTTTATTTCATAACCGACTCCGACCCAATCCGAAATTAAATTTGAAGAACCAAACCAAATCCGAAATCGAAACTGGAACCTTATTTTGATTCAGCTTCATTCCTCGATTGTAACAGATTATGAAATTATATCCCATACATCCCATGCTATATTCTATAAACATGTGAAATATCCTATAAACATGTGAAATACTGGGGGACGATTTTACTAAATTTCCTCACGGTTTATAGAATAGAAGGTTATGACATGGTGGTGTCAAGAAATTAATCTTTAGGTATAAAGTAAAACCTAAAATTACCTTTTTGAGCGTAACTTTTTCAATTCAAAACAGCGAACTTAATTTTTTAAGAATTTACATAAATAAACTCAAGACGCAGAAATATCTATGTACATAAGCAAAAACTTCAACGCAAATTATCAAACGGTAAATACCAGCCAAATTTTATATACGAAGCCATGAGGCGAAACACTTACACAAAATCAGCTGATCTAGTAACACCACCTTATATAAATTCGCCTAAAAATAAAAAGTTTTACTAAAATAGTGTATTTTTATTAGATAACTTTTTAGGCATCTGGCAACTCCAAGAACGGAGCCATCTACGTCATCAAGATGGCGGACATGGCTGATGTCGTAACCTATGGTTCAATAACAGTTTTCTCGCTCCCTCTTGGCAAAATTGGCTCCCCTAGAAAGACCCTGTGTGTGTGGAACCTTTAGTGAGGGAGTGTCAAAAGTCGAATGTCAGTAGTGAGCAAACCTTTAATTTTTTAATCATGGTCGTAACCTATGAGCCTTAAAACTTCCTTATAAAGTTTATATTTTTCACTTTTGTAAGTATGCCTGTAATTGTATTCTAAACTTTCTTCTTGAAGAAAATCAATAAAAATATGTTCGAATTTATATTCCTTTTTAAATAATTTTTCCTCTGTTTAAAACTACCGAGGGCTCATTATGACTCAATCACATTCCGGATATTGTGGAGCCCATATCAGTTGTTTTTTTAAGTAATTTTTACAACAAGATACATATTGTTGATATTTCAGTTTATTGATACAATCCATTTGTGCTTTCTTCATTTAACATGATTGCTCTTAATTTTATTTTATTTTTTTCAGTATTAATCATAGCTGGATTTATCCGGCAAAAGAAGTCACCCAAATCCTCATAGTAAATGAAAGAATGTGCTTTCGTATTCAGGCAAAAAATCGAAGAGGGAGTGCTGACCACAAAAACACCTATTCTAGCTAAATGATGGCTGCGATTAAACTGTGTTCACTCCCCTGACGACCCTGTAATGCTATCACGGTGAAAAGCTCAAGTCAACACTGAAGAAGGTAACAAAAGCACAAAACTAATATGCATTTTACAAAACCTTTGTTTCGGTGGGACTGTACCTTTTTAGAGTTAGAGGATCTTTTTAGAGTTAAATGAAGCAAGTCTGTTTGGGAAAGTTAAGACTAGCTAAAATTTCATAAGCGTTGGCACAAGTGACCCAATTTAAGTCCTTATTATCAGAATATTTCAGTTAGTCAAAATTTATTATATACCAAAAAGTCCACTTCGATCAATAAGGGCTAAAAATATCCTTATTTTAGCTAATTTTTTGCATGGTGGTCAGTTTCTTTGTGATTACTTTGAGGCCATTCGCAAAAAATTTAAAACTCAGTTTGTAAAACTCTGGAAACTGTGGAATCTTAGTGGTTAAAAAAGGAGTGCTTTTTCTTTGGAGTTCGCGATTGTATATACATATGAATGACGTTCTTGACCGACCTACATTTGATTTACGCATGCTGAGCTCCTCACGATAAATTTTGTTTCTAATATGCACATCAATCAAATTATTTGGATAGAAGTGAGAGCTTTTGCCAGCCTCCGGAATAAACGCCAGCCCGACCACCCCCGTATTTCCTTTTTTGTGGTGTTTTTTCGAAGATACTACATAGGTCAAAATATGGGCCTAGGTCAAAATTTTTCAACATAATAAAATCGGTATTAAATTAAAGGTTTTTGAAAAATAACTCACACGAGTTTTCTGATTTTTGATTCCTTTCCAAAGTTTCCGAGATATGGGCCAAAACGTGGACAAAACATGAGTATCAAATTAAAGGTTTCGGAAAATATTTTACACGAGTTGTCTGTTTTTGATTTGTTTTCTATAGTTTCCGAGTTTTATAGCCAGTTTTACGAAATTAATTTAAGTGAAAATTTAATTTTTTTTTTTATTTAAATGTAATATGACAAGCGGAAAAAATTAATTTTTTACTTAAGCTGCTGGTGAAACCGGCTGTTAGAAACTTAATTTAAAGACTCCCATTTAATTTTTAGTTTTGAAACTTCTGTTGTTCCCAGTAAAATAGTTCGACGAAAATTTTTCTAGAAAACTTTAACCCATATTAGATTTTTCTTATTTTTCTTTTTTTCCTTAACCACAGGCAAAAGTTTTATTTTTTTTTTTTCATTACTTAACATCAGCGTCATTTTTAAGGGTGAAAAAATATTCATTTGTATGTAGTTTTATAAAAGCTCGGGTCTTGTTTTCTTTATTTTTCTGCCCATAACATACTAAACAGAGATATATTAATTCGTTAATTTTTAAATGTATAATTTCTCATGGTCAGCACACTGTTCAAAATAGTATCTAAAGGGTCTTCCGCAATTCCTCCACCGTACATTGCCGCTTGTTGTTATTTGCTCCTTCACTTACGCTTACCTCCAGGCTTAATATGTGTGGGGGGGGCATTGTAAGCTTACAGAGCGTATTGTATGGTGAACTGATGATGATGACGCTGATTGCCACCACCGCTGAGCAGCTAAGCTTGGATAGTGGTGAAGTGTGAAACCCCGCATCCCTGTCACCTTTATTGGCATTGAGTAGCTAGATATGCTGCGCTCAACAAAGCTATAAAAAATTTAAAAGAATCGAAGGGAGTCAACAGCTGATGCGCTATACATACATAGAATGCGAAGGAGAATGACAGTGAAGTATTGAAGAATAAAATGAAAAAGTAGAACGCGCATCAGCGCTGAACTGAACTGAATGCAATTATGCTAATGCAACTGAAAGCTTTTGCATTCTGCATATCAAATGTGCGCGAGTTGACATGCCAACGTCAACGTTGTGTCAGTGTGCAGCAGCAACCACGCAGTGCTCTACGCACACTTCGCCACCCTCCACACAATTCTTTACCGCCTCAACAGCATGCGAATGCTACTTCAAGTTCAAGCTGTTGCTTTACCACTACTTTACTGTTTGGCTTCAGCTGCCGTTGTACATATATACATATATACATAAACATACATATGTATGTATGTATATGGGGTGTTCCATACCAAAACGAACGGGGCGAGGAAAAAATTAAACAAAAATCACACATACACACATCAAAATTCTCTTTGAAAATAAATATTTAATTTTTTTTTTAATTTTTCACATACACATTTATTGATAAAAATAATTAGTTTTTGAAAATATGCCATATCAAAAAAAAAATTAAAAAAACATCACAATGGTAGCTCTGGGTATTGCGCAATATTTAATTATAGTATTATGGGGTGGACTCTACAATAATTAAGCGATTACAGGACCGTCGTTAATTTTTATTTAATTTTTTTCTTTGGAAACGGTTTTGCGCATCTTCTATAAGAAAAAGTTGCAAAAAGCCGTCAGCATAAAATATATTAAAAATCAACGCAATTTTGCGGTAGCGTAAAACATGCACTTTATTATACTAAAAAACAAAACTGCATACTCAAAAAAATTCTAAAAAAAAAATAAAAAAAGTTTTAAATTTGTAAAGTACTCATTTTACTCAACTTCGGTGTAAAAAAATGCATAACTTGGTGAGTGCACCCCATAGTACTATACTTAAATATTGCACAACACTCAGGGCTACCATTGAGATTTATTTTTTTATTTTTTTTTTTGAGATGTCATATTTTCAAAAACTATTTTTTTTCGTTTCAAAAAATTTTTGTGTGAAAAATTTTTTCAAGAAAAAATATTTTTTTCAATATTTCTTTTCATAGAGAATTTTGATGTGTTTATGTCTGATTTTTTTCAAACCTTTTCCTCGCCCCGTTCTCGAGATATTTGGAAAACTATTAAATCGATTCGTTTTGGTTTTTGTGTTATAAAGTTTTTAAAAATGTATTAATCAAGCTCAAATTTCATATTTATTTAATATTTATGTTTAGGCATCAACCCTAAAAATTTTAAAGAAATCAAACACATGAAGTGTGAACCCTGTCCTTTTTGGCATGGAACGCTCCATATAATGCGTTGCACTACTCTTCAGCTTCTTGCTCCTTTTCGGCATTAGCCTTGCTGAAGACAGCCATCAACTCTCAACGCAAGCCATCACAACAGAATCTGACTGCTGTGCACAACAGCAGCAGCAGCAGTAGAAATTGAATGTCAGTGCGTGACTGCCACTTGGAGCACTCTCTCCAAGCTGACATAACTACAGCAATAGCAACAACAGTAATAACAAGGACAGCGCATCATCATGTCGATGTGTCGGCTTATGTCGTTATGTTTTTCAAAAATTTATCCACCATATTTTCTTCTTCGCATTGCTTTTACTCCTTTTTGGCTTTCTTGTTTTTTTTTTCTGTCACTATTTCCGTTTTTTAAAACATGCTCTCGAACACCACAGCATAAAGTATGAATTATGCCAGCAGAAAGCACTCTACTCAAATAGAAATCTTCAACCTCTTTTTTTTTGCATTTCTAACATTTTTCTTGTGAAAACTCATGGTTATCGAAAAAAAAAAAGTTCAGTGGTCTATAAATGCGTAGTGTGTTGGGCGAGAATATTTGCATATTTTATTGAATATTGACCGAAGCTCTGAATTTGTGCTTTTGATGAGGGAAAAAATGCGAAATGCAAATATTTGAAAGTTGTTGCTTAAAGCTATGTACGTTGGTGTTAAGTAAAATGGTGCTAGATGGTAGCTTGGAATGTAAAGAAAGAAGTCAAAATATTTAGCATCCACACAATTTGCTAAATATTTGGCCGAGCTTCTCCTGGAATTTGTAGTGCGCGTCTTTTTGCTGTCACACATTTTGTTTTTACTGCCTTCGTAGGTTTGCCATTGCCTCACGAGTGGTGACAGGCATTGAAGAAAATTTTTTTGGGTGTCGCCCGAATCAGAAATCGAACTTTAGTCTTTTGGTGTCATAGTACGCACTTCTGACCACTCTGCTCCGACTATCGCCTTGAAATGTGACCAGTGGAAATATTTGAATATTTGATTGAATTCATAACATTCATTTGTGGTGCATTTGCTTCAATTTGTTGGCAATTTCAAAAAGAGCAAATCAGTTGTCCTCAGCTGACTGCTCAGGGTAATAAATAAATACTTGGTATTTTGCCTTTCTTAAATATTTCTTATGAAGCCATGCTCATAAAATGTGTTCGTCTCGGGAATAAAAATAGAAATAAACAGAGAAGTGTACTTATGACAACAAATTAAAAGAACGTATATTGATAATTAAAGTAAAAGTCACTTTCTGCTCACTGATACATATTTAATACTCAGATGCTCCTTAATTGGCTCTGTAGATGCGTGACTCCGTTTCATTCTGTTGTGTCACAGAGTTCCAAGTATACATACTCGTGGTTATAAAAACCTTACCACAACATTAAAAAAATAGGTAGAATTTTGTAAATTAATAATTTTTTTAGATATAAATAGTACACACTGCAACAATAACTATGTATGTATATAAAAAAGTAAGTACACCTGGCCCACACTGGAGAAGTGAAAATTACGTTACATATCTATTTTGTCTCATAACTTATATACATATTTACATACATACATCTGCTTATGCTTAAGTTTATATTTTTTGTGTTTTTTCTATCTAAATCCCTACCTCTTCTACTCCTGTTCGTTCTAAATACATTTATTTTATTCTGTTTTCCTTTACCCTAATTTTTATCTTTATATTCTATCGATAACAAAATCGATACTAACATCCCACAAAATATCGATAACAAAACCAATAAAACAATCGATGACAAATTCGTCAAAAATTTCGATAGCAAAATCGGTAATAATATTGGTAGCAAAATCGATTAGAAAATCCATAAAAATATTGATAAAAATATCGATAAAAAATTGATAAATAATCGATTACAAAATCGATAACAAAAATCGATTAGAAAATCTATAAAAATATCGATAACAAAATGGGTAATCGATAGCAAAATCCAAGTCATAATCCATAAATAATCGATAACAATATCGATAACAAAACCGATAAAAAAATGTCGATTATTATATCGTTAAGTCCCGAAAATTTCTAAAATACCAAAATAGTTCCCAGATTGATTCTCTGTGTCTCTGTCTATATCCGTTTCTCCATAATTACCTTTATTTTAATCTTTCTTCCTCCTTCCTCATCTTTACTTTTATCGGTATCCTCATCATCTTTTTCTTTATATTTATCTTTGTTTTTACTTTTATGTTTATCATTTATAAGTAAGTACGCATCTTTGATTTTGTTTTTATTTTTACCTTTGACACAAAATACATATTTTGGCGAAGAAGCATGAAAATGATTTTTTTGGCAATAACGAGGTTTCTTTAATTGACAAAAAGAAAAGGCTGACAAACAATGGAAAGTCCCATTATTTTCTAGTAAACAATTCTAATATATTCGTAAAATTTGTTCGACAGTCGTCTTCCCTTAGTCAAGTTCCGCGCTAAACCGGTTTTGGTGGTTGAAAGATTCAATGAAAATCTTTCGTTTTTAGCCAAAGCTGTTTAACAGTTTCCAGGTGTATTGCGAACTGAGCTGCGAGTTTTATTCTGCATCTATTGTAACTTCTCAATATTAGCAATAAAATGTTGCAATATTTTCACCTGGAGACTTGCCATCTTTTAAATTCTGTCCAACAAAGTCTTGTGGCGTAGAGAGTTCATTTTAAATTTAACTTATTAATGATCATATAATTAAGTTTTTTGTGCATATTTTTGTCTTCCCTAGTAATTACTGACTTTTTGTAAAGTCTAGTAAAAAGTAAAAGTGCTCCAAAAGTGGCTCTGAATGCAAAATCTGGTAGCCATCAATCAATTCAATGATCATTCACATTGAATAAAACGAAAAAGTTTCCGTATTCATAAGCGAAAAGTTTCCACTTTGTTTGTTTGTCTGGTTTTTTTTTTACAGCCATTTTATATTTAATTGGAAAGGGCTTATTTCACTATGTGGCCACGTATAACCACTCCTTGCCAAATCACGTCCTTTTAATCCACACTCAAACAACATTGTGCAGAGAACAACCAATAAACCCAAACGTTCAACCAGAAGCGGAAGCGGAAGCTAACCCAAACCGAACCTCTCTCAAACTTAATCAAGTGCTAACACATTTTTTATGCGAACGGCTTTTTAAGAGAGTTCGCCATGACGTATACGCTATAAAATACATTGTTCTTTTCGATTAATAGGCATTTCGTATTACATTTTACCCCCCCAAATGAACACTATGTACTTACAACAACTAAGGATTGTGTGCAAAATATTCCAAAAGGAATTACGTGCCTGGAAATCGAATTGCAAACCAAATGCTTCGACACTTAACAACTACGTGCTTATTTAAATTCCACTAAAGTCATCTTAAAAGTAATTGTATTTCATTTTTAACGAAGCTCACCTTGTTGTTGTTCTCACATTCCTATTCAGCTACAAACATACTTAGCTGCAGATGCACAGAAAGGCCATAAATACTCGAGTGGTATGAATTAGACCAAAGCGTTCATTTCTAATGCAAGAAAATAAATGTCTCCTCTCACTGTTTACACATAGCTCAGCGCATTGGGTGGTAAGTATGAGTACAATACTGGTAGTACGTTGGCTTCTTGACGCGATAGATTTCCACTATGTAGACATGACAAATGTGATGAATATTTATGATAGTTCTTCCAACAACCACATTTTAAAGATTAATGAGATTGTTTTACCAAAGCGGCAACAAGCAAGAGTGCAAGACTATTTGTTTGTTTGTAGGTCAAGCAGTCAAACGGTTAAATATATCGATTTGTTTTCACGTCCACTGACTGCCGCGTGCAGGATAGACATGCAAGATCGAAATAAAAAAAAAATCGTTTTTTGAATCGATTCGAATCGAAATAAAAATAAACGATGCAGGAAGGAATCGTCAAAAAATAAATCGATCTCTCAAGATCGAATCATATGTGTTGTCAAATAACGTATTTAACTTAATTTTTATGAAGAAACAAAACACAGCGATCTGACCAAACTTTTATTGTACATAAGTTATTTTTAAAACATACATACATTGTCCATAACGGTTTCAATATCTAGAGTTATTTGCAAAAAAAAAATTGAGAGATAAGGTCTTTCAATAATATCGCACACTGTCTTCAAAAGAGTTACAACTCAAAATAATACGTTTGTCAGAAAATGCGAAAAACTATTTCTTACTTTACCTTAGGTTTTTATCCTACAACAAAAAGTTGCTCCAGCTTTCGCTGGAAGGTAAATAAAAGCTCTGTGCACATTTTAAGCGCATAATCTCAAAAATGTTAAATTTTTAGTTGTAACTCTTTTGAAGACTACGAAACCGAATTTCCGCCAGGCAAGGAAATGAAAAAAAATGTATGCCATTTTAAAAATGACATGTGGAAACAAACACACAATGTCACGGATAGTGTTTAATGCCCAACATAGTGATACAATTTTTTTCATTTAATGCCTAGTGAAAACTCAATGTTAGCCCTATTTAAGAAATTTTTAAAATTTTTTCGAAATTTTTTGTATTTTTTTTTGTATCACAAATGAGAAAAAATTTTATGTTTTACTTCAAAATTGACCATTATTTTAAAAAGTGTAATGAAGCTTACATACATATATTTTTTTTTGCAATGTAGAGGTTTTTTTGTTTTCGCTGACTACATATATTTTACTTCTTAATAACCATTTTTTTAATATAGAAAGAGTAACTGAGGGATGAACATTGTTTATTGAAAGTTTGGAATCACAATTTTTGGAGTTTTTGTTGTAGTTTTAGCCATAATTTTATATAAAGTTATTTTCAAGAGGCTTCCCTGTGGTGCCCTATTTTCGGAAAAAGGTCATTGAAGTCTTTGGCCTTTGCTCTGCTTTGCAAAAAAATCGAATTGAAAAGGTTCGATTAATCAATCTTCGATTTAATCGATTTAAAAACGACATCTCTAAAAGTGTGTGCATGTGGCTGGCTGTGTGTGTGTGTGTGGTTGATTTAAGCAACAATGCAGTGGGGTACTATAACAGCGTGCAATGTGGATACCTAGGCGCACTGTTGGTGGCAAAACTAAGAGGATTGCTGAATTTGTTTTTTTT
>NW_023458556.1:46644855-46647785 GCF_013731165.1 Rhagoletis pomonella | reverse complement strand
AATATCCGGAATGTGATTGAGTCATAATGAGCCCTCGGTAGTTTTAATAAGAAGAAAAATTATTTAAAAAGGAATATAAATTAGAACATACTTTTATTGATTTTCTTCAAGAAGAAAGTTTAGAATACAATTACAGGCGTACTTACAAAAGTGAAAAATATAAACTTTATAAGGAAGTTTTAAGGCTCATAGGTTACGACCATGATTAAAAAATTAAAGGTTTGCTCACTACTGACATTCGACTTTTGACACTCCCCCACTAAAGGTTCCACACACACAGGGTCTTTCTAGGAGAGCCAATTTTGCCAAGAGGGAGCGAGAAAACTGTTATTGAACCATAGGTTACGACATCAGCCATGTCCGCCATCTTGATGACGTAGATGGCACCGTTCTTGGAGTTGACAGATGCCTAAAAAGTTATCTAATAAAAATACACTATTTTAGTAAAACTTTTTATTTTTAGGCGAATTTATATAAGGTGGTGTTACTAGATCAGCTAATTTTGTGTAAGTGTTTCGCCTCATGGCTTCGTATATAAAATTGAAAAATTTTGTTTGAAATTCCACAAACACTCTTACAGATTTTGACAGTTTATGCCGCCAAAAAAAAAATAAAATGCATGTAAATTTTTGTTTTTGTACTCCTGCTATCACCTTATATTAATTCGCTTTTGGCTGGTATTTACCGTTTGATAATTTGCGTTGAAGTTTTTGCTTATGTAGATATTTCTGCGTCTTGAGTTTATTTATGTAAATTCTTAAAAAATGAAGTTCGCTGTTTTGAATTGAAAAAGTTACGCTCAAAAAGGTAATTTTAGACAAAAAAATTATTGGTTAAATAAATATGTACCTTTCAAGATTCGCAAAATTTTTTTTGCGATATTAAACGTTGTGGTTAATTTTAATTCATATAAAGAAAAAACCTCTGAATCACTCACACTTTACTAATTGCCTATCAAAAGAAATATTTTTTTTTCAAGCAGTTAAGCGATCATAGCTTTGTGAATTAGCTATTGTTTGCAGAAAATTGTGTGTTTATGAAATAGAAAAATAAAAACCTTCCCTACGTGTGACAAATCATACGTGTGAGCAAATTGAAAGCAATTTATTGAACGTGTAAACGCAAAGTGTCGTTTGATTTGTTTTACTTGGACGTTACACAATCAAGAACTTGCTTTCACGTTGCAATATGTATACTTAAAATTGTTTGATAGCATACACGCACTTTACAACTTGACCATCGGTTTGATATCAATTTAGCCTTTCAAGCCATTTGGCAACTTGATAGCCAAGGCAAACAGCTGATCACATTAAGTATGTTCCAGTACTCCATAATTTAGTAAAATTTTGTGTCGAGACGAGAATTTTAACTTG
Organism: Rhagoletis pomonella; assembly: GCF_013731165.1. NCBI lineage: Eukaryota > Metazoa > Arthropoda > Insecta > Diptera > Tephritidae > Rhagoletis > Rhagoletis pomonella. The sequence goes on along the minus strand of NW_023458556.1, from coordinate 46,646,412 downwards.
TTTCCTTGACGAAGGCATCTTGAAACGAAAATTGACTACCAAGTTGCGTGCAGCCTATGTCACAGCTGTCAATTCAAATGAATTTTGACAAGCAGTATATGCGATGATAATCGACTTGAAATCAAATTCTTGATCGTGTAACGGGACAGTTATGCTTCTGAAGAAAACACGTGTGTGGTTGCCAGATCCTGCAGCTGATTTGTATGTTTTTCTCAAAACCGGTTGGAACCTGTTCCCGTGATTGAAATACTTCCGGCCTCGTTCCTTTTCAGGTCAAAGTAACGATTACGGTTTCGGTTTTGAAAAACGAAACTGTTTTAAAAGGTTACGGTTTCGGTTTATCCCTGTAAATATTCGGACTTTTTTACAGTAAAAAATTCTCAGAATTCTGAGTTGTAACTCTTTTTATGAGCTCAAAAAAGAGTCAGAACAGAGCGTATTTCGCATCTGAAATATGACGCTTTTCTGAGTCTTAAAAACAAATATTCTTATTTATTCTGATCATAGATAAACTTGTACTTCTACGTGAACTTTGTTACTTTTATTCAACTCAGAATTTGTGACACCAAAATAGTCCGAAATGAGTCAGTCTGGTTTACTTGTCTCAGACTCATATTTATAACGAAAGAAAGACTCATTTTAGACTCATAAATTCTGAGCATTCAGAAATTGTTTAAAGGGACGCTGCGCCCGTCTGGGGAATTGTATAGAAAGAAGTTAAGTTTACGCAGGCCAAGCTCAGTAAACACCTTTAACATCTGCTTCCTTGAGAAAAAGGCAAGGCTGATATCAGATGGCAACGTGAAAGATAAGAAGCTTATACACCCATCCACTAACAGGGTTATACATATGGGATTTTCACTATTGAAACACTAGTAAAAACCGGAATTTATTGATTGGTGCAAACTGTGCCACGAGAGATAGGAAATAGCCATTATGAAGCACTTACTAGGCCTAGACCTCGATCCCTAGGATCACCTTATCCAGAAGCGGATGAATAGTAAATGATTTTCAGCCAATGGGCGCCGTAAAGCTACTTAATCAAATGGCAACAAGGTGACCTGCGCCTTAATCTGAATATTAATCTATTCTAAAGCAATCTAACTCAGAGAGGATAACCGTTTCTTGTTCTACTTCCAGCTGCCGGATTTTTCTCACGAAGCCACTGAATTCGTTAAGAGGTCACGTATGCGCTTTACAATTTAAGAAAATTTACGAGACAGTGAAGAGCTTAAAAGATAACATTGTTAACTACATACATTCACATATTAATCTCATACTTGGTTAATCACATTTCATATTATGTTGCCATAATTCATTCGCAGACCTTAGAGGGCTGGGTACCAATTTTCACCGATGGTTCAAGAACTGACCATAGCACAACCTTCGCTGTAGTACAACATGACGGAAGCCTAATATCCAACGGTTGGCTAACTCCGAATAGCTCAATTTTTTCTGCCGAGGCATTGGCTATCCTCAAGGCGTCAGAGTATGCAACAAATAATAACGGCAAATTCCTAATCTGCACAGACAGCCTGTCAGTCTGTCTAGCACTAA
>NW_023458556.1:46640234-46644755 GCF_013731165.1 Rhagoletis pomonella | reverse complement strand
ACGGACAGACGGACAGACGGACAGACGGACAGACGGACAGACGGACATGGATAAATCAACTCAGCTCGACGTTCTGATCAAATAAGTATACATTTTAATGGGTCTATCTCTTTTTGTTCTGGTACTTACAAACATCGGACCAAAGTTATAATACCATTTCATGCTCATGAAAGGTATAAAAAGACTTTTTTCATTTACTTAAGATCGCAGTGTTTTATCCTCTACAATAATAATAACTATTTAATTTTATAAAAGCCGTTGGAATAGAAATTGCGATACTTAAGTTTACTCAATTTTTAGTACTCAAAATTACGCATACGATAGACTTATACTCAGTCCATATAATGCCGTCGAATAACTTCATTGGAACTCCCTTTATCCTATTTATTATATATGCATGTGTATATATTATTATAGGTTTTCCATACTCAGCTTGCGGCATTTTATAAGCTTTCATTGCTACACGGCCTGAATACCTCAAATGAAGCCTATGTGAGTACGCAACTCCTGCGCAATGTTTTATTAAACTCACAATAAAATGAAAATTGCTATGTGCGAGTATCGTACCCCTCACTTAACAGCGCGAGTGGGTATCCACTTTTGCCAATCAAGCCGCTTTGAGTGGCTGCGCTTCGTTTAACAATGGTTCAATATTTATTATTTAATTAAATTAAGCAGTGTGTGCGGCATGCATAGGCACTGAAGTGATGAGGAAAATGTTTCAACGGATTGTACTAGATAAGTGTATGCCTTTGATTAGGTACTCGCCTAACTATAAGTTCGTATTTGTACAAAAATTAAAGCAATCTACTTGATTATTTTAAAGATTAGCTAAATGTTAAATTAAATTAGAAGCAAATGACTTAGGCTGTTTTGTCATGAGACTGCATATCTGACATAATTTAGCATATACAATTTTGGTTAAGAGATTAGCGTGCCTGGACTTTTGTTCTGTTTGGCTGAAGTCGTTGACAACTCACAGTTTAAAAGACAAACATGTTTTGTAAAGGGTATTTATAGATGTTTAAATGATGTATGTATAACAATCTTTTCTTTACAAACTTTTATTTAACTTATTTTAGACATAGATTGTTGGGAGTTTCCATCTGTTAAAATTAAAAAAAAAAAACCCAATTTTTTCAACATTGAACGTCGCTAATTTTAAAGTTAGCGATATTTTAGGGCGATTGTTTTTTGTCCGATTTTAAAAATTTTCAATAACGTGCTAAAGAAGGTGAGGAGCAATGGTGAATATCGGTTAATTGGTTTTTGAGGTGCACGTACATTTATGATATATGTACATAAGTGGGCGGTGACACGCCTATTTTCCAAAAATTTTATGAAAACTAAATTTCTTTAAAAAGGGCCTATGTATATATGTATAAATTCTGATTAATTCCTCAGCCACTCTGCGCAAAATATCTGAAAATCCAATGCATACATCCATGCAAATTTAAGACCGTATTTCTACTTAAATTGCCCAACTTCAACAATTTTTATCCGATTTTACCCGAATTCAGTTAATTCGAAAATAAATGCACTTTTAGATAAATGCTACATATTTGGCAGCTTTCATAGACATTTTTTTAAATTAGCGATGGTCAAAGATATCGAAGAGGGGTAAGCAATATTTTCAATCCCAGAGCTGCTTTTGACTTTAGAGGATACTTTATTTTGACTAAGTATAAGTATGGGCCAATATTTCTAGGACGCCGATAATTTTTACAAACAAGTACTGACCGTATGACGGTAGCCGATTACTTAATTTACTATTTACTAAATCTCTAAATAATTAATAAATATTGACGCTTTAAGAATTTGGCTTCTACGAACAAAGATAAAGCTTCACGTGTATTAGTGCTAATCTTACTTAAAACTGAAAATTTTGATCAGATGCGAAGGCGTTCGTAAGGTGACTTGTCAATCTTTGATATTTCAACAACTCGTCTTCGCAATCCACAATATTTTTTCGTGTAAAACTCCGTCTAGTTCAACCACCAACAGCTGATGTATTCGTCGGTGGAATATCTCAGAGAGATATTTCTTCAGACATATTTTAACAAGGTTGCTAGTTTTTTGATTAATAATGGAATGTTACTTCTCCATTTTTCCATATTTGGCAATTTATCGCACATCATCTTAAAAAGTGGCACAACTCAAAGTAAAAATTTTTGGCCGATTTTGTGCATAAATCAATTCTTAGGAATTATCTCCAATTAATGCAGAAATATATTTGGATATTCTGGATGATTAAATTATCTAACTAGAAAACTACTGTTATACACGTTTTTACATTTATTGTACGATCCACCAGCAGTTATATTTTCGGGTATGATTTTTGAGTTGTGCCTCTTTACATTTTAATTATATACCATTTGCAAACATATACCTCGCAAAATACTTAAACTCTCACTTTTGGCTATAATAAAATCCTTCGCAAAATTCTTGCGACTTGTCACCCAAAAAACGAAAAAAAAAATATTAAAGCAATTTTGGTGTAAAATTTTAATATTTGCATAAAATTAAGACAAGTCATGATGACTAATGGAAGTGTCAAAAAAATTAAACTATTTATTGACCTATTACGGCGAGCACTGTGTAATGATGAGTAGTGCGCCTTAATTGCTCCCAGCCATCTTGTTTGTTTGTTATCGGTTTGTTTTGCTTCTTTAGTAGCAAACGTTTCGGACTGGAAAGTACTTAAATAGTCTGGTCGGTGAAAGAATAAAGTAATAGCATAAACAGTAATTCAATAAAAATCTCTGCATCTTTCCTACACTTTCTATTATTGAGCCTTCGGTTAAGATAGCTACATATCTTACGTCCATTGGGGTTCACGCCGACTCCAGCCACAGCAAAGAATAAACACGTTTAAAAATGAAGCCCATTATTTAGAAGGCTACCCAGAATCTAAACTAAGTCCAAAACTACAAGCATAGCCCGTTATTTTCTGAAGAAGGAATATCATTTAAAGATCTAGTCTACCGGAAAATTTTACTACCAAAAAATTTTACCACTTCTTGTCACCGATATTATATGTAGGTACGTTGGTAATGCCGGCAAAATTTTCAGCAATTCAGCTATGAAGATTTGTGGAAATGGTGGTATTGCATATTTCACGAGGCAATATTTTTTGTTACCGGCTTATGAGATGGTAATACAATTTGACTAGTTACAAGAGTGTGCAGCATGCGAAAACGGTTTAAGAACTGACAGGAACTTTAATTACTGGTTACAAAATTTGTATTACCAGAATAAACCGTTGACTGTAAAGCGCGCTGCTCTCTAAATAAACAAGCATCAAAATATTTGTGTTAAGCAAATACAAACTTGCACACACATACGTATATACATCGTTTTGTGTCCGTTATTACGTCGCTAATGTGTTGTATAAATTAATTTACTTTCGCATAATTTAAAATAATCACTTTTGTTCGCCATTATTGCTTTCTATGAAACCAGAGAAAAGTTGTATGAATAAAAAAGTAAAAAAAAAAAATAAAAAGATTAAAAGTCAAATGCATAAAGAAAATTCAATTTGCGTGAATTTATGGGACTACAGTGTATTTATTTAAATGCGCGCATAATTAATAATAATTGCTCGCTTGTGGCAACCCGAACCGCCATAATAGCAAAAATAATTGTAATAATAAGGCAAATAAAAAATAAAGTAAAAATGACACCGAATAGCAAATATTGACCGCAATGCATATACATACATACATACTACATACATTCATAGTTAGTGTATGAAACTTTCAAACTAATTGCCACCCTCTCAGTTTGTAGCCAACCAGTTTAATGACGAATTAAAAGCATAATTGTTTGCATTGTTAATTTTTGATGGGTAAATAGGGGAGTCCAAGTCCGAGTTAAATGGATGAATGACGAAGTTCTCAATCACACAAAAAGGGTTATTTACATACATATGTACATATAAACGCAATTATGTGTATGTATGAATTTATTCATTAATGGCATATAAAAAGGAAGTTCTCATAATTGAAAATTGAATAAATTTTCTCAAATAGTTTTGTGATTTTGTCGAGATATACTTAAAAAAAAAAAATTTCTACTCCCGGTAAATTCTGGCAAGTTCTGTCATAATTGACACGGTTTTAACTCATATAGTGCAAGGAATTTCCGCTTTGGTGTTTTGGTGCACAAGGACGAATGAGTATGTATTAAAAATTACGTTTTAAAACTTTATAACTTAAATGTCATTAAAAGTTTCCAGGAGTTATTTATGAAAAAATATATGGTAAGGAATAATGCAAGAAAAATAATTTTAAAGGATATTTTTAATACCTGTTCGCACTTGTGCAAGAAAAAAAAATTTAAATTCTTAAATGTTTCACTTTTTTTGATACCCATATTGTTATTCTATATTGCACTGAATTTTTAAATAATTTCGAAATTTCAAAGTCATTTAAAAATGAAAACTGACATCAGAGAGAAAAACGAGAAACGCAGGTTTACCATATTTGGTTTGGTTCGTAAATTCATCAGACACTTCATTGC
>NW_023458556.1:46637139-46640134 GCF_013731165.1 Rhagoletis pomonella | reverse complement strand
GTAAAGCCGATTGGCGTTTAAATAAATAAATAAATAAATAAATAAATTACTCCCAAATACAGATTACAAGGAATGGTAATTAGTTCTCAATTCCTTCAGTCTACAGCAAAGGAATTGAATACTGTTTTCTTTTAAGAAAGAAATTGCGAATGTAATCAATTCGGTTGAAAGGAATTGAAACGTAAAATTTTTGCTTCCGATTCCAATCCTCGAAAGTAATTTTAAAAGTAATCGAAAAAACTTATTAAATAATTTTGTGATTGTTGAATTGCAATAGCTTTTTTCAATTTCTCAGTAGCTAACTGCAAGCTTTTCAATGATCCTGGATTTATTTTCCCTGAAACAGCGTCTCTATTTGGCATATATTTTTCGAACTTTTGTGAAACATCGCACGCAGTAACAACACTAAGTTGTGGGATATTTTTCAATATTTTTGTAAAATTTGTTACAAATGTTCCTAGGCAGGGAGACATAATGAAAATATCAGACTACTTTTGAAACATGAGTGGTACTCAACGAATTATTTTCCCGCTCGGATTTATGGAACATACTGAATTGCAAAGCGGGCCTTTGAAGGGATTGTTAGAATCGTTTGTCGCTACTTTGATTAACGTCGCTTGAATCATTTTCGCTTTTGTTGCCTTTAATGAATATTTTTTATTTGTAGGCATTTTTTTATAATAAGGACTTTTGATCTGTGACTTCTTTATTCGAACAGATAAATTTTTAATTTTTTTTTGCCAAATCAATAGGTTTGTATAGTAACTTCTCCAGTAAAACATTGCAGCGAGAGCGTAAAAGCAAAATAGAGCGTAAAATTGTGAAGAAGAGAAAACTAGCAGAACAAGTTATTGAACACAAAACTAGCAAAAACTTGCAAGTGAACAGTTGTTGCACTGTTTTGATATTCTGCTGTAAACATGTTACTATTTATAAATCAGTTTTACACACAAGCACCTACACAGTCCAGTACATCATTAATATTTTGATTTCCACTCATTTTACTTTTGTTTGTGCTACACCAATCCAACAAATGGTGGCTTTTGGCATTTCTTCTCTTCTTCTGCTAGCTAATTTCTGCTAGTAAAAATTTCACTAGCAAGAATTTGCAGCTCTCCCGTGTTGTTACGCTCTCGATTCAGTGCTCTCTTGCAAATTTTTTGGGTTATCATACACTTTTTCAGTAAAAATTTGCAGGTTCCAGTATAAATTAGTACTGACTATTGGTTACTATACAAACCTATTGAAATGATAAAACGAGTGTGCCTTAACCATATTCGTTGCTCTTTTATTAGATAACGAAATAAAGTCATATGGTGGAATTTTTCTAGGAATTTGGGGGAATTCGCCTTCACAGAGTTGGCAACCTGGTTCCAAACCTGGAAAACTTCTTTACTTTTACAACATTTTCTTGGAGTTTCTCATGTTGAAGATAAAATTCTTCATACAATCATCATGGCGCAGTTTAGCTTAATAAATGTCTTCTCTCTTAACAAAATTTAAAATTGCCGCTAGGCCACGGAATCTGGAATCCAGGGTTTAATATTTTAGAGTAAAATGTAAAATATATGACAATTTAGAGACGAAAAAAGTCAAATGCGCTGCTTTACTCTTGCTACCTGTGAACACGTGAAATGCCATCGGAAACTTCTTTTAGAAATTTGAACAATAATCACATCTATTTTATATTTATACTCGCTAATACCCAATTCTTACATGCAAAATTATAACTTCAGAAAGTATCTACATATGTATCAGAGAATTTACATTAGAGGGTCTACTATGATTCTTCAGAAACTTGTGATGAGTTAAAGAGGTGTAGGTCCCATCCTGTTATGTCTTACATATACACAAGTTTATCCGCCTTTACTAAGCTGCTATTTATTTCCAAGTTAATCGTGTTTTATAATCATTTTCGGACTTATATTATAAAAATCAAAAGCATAGGATCCAGCTCTCAAGAAAATGCCGGAAGTATTGGCACAGCAAATTTTTCACAATATATGCAAACATTTTTGTACTAATATTTTTCCGCCAATTTTGTATAAAAATATTATGGTGGATTCTACAAAAACATAAAAATATACTTCCTAAACTTTGTGCAAAACTCGTGAAAATTCAGCAAATTTTCATGCAAATTTTGAACTTTTTAATCTGATTTTTTTTGAGTATGCACTTTTGCAGTCCAATTAATTCTAGTAAAAAAAAAAATACAAGTTCGGAGTTAGTCAAAAATCGCATTGATTTTTGAGATATTTTTGTTGAAGGTGTTTTGCATTTTTTCCATATAAAGTATTTTCGAAAAAAAAATTTTGTATGGAAGAGACTGCGTGAAAAAAAATGTCAAAATCAACGGTAATTCCTAGCTACTTAAAACTTGCACTTTATTATAATGAAATTGATTGGGCTACAAATCTGCATACTCAAAATTCTAAAAAATCTGATTAAAAAGTTGAAAATTTGCATGAAAATTTGCTGAATTTTCGGGAGTTTTGCACAAACTTTAAGAATTATATTTTTATGTTTTTTTTGTTGTAGAATGAACCATTGTTTTATACAAAATTGGTGGAAAAATATTAGAATAAGAATAGTTGCATTTTGTGAAAAATTTGCTGTGCCAATACTCTGTTCCGGCAGTGTATGTATATTTATTTCTTCAAAAAAATTTACGGCAACGACAAAGTAGTTTTTCAAGCAACAGAAATAATGAAAAATATTTCTTGTGAGCTGGAAACCTAACTCAAAAAATAAAAGAAATGCGAGAAAAATAGATGAAGGCTTTCAGTAAGGTTTTCCCCTTTAGCAAATATAAATCATTGCTTTAAAAAAAAGTAAGTGCGCCTGGGCCACACTGGAGAAGCGAAACTTACCTTACATGCATATCATCGTTTAACGTACAAAACCGCGTATCGTCATTCTGCAAAACCGCGTAACTGACATTGGCTGCTAAAAATTGGATTTGCTCACACACGCTCTTGGCTCAATCCTTATCCAT
>NW_023458556.1:46634999-46637039 GCF_013731165.1 Rhagoletis pomonella | reverse complement strand
TTCTCTTATGCTTCTCCATCATAACTTAGCTAAAATCAACAAAATGTGTTTTGAACTGTTCAGTCTTGTTTAGTGCGTTGTTGAGTAAGGAACCCAATTGTATGCCGGGTACGTACCCTTATTCAGTGTCAACTCTGTTACTGTTGAAAAACGGTGAGTAAAGTGATTTTTTATTTCTTTTATAATTTTTTTATAAATATTTTATGTACATTAATTAAGTGGACAAATAAATTCTCCAAAATTCGAATAAAAAGCTAAAATATGGTATTTTTGAGTTAATTTGTCCCCTCTGTTACCGGTCCACTCTGTGACTTATTAACTCCAAAAACTCCAAAAATTAAAAAAAATACTGCTGGTTATGGATTCCTATTGTTGATACCATCCGTAACCACATGAGGCCAATTATAAACATATTTGGCCAACTTAATTTTTAAAAATTACAAAATTCAGAATGGTCATGTTTTTTAAGAACGACCCAGATACAGATGAACTGAGGAAGCGGGCTAGTAAAAATCACCAACACAGCGTCGTTTATTTCTGAAACCGCAGTTGGTAGCTGTACGCACGTGGCATGCCATATTTAGATTCACCAGTTATACTGTATGTATGTATGTATTTGTAATAGTGCATGGACTGCCAGCCTGGATGGAATGCACTGAATAAACTTCTCGTTCGAGTAGTCCGTCATATGAACCTGTGTGTAACCGCACATTTGAGTTATTACTATGTAATCGTTAGAACATAGTGTACTCCGCACGTTTCAGCTGTTCGCGTCATTGTTGTTTATCCTTTGTTTTTTCACCGCTGAACTCAAGGTGATGAATCACGTCAAGTCACGTCACGCATGGTATACTCGCCACGTCATTTTCAACTTGCACAAATGCGGCTTTAGTGAAGCCAGTACGAGCGAGTGCTAAATTCGAAAGTTGAAATTAAATTATGCGCAAATAGTTTGGTTGCCATCAAAGGAAGTCCAACTAAGTAGGTACGTGTTTAGTATGTTGAATGAAGTCTGCTATAGATTTTTTTTCTCGGTAAAGTTATATTAAATTACGATGGTTTTAAGTGTGTTGCGCATTAGCTCATAATTGCAGGTGTCTAGTGATAGATTAAACGATTGTGCGCCGAGAAGTATGCAACACAAAAAGTCTGAGGGAATTGTGGTTTTTTCTTTTTATTTAATTTAATGCATGTAAATATGCGGCTTTTGCAAATGAAACAAAAGAAGATTCTTTCCGATGCAGGGTTACCACTAGAAAGGTTTTTCCGTTAAACGTTTCACCCAAAACCAAGGACAACTGCCGAAATGGCAATGAATCTATGCGCTTTATCATCTTAATAATTTTTTTATATTAATTGTCTTTAGATATTTCGGTGATTTTTAATTTTTAAGATTACGATCCAGCCACTGCTTGTGAGTAAAACAATTACAATTACAAATAGCAGATGTCTGCCCCCGATATAAGAGTAGATATCACGAAGTCGCTAAGAAGGCCGTCTTAACTTTGCTTCCTTCTGTCACAACATACTCTGTCAACAGGGTTTTCAGCTTACACTTATGCAAAAAACAAATTCAGGTCGAAATCGGATGCTACCCCAGAAATACGCATACAGCTCTCAGACATTATATCGAACTACTATTTTTTAGAATAACTAATAACAATTTCATTCTTCAATTTAAAATTTAAAGTAAGTATACTATTTCTAGCAAAAGTTTGATTCATATTCAAATTTCACTGCCTTTGATTTTTAGAAATGAAAGGTGTTTAGTAAGGGTTCCGCCATCTTAACAGTTTAAGAACCCTTGGTATAGATGATGATAACGGCAATGTTAATGGCGACGGTATGAGTAACGGTAACAGATATGGAAATGTTAATGTTCAGCTCCATTAAAAGTCAACCGGCTGCATACGAAAGCCCTTTTTGTATAGAAACACTATTTGTTTTGCCTTGCTGAAATAGTTTTAAAATAATTAAAAATTAAAAACTATAAAAAAAAAACAAATTCAGCAATCCTCTTAGTTTTGCCACCAACAGTGC
>NW_023458556.1:46631140-46634899 GCF_013731165.1 Rhagoletis pomonella | reverse complement strand
GCACTGTTGGTGGCAAAACTAAGAGGATTGCTGAATTTGTTTTTTTTATAGTTTTTAATTTTTAATTATTTTAAAACTATTTCAGCAAGGCAAAACAAATAGTGTTTCTATACAAAAAGGGCTTTCGTATGCAGCCGGTTGACTTTTAATGGAGCTGAACATTAACATTTCCATATCTGTTACCGTTACTCATACCGTCGCCATTAATATTGCCGTTATCATCATCTATACCAAGGGTTCTTAAACTTTTAAGATGGCGGAACCCTTACTAAACACCTTTCATTTCTAAAAATCAAAGGCAGTGAAATTTAAATATGAATCAAACTTTTGCTAGAAATAGTATACATACTTCAAATTTTAAATTGAAGAATGAAATTGTTATTAGTTATTCTAAAAAATAGTAGTTCGATATAATGTCTGAAAGCTGTATGCGCATTTCTGGGGTAGCATCCGATTTCGACCTGAATTTGTTTTTTGCATAAGTGTAAGCTGAAAACCCTGTTGACAGAGTATGTTGTGACAGAAGGAAGCAAAGTTTTTAGCGACTTCGTGATATTTACTCTTATATCGGGGGCAGACATCTGGTATTTGTATTCTGGTAAATTTATTTATTGAAGAAATTACATAATTGTTTTACTCACAAGCAGTGGCTGGATCGTAATCTTAAAAATTAAAAATCACCGAAATATCTAAAGACAATTAATATAAAAAAATTATTAAGATGATAAAGCGCATAGATTCATTGCCATTTCGGCAGTTGTCCTTGGTTTTGGGTGGAACGTTCAACGGAAAAACCTTTCTAGTGGTAACCCTGCATCGGAAAGAATCTTCTTTTGTTTCATTTGCAAAAGCCGCATATTTACATGAATTAAATGAAATAAAAAGAAAAAACCACAATTCCCTCAGACTTTTTGTGTAGACACCTGCAATTATGATCTAATGCGCAACACACTTAAAACCATCGTAATTTAATATAACTTTACCGAGAAAAAAATCTATAGCAGACTTCATTCAACATACTAAACACGTACCTACTTAGTTGGACTTCCTTTGATGGCAAACAAACTATTTGCGCATAATTTAATTTCAACTTTCGAATTTAGCACTCGCTCGTACTGGCTTCACTAAAGCCGCATTTGTGCAAGTTGAAAATGACGTGGCGAGTATACCATGCGTGACGTGACTTGACGTGATTCATCACCTTGAGTTCAGCGGTGAAAAAACAAAGGATAAACAACAATGACGCGAACAGCTGAAACGTGCGGAGTACACTATGTTCTAACGATTACATAGTAATAACTCAAATGTTCGGTTACACACAGGTTCATATGACGACTACTCGAACGAGAAGTTTATTCAGTGAATTTCATCCAGGCTTGCATTCCATGCACTATTACAAATACATACATACATACATACAGTATAACTAGTGAATCTAAATATGGCATGCCACGTGCGTACAGCTACCAACTGCGGTTTCAGAAATAAACGACGCTGTGCTGGTAATGTTTACTAGCCCGCTTCCTCAGTTCATCTGTATCTACTACCGATTTGTATATATGTGTGCTTTCTAGGTTTGTACTCGGACTTTGAGAGTTGTGCGGCGCGCTCAACATGTGAATAAATATAAATTATGCATAGTTGACTCTGGTGAATGGTGGAAAAATGACAGCAACTGGCGCAGCCAAACAACGGAAGTGAAGCGAGTATCCGCTGAACTGTGTTGCAGTTGTAGTGGGCAGATAAAAAGCAAAATTGCACAGTAATTGAAATGAAGTGAAAGAACGAAATAGACTTAGGTTGGGAATAAAAAAAAAACAACACCTAACTGCATAAATGGTATTGCATGTAAAGCGTCAGTAAAGTAAGTCTGTGAACTTCATAATGGGTATTTAGTCATGGTGAAAAGTCACAAAGTCCTATTTCTAATAAAGCTGTATGTATGTAGGTATTAGTATTTTACATGCGACCAACTTTTTCTACATTTTCAGCGTGTCCATATATACATATGTATTTACATATGTGCCTAATTGAGCGTTTTAATAAATTCTCATAATTGTGAGCTCACTTTGTGGTATCGTCTCGATTTATAGAACGCATTTTTCTAATCTTAAATTAGAGCGAGAAGTCTGAAAATAAGCTGTTCTTAAGCTATTTTTATGAAAACGCCAGTAAAAACCTTGTATAGATCTATTTGCTGGAACAACAATTGTCCTACGAAACAGACATCGGCAATCTCAAGTTTATGCAAAGAGAAATATCCTGCCCTATAAGGACTCTTAAGAGCGTCTGCCTAATAGGCTTACACGTCATAAATCCAGACGTGGACGCACCGGGTCACTGCCGTATTTACCAGAGGGAAAAATGTGTATTGCAGAGATCTGTAAGGTGAAAATTAGAGCGTATGGTATCCCGATGGGACCTATAAGAGCCAATGGGTGGAAAGGAATCGACTATCCTACTAGTCATTTCCGTCTGGCGTATCTATTTTGCCAAGCCCTTTGGTTTCAGTAACATATTTGTGGGTACCTGGTACCCGGCGAACAGTGTTCTATTTTTTACAGAAAAAATTCTTGAGAGCGAGAAGAGGTAGCAAAAGAAGTGTAACGAGGGTATTTTATAAAGATTTTGAGATAGAGAGTTCAACACAAAATTACCAAAAATTAACGATAAGCCGCGGCTAAATATTTTGAACTTGCACTTTATTATACTAAAACTGAACAAAACTGCATACTCAAAATATTTCTAAGCAATCTAATTAAAAAGCTTGAAATTTTTATGCAAATTTGCTGATTTTGTTTTTATATATTGCACAAAAATTGGAAACTTGGATTTATACAGTTTTTGTTAAAGAATAAACTATATTTTTATAAACGAACTAGATCATTCTCACCCGCTGCTACATTAGGTGTAATTTATTTTAATAAAACTCAACACACTTAAAATTTGCGAAAAGCAGCAGATTTAAAATTTTTCAAGCTAAAACTATCTTAAACCTCTTGATACTTTTTCATACTTATGTGCCTGTAGTTTAGAAATGAAGCCATTTCAAAACCATTTTGATTGATACCCGTATTGTAATAATTCATTGAAATTATTGAATTGTTTTACTTATTAAACCGTTAATTCCTGTAATTCAAGTAGAATTTGAATTTTCAAACATGGGAAAACCCTGCTATACATACACATGTTACTTAAAAATACAGCCTCAAAAAATTACCTCAAATACCTCAGAAAATTATACATGTTCGACTATAAAAACAGGTGGCAGCCCTCTTCCCAAATATTTTCGTACTAAAACCCTATTAAATCCCATATTGTGATACATATTCCAATTACCGAATTCCCTTAATTAAAGAAGATTTTTCAAACAGGTGGCAACCCTCCTACATGGGGTTTAGAACTAAAACTCTTATCCAAGACCTTTTGATTGATACCCGTGTTGTAGTAATTCCTTTAAAATAATTGAATTTAGTTTTTTAAACGGGTGGCAACGCTTGTAAAACACCTCAGTAATATTCTAAATTTTCAATCTGAAGGATTCTTAGCAATTTTTCCCCCATATATTAATTTTTCAGAGAGCTTGCGAACAATTAATTTTAATTTGGCTTGACCGTTTCCAAAATAATTTTCAAACTACAACTCTTTTAAGCCTCTTGCCATCGAATGGATTAACCGTTTCCGTGGATTTGTCGAATTTAATCGACATTTGATATGGATGCTACTAAAATGCGACTGATGAACTCCCCTTTCATCTTG
>NW_023458556.1:46627636-46631040 GCF_013731165.1 Rhagoletis pomonella | reverse complement strand
ACATTTTGTTGATTTTAGCTAAGTTATGATGGAGAAGCATAAGAGAAATATACGCGTCATAACGTTTAACAAACATTTTTCAATAAAATGAGTGGACGTAACAGAGGGGACCAAAACCTGGGGACACAAATTTTCTTCATAAAAATTATACAAAAAAATTATTTTTCATCATTCTTTTCTATATATGGTATTAATATACACAAACTGAATAACAAAAATTGTAAATATTATTTTTTTTCAATTTTATTTCAACTGAAAATAACTATTAAATTTTTATAAATTGGCTCGGGACACAGGTTTTTGCTAAACCTTTGACATTGAAAATATTTTTTAAGTTATTTTCAGATAATTAATTATTTTTTTTTTATAATATAGTTACGTAGAATCGATAATAATTTATAAAAATGCAGATATTTTTCTATTTTCTTTTTTGAAGAAACAAAATATAAAATAGTAAAGTCTGGGGACACCAATTGGTCATGTTTTTTAAGAACGACCCATCTACTACCGATTTGTATATGTGTATGTGCATTTTGTAGGTTTGTACTCGCACTTTGAGAGTTGTGCGGCGCGCTCAACATGTGAGTAAATACAAATTATGCATAGTTGACTCTGGTGAATGGTGGAAAAATGACAGCAACTGGCGCAGCCAAACAACGGAAGTGAAGCGAGTATCCGCTTAACTGTGTTGCAGTTGTAGTGGGCAGATAAAAAGCAAAATTGCACAGTAATTGAAATGAAGTGAAAGAACGAAATAGACTTAGGTTGGGAATAAAAAAAAAAACAACACCATAGCACTAAGCTGCATAAATGGTATTGCATGTAAAGCGTCAGTAAAGTAAGTCTGTGAACTTCATAATGGGTATTTAGTCATGGTGAAAAGTCACAAAGTACTATTTCTAATAAACCTATATGTATGTAGGTATTAGTATTTTACATGCGACCAACTTCTTCTACATTTTCAGCGTGTCCCTATATACATATGTATTTACATATGTGCCTAATTGAGCGTTTTAATAAATTCTCATAATTGTGAGCTCACTTTGTGGTATCGTCTCGATTTATAGAACGCATTTTTCTAATCTTAAATTAGAGCGAGAAGTCCGAAAATAAGCTGTTCTTAAGCTATTTTTATGAAAACGCCAGTAAAAACCTTGTATAGATCTATTTTGCTGGAACAACAATTGTTCTACGAAACAGACATCGGTAATCTCAAGTTTATGCAAAGAGAAATATCCTGCCCTATAAGGACTCTTAAGAGCGTGTAAGCGTAATAGGCTTACACGTCATAAATCCAGACGTGGACGCACCGGGTCACTGCCGTATTTACCAGAGGGAAAAATGTGTGTTGCAGAGATCTGTAAGGTGAAAATTAGAGCGTATGGTATCCCGATGGGACCTATAAGAGCCAATGGGTGGAAAGGAATCTACTATCCTACTAGTCATTTCCGTCTGCCGTATCTATTTTGCCAAGCCCTTTGGTTTGAGTAACATATTTGTGGGTACCTGGTACCCGGCGAACAGTGTTCTATTTTTTAAAGAAAAAATTCTTGAGAACGAGAAGAGGTAGCAAAAGAAGTGTAACGACGGTATTTTATAAAGATTTTGAGATAGAGAGTTCAACACAAAATTACCAAAAATTAACGATAAGCCGCGGCTAAATATTTTGAACTTGCACTTTATTATACTAAAATTGAACAAAACTGCATACTCAAAATATTTCTAAGAAATCTAATTAAAAAGCTTGAAATTTTCACGAAAGTTTGCTGATTTTGTTTTTATATATGGGCAAATCCTAGCATTGCGGACGTTATGTTTGGACGTTTCTTTTAACTTTTTTGCAGACAAAGACATTATAAGTTAACAATTTTTTGTGGTTTAAGGGAGGGTTTATAGGAGTACTTATGAGAACAAAATAATTTAAATTTGAATTTGTGTTAATGTCGGTGTATTTGCCTTCGAAATTTATGTTCGGACGTTACTTAAAAAGGAAGCGATTTTGATATGACCATCAAAGTCAACTGATTTGCGCAAATTGTCATGCATGAAGAGCACGATCTACAAAAATACTTTGAAGAGAAAATAGTAAAGTTTACAAAACGTGATATAAAAGCAAACTAAAGGTTGGATTAACTTTAAAACAATTGTATATGTGCGTACGGGACGTTACGTTACGGACGTTACACTTTTTTCCGTTGAAAAAAGTGATTTTTTTTAAAGCGATATTGTTGTATTTTATTAAAAGATAAAGTGTTTAAACCAATGCTATTTAGAGCTCTGTTTTAAAAAGTAAGAGTGGCAAATCAGATTTCTCAAATAAATCTGAAAAGAAATATGAAATAAGAATATGTTGTACTATGCCTTTTTTGACACAAAAATGAGAGAATTCGAATTGCAAGCATTTTTTGTGATTTTGGTTACTATTTCTCGGATTCGCCCATATTGCACAAAGATTGAAACTTGGATTTATATAGTTTTTGTTAAAGAATAAACTATATTTTTATAAATGAACTAGATCATTCTCACCCGCTGCTACATTAGGTGTAATTTATTTTAATAAAACTCAACACACTTAAAATTTGCGAAAAGCAGCAGATTTTAAATTTTTCAAGCTAAAACGATCTTAAACCTCTCTCTTGTGATACTTTTTCATACTTATGTGCCTGTAGTTTAGAAATGAAGCCATTTCAAAACCATTTTGATTGATACCCGTATTGTAATAATTCATTGAAATTATTGAATTTTTTGAATTTTACTTCTTAACCCGTTAATTCCTGTAATTCAAGTAGAATTTGAATTTTCAAACATGTGGAAACCCTGCTTTACATACACATGTTACTTAAAAATACAGCCTCAAAAAATTACCTTAAATACCTCAGAAAATTATACATGTTCGACTATAAAAGCAGGTGGCAGCCCTCTTCCCAAATATTTTCCTACTAAAACCCTATTAAATCCCATATTGTGATACATATTCCAATTACCGAATTCCCTTAATTAAAGAAGATTTTTCAAACAGGTGGCAACCCTCCTACATGGAGTTTAGAACTAAAAATCTTATTCAAGACCTTTTGATTGATACCCGTGTTGTAGTAATTCCTTTAAAATAATTGTATTTAGTTTTTTAAACGGGTGGCAACGCTTGTAAAACACCTCAGTAATATTCTAAATATTCAATCTGAAGGATTCTTAGCAATTTTTCACCCATATATTAATTTTTCAGAGAGCTTGCGAACAATTAATTTAAATTTGGCTTGACCGTTTCCAAAATAATTTTCAAACTACAACTTTTTTAAGCCTCTTGCCATCGAATGGATTAACCCTTTCCGTGGATTTGTCGAATTTAATCGACATTTCATATGGATGCTACTAAAATGCGACTGATGAACTCCCCTTTCATCTTG